>NW_026590542.1:444096-548670 GCF_907164565.1 Psammomys obesus
AAATAAATAAATAAATAAATAAATAAATAAATAAATAAATAAATAAATAAATAACACCAACAAGAGAATAATCAAGGCAATGTAACAACAGGTATACATGCACCTGTGGAAAAGGAGAGGGTACACACCTGTAATCCCTGTGCTCAGGAGGTAGAGTCAAAAAGTTAGGAGTTCAGGCCATCCTCATCTATATCATGAATTCAGGGCCAACTTGGACTACTTGAGACTGCTTTACAAAAGAGGGGAGGTGAGCATTAAGATTACAGGCTGCCTCTTACCTTCTGCTTCTTCTGTCCTTGTTTGTTCTTTTTTAAGTTTTGCTTTTCTGTTTTTTTTCAAGACAAGTTTTCTCTGTGTGGCCCTGGCTGTCCTGAACTTGATTTGTAGACCAGGCTGGCCTTGAAATCACAGAGACTGACCTGCCTCTACCTATCTGAGTATCTCAGATTACAGGCATGCACCACTGTACCCATCTCTATCCTTTTCCTTTTTTAAAAATCTGGACAAAGGTAATTTTTTTTCAATTCATATGATAAATGAACCAAGATAGGAAAGAAAGTTAAATGACATCACAGGGAAATAATGAAGCAAGTGTAAAATACAAGACATCCTGAAAGATAACTAGTAAGAATTTTTCAAATAAGGGGATTCTTTTGGATTAAAATAATCCAAACAGATGTAACAATGAATGCAATGAGAGAACCTTGATTGAATATGGGATTGATGTGGAGTAGACTATAAAGGGAGAGTTTAAACTACAAGTTTGAAGATATGTTGTAGGATATTTGATCCCATTGTGAACCCCAAAACTGTTTCTTTGGTGTGGTTGAGCTCTAGCACACACCTTTAATCCAAGAATTTTCTGCTTATTATAAACAGGTGATTATGGTGTGGTTCAGCCAGCCCTAGCACACACCTTTAATCTAAGAGTTTTCTGTACACAGGATTTAATATAGTTAACCCTACATCAAGAGGCAGATCAAGAAACCAGCTGACAGGAATTAAGAGTAGGAGGGACTTTGAGTTCAGGGGTATTTAAGACAACCTAGAGAAGTAGAAGAAGCTTTAGCCCTTAACTCTCTAGCTCTTGAGCTTTAAGTCTCTGGCTTTTGGACTTTTTGAGCTTTGCACTAGCTAGCAAGCCTAGGCCTTGGGTTTTTTGACCTTTTCCTCCTAGGCTGCCAACTGAGCTAGTGAGCCTTTTGGGCTTTTTCCATTGGATGGGAGCTGAGAAAGAAGGTAAGCTGGGTGCTGTCTCTGACTCTCTGACCTAGCAGGATTTCACTCCAACATCTGGCTCCTGAGTCTTTATTGGTAAAGTAAAACAGTTGGGATTTTCATTCTTTTATAACAACAATGATAAGAGTTGTTTAATTTTCTTAGGTATGGAAATAGTATCGTGGTTAGGTAGGATATGCATGCTGAGTATCATGGTATCGCCAAAACAAAAATAAAGCATGTGTGTGCGCATGATGTATGTAGGGGCTAGCAAATGACTCAATCAGTGAAAGCACTTGCCTCCAATCTTGATGACCTGAGTTCATCCCCTGGGTCCCTACATGGAGAGAACTAACTCCCAGAAGTTGTGCTCTGACTTCCATAAGTTTGCCATGGCATGAGCACTCACACAACGCACATCTATAAAAATAAATAAGTAAACAAACAAATCAATTAAAATAAAGAAAACCTATGTGGCCAAATTTTGACTTTTGGTACTACTATAGTTAAAGGTGAGACAGATATTTTTTTTTTTGTCTTTTATTTTCTTGTTTGGTTGTTTTGAGACAAGGTTTCTCTGTGTAGCCCTGGCTGTCCTGGATCTAACTCTGTAGACAAGGCTGGCCTCGAAACAATAAGATGGATAAATATGGTGTTCTTTCAGTGTTTTTATAATGTGTGTGTGTGTGTGTGTGTGTGTTTCAAAATAAAACATGGAGGGGTTGGGGTAATGCATCAGTGGGCAAGAGGAGTGGTTGCTCCTCCAGAGGACCCAGATTCTAGCCTTACATGGTGGCTGACAATTGGTTGTAACTCCTGTTCCCAGGGTTCCGATGCTCTCTTCTGGCCTTCAAAGGCACTGCATGTACATGGTCCACAGGCATTCATGCAGGCAAAACATTCCATGCATACAAAATAATAACAATAATAATAATAATAATAATAATAATAATAATAATAAACTTTTAAAAAGTTATCCAATTTATTCTCAAGCTCCCTTCCACCAATTTAAGAACAAGTCAAGCTGTCCAATAGTGAGTATATTAGCTCATGTGGACTAGCTGGCAGACTCGGTGCTAATGTTCTAACAGGGTGGACTGGGACCTCTTTTAAGGTAACAAGTAATCTTTTTCAGGCAGGATTTCTCAGCCTTGGCACCACTGACATCTTAAGTCAGTTAATTCTTTGTTCTGAAGAAGGCTGGCCTGTGCCCTATAGAATGTTGAGCAGCATTTCTGGCTCCTGTCCATTAGATACCAATATCTTCAGTTGGCAACAACAAAAATTTCTTTAGACATTGCCTGGTGTCTTTAAGGGAACAATTACTCTCAATTAAAACCATTTTTTAAAAAGGTAGTCTTACCCTTGTAAATTTACTTTTGTTATAATTCACAGCTGAATCTAAACTAGTCTTTAATCTCAATTACCTAGTTTTAGTTAATAAGGGTCACTGTTTGATAATAATAATAAGAGAATCTATTGTTGGCCACTTGAAAACTTCAAAACTATCTAGGATATTTTTTAAAATACACATTTCCAACTACTATCTCAAAGGGAGTGATTCAGAAATCTTTATGGTGTGATTTTGGAATGAAAATTTTTGGTAGTTTTTCAGATGGTCCTGAGCATCTTGTGTTGCTTTGTTTTTGAGCTTTCTCCTATTCTGCACACACAGTAGGTAAGCATTAGTAGAGAGGTCAGACAACATGGAGCTCTTTGTAGGCCACTGTAGATTTGGTGATTTAGTCTGAAATGAGATAAGCTATTAGACATTTTCTTTTTGTTGTTATTTTCCAGATTGATTCTTTGTGTAGTCTTGGCTGTCCTGGACTCACTTTGTAGACCAGGTTGGCCTCAAACTCATAAAGGTCTGGCTGCCTCTTCCTCCCGAGTGCTGGGATTATAGGCATGTGCCACCATGTGCAGCCGCTGTAGATATTTCCATGCTTTTTATTTTAAAAAAAATTTAAATTTTTTTCTTTTTTAAAATTTATCTATTTGTTTGATTATTCACTTTGTATCCTATCTGTAGCCCTCTCCCCCATCTCCTCCTAATCGCACCCTCCCTCCCTCTTCTCCTATGCCCCTCCCCCAGCCCAATGATGGGGTAGGTCCTCCTTCACTTCCATCTGATCCTAGTCTATCAGGTCTCATCAGGACTGGCTTCTTTTGTCTTCCTCTGTGGACTGGTAAGGCTGCTCCTCCCTCAGGTGGAGGTGATTAAAGAGCCAGGCCATGAGTTCATGTCAAAGACAGTTCCTGTTCCTATTATTGGGGAACCCTCTTAGACACTGAGCTGCCATGGGCTACTTCTGTGCAGGGTTCTAAGTTATCTCCCTGTATGGCCCTTGTTTGGAGTATCAGTCTCAGCAAAGACCCCTGTGACCAGATTTTTTAATTCTGTTGCTCTTCTTGTAGAGCTCCTATCCCCTCCAGGTCTTTTTATCTCCCCCTTCTTCATATGATTCCCTGCACTCTGCAAAATGTTTGGCTATGAATCTCAGCATGTTTATTTTTTATAATTTTTTATTTTTTTAATAGTAGTTACAGTTTATTAACTTTGTATCCCAGCTGTATCCTGCTCCCTCATTCCCTCCCAATCCCACCCTCCCTCCCTCATCTCCTCCCTGCCCCTTTTCAAGTCCATTGATAAATGAGGAGGACCTCCTCCCCTTTCATCTGACCCTGGTTTATCAGGTATCTTCAGGACTGGTTGCAATGTCCTCCTCTGTGGCCTAGCAGGGCCGCTCCTCCCTCGGGGGGCGGGGAGGTCAAAGAGCCCACCATTGAGTTCATGTCAGAAATAGTACCTGTTCCGCTTTAGGGTACCCACTTGGATACTGAGCTGTCATGGGCTACATCCAAGCAGAGGTTCTAGGTTATATCCATACATGGTCCTTGGTTGGAAATACAGTCTCAGAAAAGACCCCTGTGCCCAGATATATTTGGTCCTTGTGGAGCTCCTGTCCTCTCCAAGTCATATTAACTCCCCCTTCTTTCATATGATTCCCTGCACTCTGCTGAAGGTTTGGTTTTGAGTCTCAGCATCGCTTTGATACACTGCTAGGTAGAGTCTTTCAGAGGCCCTCTGTGGTAGGCTCCTGTCCTATTACTTGTTTTCTCCTACAATGTCCATCCTCTTTGTCTTTCTAAGTGAGGATTGATCATCTTATCCCAGGTCCTCTTTCTTGTTTATCTTCTTTAGGTGTAAAGAGTTCAGTGTGTTTATCATATCTCATAGCTCTATATAACTGAGTATATACCATGTGTGTCTTTCTCCTTCTGGGATACCTCACTCAGAATGATCTTCTCTGGATCCCACCACTTGCCTGCAAATTTCATGATTTCCTCATTTGTAATTGCTGAGTAGTATTCCATTGTGTAAAAGTACCACAATTTCTGTATCCATTCCTCCGTTGATGGACATCTGAGTTGTTTCCAGGTTCTGGCTATTACAAATAAAGCTGCTACAAACATGGTTGAGCAAATGTCCTTGTTGTGTATTTGAGCATCTTTTGGATATATGCCTGGGAGTGGTATAGCGAATCTCAGCATGTTTTGATACCCTGCTGGGTAGAATCTTTCAGAGGCCCTCTGTGATAGGTTCCTGTCCTGTTCCCTGCTTTCTCCCTCTTCCGATGTCCATCCCATTTTGCTTTTCTGAATGAAGATTGATCATCATTGATCAGGGTCCTCCTTCCTGCTTAGCTTCTTTAGGTATACAGATTTTAGTATGATAATCCTATATTATATGTCTAATATCCACTTATAAGTGAGTCTATACCATGTGTGTCTTTCTGCTTCTGGGATACCTCACTCAGGATGATCTTTTCTAGTTCCCACCGTTTGCCTGCAAATTTCATGATTTTCTTGTTTTTAATTGCTGAGTAGTATTCCATTGTGTAAATGTACCACAATTTCTGTATCATTCCTCAACTGAGGGACCTCTGGGCTGTTTCCAGCTTCTGGCTATTACAAATAAGGCTGCTACAAACATAGTTGAGCAAATATCCTTGTTAAATTTTTAATAATCCTGATAATTGCAGAGGTGGCACTTGCAGCATTTTTTAATAATTTTTATTTATTACAGTTTCTTCACTTTGTATCCCAGCTATAGCCCCCACCCTTGTCTCCTCCCTATCCCACCCTTCCCTCTCATCCTCATCTTCTCCCATGCTCCTTCCCCAGTCTACTGATGAGGGAGGTCCTCCTCCTCTTCTATCTGACCCTAACCTATCAGGTCTCATCAGGACTGTCTTTCATAGTCTTCCTCTGTGGTCTGGTAAGGCTGCCCCCCTCCTCAGGGGGAGGTGATCAAAGAGCCAGCCACTGAGTTCATATCAGAGACAGCCCCTGTTCCCCTTACTAGGGAGCCCATTTGGGGACTGAGCTGCCACAAGCTACATCTGTGCAGGGGTTCTAGGTTATGAACGGTCCTTGGTCAATTTTAAATTTACAGAAAATTTGAAAAGACACTATGAATAGTTTCTGTATATCTTTTACCCGAATTTCCAAATGTTAACACAACCAAGTCACATTTGTCAAAACCAAGAAATTTAATTGGTAAAATGTTAACCCATACAGTCTGTTCTCATTTCACCAGATTTTTATCATGCTCGTTTGGGTTCCAGAATTCAATTACAGATCTCACACTGGCTTTAGTCGCTGTATTTCCTCCATCTCCCAAACTTTGTGACAGTTTTCAACCTTCTTTTGTTTTTCATAATCTGAAACTTTGAAACACTTCTAGTTAGTTTGAAGGATATTGCTCTGTTGGAAGATTGCTTGCTGTGTTCTCAGTTAGAAAGGGTTGAAGGTCTTATAGAAGAAGGAAAGTGCCCTTCTCATTATATCCCACCTTAGGGTCAGCATGAGATGGTATATGCTATGGTTATTTATCTTGCAGGGTGTGCACATTTGTGCTACGGGATGAATGTAGAAGTCAGAGGATAACTGTGGGAGTTGATACTCCTCTTCTACCATGTGTATCCCAGGGATCAAACTCAGGTTGTCAGGCTTTTACTTTCACTTTCCTGTCAGTGTAAAGATTATATACTGTTTTGTAAATTTACATTTTTTAGCTTTATTGATGTATAGTTAGCAGACATTACATTTAAAGTATCTAATGTAGTGATCTCACATATGAATATACGTCATATATCATAAATGATTACCACAAATATTACCTCATATAATTTCCTTCAATTTTTTTGTTTAAAATCTATTATTAGTGTATGTATGTATGTATGTATGTATGTATGTATGTATGTATGTATGTATGTATATATGTATGTGGGTGCATTGCCATAGCACAACTACAGTAGTCAGAAGCAACTCTGTGAAGTCAGTTTTCCATTTCTACCTTTACTGGGTTCTGGTGACTGAACTCAGGTTTCCAGGCTTGTGCAGCAAACTTTACTCACTGAACTATCTTGATGACCCCTATAATTGCCTTTTGTAATAAGAACCTTTAAAGTCTCATCTTAGCCATTTTCTAGTATACAATATAGTATTATTAGCTATAGTCACCATAGAATACATTAAATTTTAAGAACTTACTATCGTTGTATGTGTGTGAAAGAGAGACACTTTTTGAGATAAGGTCTTACTGTATAACCCTAGATGACCTGAATTCACAGAGATCTGCCTGCCTCTGTTCTCCATGTGCCGGGATTAAAGGCATATGCCACCAAGAGTGGCTCATACTGTACTTTTTTGGTCTATTCATCTGTCAACAGACCCCTAAAGTTGATTCCATTTCTTGGTTATAGTGAACAATGTCTCATTGAACATGGGGATGCAGAAATTCCTTCTGGGTAGTGATTTGATTTTTTAATATATACCTAGAAGTCAGATTGCTGGATTATATGGTAGTTTTATTTTTTTGAAGTATTTTCATAAAGGCTATAACAATTTACGTTCCCACTAGCAGTGCACAAGGGTTCTCCTTGCTGCACACCCTTAGCAACACATTTCTGTTTGTGATAATAGCTAACCTAACATGTATGAGAAGTTGATATCTTATTGTGGGTTTTATTTGCATTTTATTGATATTAGTGACATTTGGTACCTTTTCATGTGATGTTTCTAATTTTATTGATAGTTTCAAAGAAGTGCTTTGCATTTCAATTTTCTTCTCATGAAAAGGGTACATTGAGAGAATGTTCACCTTATCCATGCTACTACATTTGACCCTTCTTCCTTCCAATCAGTGAACATTTGAGGGGGGGGGGCTTTCTGAACAGGTCTATGGATTAGAATAAGTTCTCTAACATAAGAACTTTTCCCTAAAAATTTACCTTTAGAATTAGTCCTCTGTGCAAGGTGTCATTCGATACCCTCTTTTTTTTTTAAATGATTCTTTAAAAAATTATGTAAATTGGTATTTTGCATACTTGTATATGTTAAGGTTATCAGATCCCCTGGAACTGGAGTATAGACAGGTATGAGCTGCCACGTGGGTGTGGGGATTCAAACTCAGGTCCTTTGGAAGAACAGCGACTGCTCATAACTGCGGAGTCATCTCTACAGCCTCCTCAGTACCCTCTTCTTATCATCCACATTTTCCATGGAGCCTTTTTGCCAAGAGCAAGGAAATATGGGGCTGGAGAGATGGCTTAGTGGTTAAGAGCACTGTCTGCTCTTCCAAAGAACCCAGGTTTAATTCCCAGCACCTACATAGCAGCTCTCAACTGTCTGTAACACCAACTCCAAGGGATCTGACACCTTCACATTAACGCACATAAAATAAAATTAAATAAATTAATTTTTAAAAAGAAAGAAAAATATAAGCAGATACCTTTCCTGTTACTCAGTACCTATTATAATCTACAGATACTGTGGTGCTATGAACTCATAGGTTAATTTGTTCTCTAGGTTAAGCGTATTGTTGACTGCTGTATTGCTTGCCTCTCCTGTACATTTTCTGTATTAAATTGCAACCTTCCAGTTACTTTGGTGCCAAATATAATGAGATCTTTTTCATTCCTTTGTCCAGGACACATAACTACATTAAACTTAGTATATTTTATTTGTTCACTTTAGTATTTCATGCTTAGTACTCCATTATTCTATATTGCTTTATGTTTGTTTAATTAGTATATGTCTGTTTTCAAGTCACATTTGTAAGCCCCTGGAGGTCAGAACTTCTCCATCATCTAGGAGATAAAAAGCTGATCTGTTAGGAATATAGTGATAGCTGAATGAACATTAATTGAATTAAAATATACATTCTCATGGCCTAATTGGCCTTGGCCATGCTTGCCAACAAAACTGTTATAGTCCAGGTTTGCCAAATATTAAATCCTGAATCTTTACCCCAAAATGGGGGATTTTAAAAGTATTCAAATTAATGGATGGGAAAGGAGGCACAAATATTTCTCTTCAGAGGATTAAAAATTAAAGCTTGATCTTTGATTTTAGAACATAGCTTTAAGGCACACTCAAGGAAAAATTTTTCAAGGAGGCATTGCTTTAGTGCCTGGCCTGGATTCCCTTTTGGTTTAGTGCCATAGTTGGTGGTCTAGAACTGGCTGGTAAGTAGGGGAGCTGGAAGGAAGGCCAGCTGCCTGGTAAGGCTTGTTTATATTGACTTGGGATTGTTTTTTATCTTATTTGGTATTTTGCCCATTATTCTTTGTAATGCTAATGAGTGGAGATTCTTTGGTTTTGTTTGTTTGTTTTCTTTTGTTTTAAAAGAAGAATAAAAACCAGGCAAAACAGACAACTTCCACCAATTTAAAATATGACACTAAGAGGGTTAGAGAGATGATTCAGTGGTTAAAAATGCTTGCTGCTCTTGCAAAGGACTGGAATTTGGATACCAGCACCCAAATCTGTCAGCTCAGAATCAGCTGTCTGTAACTCCAGTTGCAGAGAATCCAATGACCTCTTCTGGCCTCCACAAGGCACCTGCACTCCACATGCTCATACCCACACACATACATAATTTTTTAAAGTGTGACACTAGTCCTATAATAGAACTGGAGCTACTCATCATAGGATGAGACTCAGTGTTTTATGATAGAGATGGGGGGGTGAAGTTGTATGCCCTTCTATTTACCTCATTTTTTCCCTCGTGATGAAGATACTGGACATTTCTTAGAAGAGAACCCAAAAGTAAATGCTGTAATGCATACCTGTAATCCTCAGGAGGCAGAGCCAGGAAGATGGGGAAAATTTAAGGGCAGTCTGGTCTCCACGGTACATTCCAGGCTACCCAGGACTACATACATTGTATCAAAAATCTAAAATGAAATAAACACAAGGATTAGTTTTATAATATGTTTGTATTCATGCTATGAAAATACTTCTTGGGGTTCCTTTCAGGTCCCGTGATTGCCTTGGAATTTAATGGAGATGGTGCTGTAGAAGGATGTCACCTTATTATAAATGAGATGTTCAACGGGACAAAGGTATAAGATCTTACTGACTATATCTCAATCCAACTTTCCGTTTTATCTCTTTTTCTTCACAACCAAATAGTACTTGTATCAATGGTATATCCCTTAACCCATAGACTAACAACTATCTGTAACTCCAGATCCACCCTCTTCCGACCTCTGAGGAAACCACCAGGCATGTGTGTGTTACGCATACATACGTGCAGGCAAAACATTCATACACATACGAAATAAATCTAAAAACTTTTTAAAAATAAAATCCTAAGCTTTTAAATTTGTTCTGTGAAGATGTGGTTTTTGGCATTTAAGGGCTACAGCACTAATATTTTTGTTTTTCTTGTATTTTAAATAGGTGTTTGTATCAGAAAAGAAGGAGACAGCATCTAGAGATGTTGACAGCTTCTATAACTTTGCTGAGATACAGATGGGGATATGAAGCGGATCGTACTATTAAGCTCTTTCCAACCTTTATATAGAGTTTGATAATACATATATTAGTCATTTGGCAGTTAGTAATTTCATGTAAGCCAAAATTATTAAAGGCTATTTTTAAAATAACTCTTTGAATACCATATCATTTACTTAAGGATCTGAAATAATTCATTTATATTAAGTAGTTTTAATCATTTTATAAACTATTTAACTTCCTACAATAAACTTGCAGTTTTATTATTTATCTTCATCTAATACTATTATTTAGAAAATAGAAGTGGATACCAGTTCTATATGATTTTAATACTAGTTAAAAGTTCTTTCAAAGCCAGGCATGGTGGTGCATGCCTTTAATCCCAGCACTCGGGAAGGTACAGGCAAGCTGATCCCTGTGAGTTCAAGGCCAGCCTGGTCTACAAAGCAAGTCTAGGGCAGCCAGGGCTACACAGAAACTTTATCTTCAAAACAAAACAAAGCAAAACAAAACAAAACAAAAGTTCTTTCAAATCTCTGGTAATTTAAACTTTCTATATTTCCTTAGTGCTCTATGATATTCATTTAAGAGTACATTTTGTAACTTATTTTTTCTTTTAATTTAGAGGAACTTTTTACTAGGTGATAATTAATAAACCTATGCACTTTTTTCAGAAATACATATCCAGTTAAATAATCATTTCCTTCTTGCATTATATGACTAATGAGATTTTGTACATTGAGTTACATACTATTTTGTAAATTGAATTTTTTAAAGAAATGGGTATGTGAAAGCTGACTGTGGTGGTGCTATCTGTAGTACCAGGCTACTTGGGATGCTGAAGTGGAAGAATCACTTGAGCTCAGGAGTTCAAGGCCAGCCTTGGCAAAATAATTAGACTCTATTTCAAAGGAAGAAAAAACTAAGATACTCGATAACCAGCTTTGCAAATATTCCTAAATGATGCTGGCATTGCTGATTTAAGGACTACTTCTGAAGTAGTATGGCTATTTTTTTTTTAGGTACAACTGCTACCAGATGATTCTTCTATTTTCTAGTAAGAAAAAGTATATGCAACATAAAACTATAGAACACCAATCTGCAGCAGATTTGACAGAGGTAATTACTGTCTGACAGCCTTTGTGACTATCAAGAAATTAGAGCAAAACTTGTGACTTTTCGGTAAAGAACACTTAGGTATGATGGTAAATTAGATAGGTTTCAAAATCTCCATATATATATTTTACTCATGTGAACTAATGTTCAAGAATGATAAAAAGTTTTGATTACGTGAAATCATTATTTTTCAAATCCATTTGATCATGGTAATTTTCCAGTAGGTATGGGAGTTGTTCAGAAATACACATTGAGGGGTCCAGTCTAAAGATGCTTTAGGGTGTGTTATCATTGAAATTAATATGTTCTGAAGGTGTTGATAGGTTGATCTTCTCACATTTGCCAGCTAACAGGAACAACTTTTATAGGCCCATTTAAAGTGATCTGAAACTCTATTTTTATAAAGCTGAGATTAAAAGTGACCACTTGTAAAATTTCCTATTATGGTTGTTACTAAAAGTGTATTTTCATGTTGAAAGTGGTTTTGGATATTTTCAGGCCAATGTATAACTACCGTATTGAATTGTTAATGTGTAGAAACAATACTTTTTATTTTAAATTAATAATAGTGAGCACCTATACTGTGCCTAGCCTTATGCTGACCGTCAGCATTTCAACATTTCTTTTATAAGAGCACCATGTTCTGCAAAGTCAATATGATCTTATAAGATGCAAATAAAAACTGCTGGCAGGCATAATAAAATTTCCTATCATAATTTACAAATGATCTTTGCAAATAGTGGTGAGAGGCATTTAGCTAAGCTAAATTAAATGCATTCTTTTCGTTCTTCATTATATTACTAAATGTCATTCACATTTAAAACAAACTCAATACTTGTTTTTTTTTTTGTTTGTTTGTTTCTGGACTACACTGAATTTTTGTTTTGTTTTTCTAATCTCATCTATGGCATTGTGCAAAAACTCAGGACTATAATGTAAAAGAAACATTAATTTAGATTTTCCCACCAAATTTAGTATGTTAACCAAAGCCTGAAATTTTCTATCCAGTTAGATAAGAACTTTTACTGACGCTGGATATTACTGACATTACTAACTGTCAGTTGCCTATTGAATATCGGATAGATTTTTAAAATAAGGAGTTCTATGTTAGTTGTTTCTGTAATTTTAAACTTTGATAGTACTCATAATATACTAACTATATTTGATTTCTGAATAACTTAAATTTATGAAAACTAATAGCAATAAAAAGTGATTTTATTGTCATATTTGTTTAAACATCTTATTAGTTTACTTCTCTTGCATTAATAGTACTGCTTATTTCTTTTGTATCTGTATATTTATGTGTAACTTTTATATTTAAATTTATCTAGTGTTTATAAAATGTGCTTTGCAATAAAGGTTAAAATTAAAATGGTTTAACACAAATTTTTGAAGGGTACGTCTATAGTTACTCATATATACCAAAAATTTGATACAATTTTTGTTTTCCTTTTGAGTTTTGTTACATATTTTTTTCCAAGCAGAACATTTTATTTCATCTTATTTTACAAGCACTATTTTTAAATTTTTATATTTTTTCTTCACAATTTATTCAATATATATTCTGATTGAAGCTCCCTCCCTCAACTCCCCCATTTCTACCCTACCTCCTTCTTCCCCTCATCCCCTTCCCCTGGTCCACTGAAAGGAGTTCTCCACCATTGCCATTTGCCCATAGCTAGTTAAGTCTCATCAGGACTTCTTGGATCCTCTTCCTCCATGGCCTAGTAAGGCAGTATCATCAGGGGTGAGTGATCAGAAAGCAGTCAACTGAGTTAATGATAGAGGCAACCCCTGATCCCCTCCCTCAGAGATCCACATGGAGACTGAGCTGCCAATAGGCCACATCTGAGCAGGGGGTCTAGGTCTTCTCCATGCATGTTCCTCTGTTGGTGCATCAGTCTCTGCAGGACCCCCCGGGTTCAGATCTTTTAGTTTTGTTGGTCTCCTTGTGGATCTCCTGTCCCCTCTCTTCCCACCCCTCTCTTCCTACATAAGACTCCCTGTGCTCTGCCCAAAGTTTGGCCCTGAGTCTCAGCATCTGCTTTGATCCCCTGTTGGGTGAATCCTTTCAGAGGGCCCTCCCATCCTGATTCCTCTCTTCCACAACTTTTGGTGTCTATCCTATTTGACATTCTGAATGAGATTTAAGCATCCTCCCTAGGGTCATCCTTAGTGTTTAGCTTCTTTAGGTCTGTAGATGGCTATCCTATACTATACAGCTAATATCAGCTTATAAGTGAGTGTATACCATGCCTATCCTATTTCTGGGTTAGCTCACTCAGGATGACCTCTTCTAGTTCCATCCATCTGCCTGCAAATTTCATGATTTCCTTGTTTTTTAATAGCGGATTAGTATTCCACTGTGTAGATGTACCACAATTTCTGTGTCCATTCCTCCATTGCAGGACATCTAGGTTGTTTCCACATTTTGGTGATTACAAATAAAGCTGCTATGAACATAGTTGAACAAATGTCCTTATTGAATGGTGGGGCATCTTTGGGGTATATGCCCAGAAGAGGTATAGCTGGATCTTGAGGTAGTGCTATTCACAATTTTCTGAGAAAGCACCAGATTGATTTCCAAAGTGGTTGTACAAGTTTGCACTCCCACCAGCAATGGAGGAGGGTTCCCCCTTTCTGCACATCCTCTCCAGCATGTGTTGTCACTAGAGTTTTTGACATAAATCCAGAGACACTAAATCCATTGGAAGAAAAAGTGGGGAAGAGCCTTAAACTCATTGGCGCAGGAGACAACTTCCTGAACAGAACACCAACAGCTCAGGCTCTAACCCAGATGTCTCTCAACGGAGGAATGGATACAGAAGGTGTGGTACATTTACACAGTGGAATACTACTCAGCAATAAAAACAAGGAAATCATGAAATTTGCAGGCAAGTGATGGGATCTAGAAAATATCCTGAGTGAGATATCCCAGAAGCAGAAACACACACATGGTATATACTCACTTATAAGTGGATAGTAGACCTAGAAGATAGGATAAACATACTGACATCTGTACACATAAGTAAGCTAAACCAGAAGGAGGACCCAGGGTAAGATGATCAATCCTCACTTAGAAAGACAAATGGGATGGACATTGGAAGTAGGAGAAAACAAGAAACAGGACAGGAACCTACCATAGAGAGCCTCTGAACGACTCTACCTAGCAGTGTATCAAAGCAGATGCTGAGACTCAAAATCAAACCTTGGGCAGAGTGCAGGGAATCATATGAAAGAAGGGGGAGTTAATATGACTTGGAGAGGACAGGAGCTCCACAAAGACCAAATAAATCTAGGCACGGGGGACTTTTCTGAGACTGATTTGCAACCAAGGACAATACATGGATATAACCTAGAACCCCTGCTCAGACATAGCCCATGGCAGCTCATTATCCAAGTGGGTTTCTCTAGCAAGGGGAACAAGGACTGTCTCTTACATGGACTTAGTGGCTGGCTCTTTGACACCCCCCCCCCCACTGGCTGAGGGAGGAACAGTCTTCCTAGGCCACAGAGGAGGACATTGCAGCCAGTCCTGAAGAGACCTGATAAGCTAGGATCAGATGGAAGGGGAGGAGGACCTCCCCTATTAGTGGACTTAGAGAGGGGCAGGGAAGAGATGAGGGAGGGAGCGTGGAATTGGGAGGGAATGAGAGAGGGGGCTACAGCTAGAATACAAAGTAAATAAACTTTAATTAATATTAAAAACAAAAGTTTAATTTAAAAAATCTACAATTAATAAATGGGACTTTGTGAAACTGAAAAGCTTCTGTAAAGCAAAGGACACTGTCAGTAGAAGAAAACAACAACCTCCAGACTGGGGAAAAAAATCATCACCAACCCTACATCCGATAGAGGACTAATATCCAGAATATATAAAGAATTCAAGAAATTAGACACCAACAAACCAAATAAAATAATAGGGTATAGAGCTAAGCAGAGAATTCTCAACAGAGGAATATAGAATGGCAGAGAAACACTTAAACACTCCACATCCTTAGTCATCAGAAGAATGCAAATCAAAACAACTCTGAGATTCCATCTCATTATATAATTTTTAACCTTAAAAAACAAGATAATCTAATCTATGTATCACACTAAATAACAAATTAACTTCATGCAGAGTATGTATGTGTTTGATGTATATATGTGCATATGTATATACACAAGGTACTCTGAAAATTAAAAGAAATATTTTAATATAAGGAATTTCCAGCATAATGTTTTCTTTGCTAAAATAAGTCACATTTTATTAAGATCAAAGTTTTTCTATGATTAGGCATCTTTCTCTTCCATCTTTTAAAAAAAACTAGGTTTAGCATATAAAGTTATAATCACAGCAGTTGGGACCAACAGCTATATACTGAGTTCCAGGCCAGTGAGACCCTGTCTCAGAAGCAGAAAGATGCACACGGTATATACTCACTCATATAGACATATAACATAGGATAAACCTACTAAAATCTGTACACCTAAAGAAACTAACCAAGAGGGAGGACTCTTGCTAAAATGCTCAATTCCTATCCATAAAGGCAAAGAAGCTGGACATCAGAAGAATGAGAAAAGAGGGAACAAGTCAGGAGCCTGACACAGAGGACCTCTGAAAAGCTCTGCCTTGCAGACTATCAATGTAGATGCTGAGACTTATGGGCAACCTTTGGACAGAGTGCAGGGAATTTTAGGAAAGAAGTGGGAAACAGTAAAATCTGGAGAGGACAGGAACTCGACAAGGAGAGCAACAAAACCAAAAAATCTGAGCACAGGGGTCTTTCCTGAGACTGATATTCCAACCAAGGACTATGCATGGAGATAACCTAAGACCCCTGCACAGATGTAGCCCATGGCAGTTCAGTATCCAAGTGGGTTCCATTGTAATAGGAACAGGGACTGTCTCTGACATGAACTGATTGGCCTGCTCTTTAATTACCTCCCCCTGAGGGGGAAGCAGCATTACCAGGCCACAGAAGAAGACAATGCAGCCACTCCTGATGAGACCTAATTGACTAGGATCAGAAGGAAGGAAAAGAAGTCCTCCCCTATCAGTGGACTTGTGGAAGGGCATGCAGGCAGAGGGTGGAGGAAGGGAGGGATTGGGATGGAAGGAGAGAGGGAACCACGGTGGGGGGGGGGAATACAAAGTGAGTAAAGTGTAATTAATAATGAAAAATAAAAAAAGAAGAAAAAAATAAATAAAATTATGATAAACTTTTCTTTAGGCTTATAAAAATATATGGCGTTCTTATTGTCAAATTTACCAGTCTTTGCCCTTCTTTCTCAGCTCATAAAACAAATACTGAAAGTGCAAATTGGTCAGTTTTTTTAAAGTATTTATTATGTATACAATGTTCTGTCTGTATGTATGTACATCTGCATGCCAGAAGAGGGCGTCAGATCCCAGTATAGATGGTTGGCGCACCATGTGGTTGCTGAATTGAACTCGGGACTTATGTAAGAGCAGCAGGCGCCCCTAACCTCTGAGCCATCTCTCCAGCCCCCTGGTCAGTTTTTAAAAAATATAACATTATTTTTATTTCTACTTATAAAGGATCTATAAGCACATTAAAAACATTTGGAGCATTGGGAACAAGCAGAAATGATAACACACTAATAAAATTGCTTCCTGTTGGATAATTCTTGATGTTTAAACTTTGTTTTTCTCATAAAAGATATATTTTAAGTTTTCTATATAAAAGGGAAAGTGATTTGGTGCATGTTAAAATTTGAGATGCTCATTCTATGTTAGTTCTCCAAGCTCTAGAATCAAGGTGCTTTTAGAAAACATTTATCTTTTAAAAGCATCTCCTGACAGTAGATGGCAATTAACATGGAGGCCCTCAATTAGTTAACATGTACTTACAGATTATAGAGTGCTGGGGCCTTGTATCCCACCCCTCCCTCCTTCAGGGAATTTGTTGGAAGAGGAGGTTGGAAAGATCCAGAGGTTGTGGATGATATCAAGGGAACTATTTTCCAGATACAAACAGGCAGGTGCATATATGAACTTACAGTGATTGTGACAGCATACACAACACTAGTGCAAGGTCCACCCAGACAAAAATCCTAGCATGGAGGGAGAAGGTAGGCACAAAAATCCCACCATTAGCTAAGAAGCTATTGGTATTTGATATTATCTGGGAGAGAGAGAATTGGTTTTCTTTAACAGTGTGACCCTGGGTAGATTACCACAGACAGGCCACACTTCCAAAACTAGCTAGCAACAGAAACTGGACTTGATAGGAGCAAAAAAAAAAAAAAAAAAAAAAAAAAATTCAAAATTATATGAGAAGTAATGGGAGGATAGAGAAGGTATTTATGAGAGGAGATGGGGGGGAGGGTGAATGTGTTCAAAATATGTCACATGAAATTCCCAAAGAATAAATTTGTTCGAAAAAGAGACGCAGGAGGTGTAATGTAGATTATCCACTGGGATTGAATTTTGTGGCTTGATTGCTGTGTTGTGTCTGTAAATACTGTTCTACTTAAAAAAACAACACAGAATCCTTATTTTTTTAAGTATAATACTTAAAAAGCCAGCCTTAATGTAAAATATTGTAGCTTCAATCATAATTGTCCTCAACCTTGTGGACATGTGCCATGACACATATGCCCTCTCACAATAATGAAAATTATAGAAGGTCATGTTTGGGACATTTGTATTATATTTTCCCCCAAGGCTCAGGAAACATTGCAGAAGAGAGGCAGAATGATTTAAGAACCAGAGGTCAAGGAGAACTACTATGAAATAGTGTCTTGTGAATATAACAGGTCCCTTGTACTCCTAAATTCAGAAACTGTGGTTGTCTTCCCAGAATTTGTACAAGATCAAGCCAATTAGCCCGCCAACTCTGATTACCTGTGTGGTACCTCACAAGATCAAGCCTGTCAACACTCCAACATGGATGGATGGGACTTATGAGACTCTACTCCTAGCCGTTGAAAGGGAGATGGTAGATGGAAGTCCTGGGAAAAATGGGGTGTGGATATGATCTAAATATGTGATATTCATATGTGAAATTACAAAAGAATATAACCAGGAAGTGGTGGCACATGTCTTTAATCCCAGCACTCTAGAAACAGGCCAATGTACAATTTGAGTCCAGCTGGGTCTACAAAGTGAGTTCCAGGATAGCCAGAGGCTGCTACACACAAAAATCCTATCTTAAAAATCATATATTATATATAATTTCATGTGTTAAAGGCATAGTCACCAGCAGGTGCTGCCAGAAGGTGGTAATCTTAGGAAATAGGGTCTAGTGAGGGTCACTACTTGCATGCCCTTCATTTGAACCAGGACCCTTCCCCTTCTTCTTTATGCTTTCCAGATACCATGAGGTGAACAGCTTTGCTCAATGTCCAAATCTACGGTGATGCCTTGCTACAGGCCTGAAATGGACCAGTTGACTATGGACTAAAATAAACCAGTCCTCCTAAAAAGTTGGTTTTCCTCTGGTATTTGGAACAGCAGCATAAATCTCAATAGTGAAAAACTTTTTGTTAAGTGAAATAATGCCTTCACTGTTGACTTGTTTTTCTTTTTTGGTATATACAGAGGTAGAGATAAATCATTATACTGTTTTACCCCTTTCCTTATATCACATTATAGCTCTTAGGGGTAAGATGTTCAGAAATGAATTTCATCCTCTTTTAATGATTTCATACTTTCTTTGTGAAGGCTTTTTCTCATCTATATATAGTGAATATAACTGGTAATCTTCAGCATTTTCACCCTGGCCCTGGTCCTCCTGTCACCTGCCTTCACTGTTAATCTGGCCCACTTGTAATTAGGCTAATGAAAAATAACTTAAATTTTGTGACAGCTAATCAGCTGTTACTTGTAGTGTCCATTAAAAATGAAAAGTAATTTATAAATATTAAGTATCTTTGTGCTGAGCAAAGTGGATGTGCTGCTTTGTAAAGTAGTTTAATGGTAAGGGCGACACACAACCAGCCAGCCAAGTAAGAAAAAACAAACAAACAAACAAACAAACAAACAAAAAACAAGTAAGTATGCTGCACTTTCAATTGTAAAATGCAGGTTAGTTTGATAGGCTCATTAATAGAATCTTTTATACTGTTTTTCTTATAAACAGTACGTGATTTAAGACTAATTTTAAGTGTAGGGGATGGAACCCAGGACTACCACTGAGCTACATGCCATCCTTATATTTTCTCTCATTTGAGTCTTAGGGTTTTAAAGAGTCTAAAGTTCCCAGGTGTTTTTTTTTTTTTTGTTTGTTTTGTTTTGTTTTGTTTTGTTTTTGTTTTGTTTTTCAGATAAAAAAGAAAACTGAGGGTCAGAAAGTTTGAATGGCCTATCCAGCTCATACCATCACTGAACTGCAGTGCAGACCTCTTTGCTGTCCCCTTGTGGTTACTAGGGAAACAAGACTCACTCATTTCAGCCTCCAATGTGAGGCCTTTTCAACAATCACAGACAGAAAGGCCTGGTTCCTGCTTGATGCTCACACATGCTTCCTACAGATTTCTAAGAACCCATCCTCTATTCCCATCTGGCTATTCATATTCTACTCGAGCATCTGCATCACCTAGGAACTTGTTAGAATCAGCCCCACTCTAGACCTGTTAACTAAAAATCTATGAATATATAATTCAGGAAATTCAGGCATTTATGTGCATTCATACTAATGTATGAAAAGCTCATTCTGTATTATTTGACCCCCAAGGTCTGGAATCAAAGCTCAGAAAGTACTATGTTATTAGGGAATAGATGTCCAATAATGTAATCAGTGTTTAATAAATGTTTTTATTAGATTATCCACCATCTATAGTACAAGCTTAGCTTCTCATGTAATTAATTCCTCTCTTGTACTCTCCTTGGTTTGTGAATTAAAAACAAATAGTTTTCAAAATTAAAGTTGTTTTTCTTTTGTGTTGAAGTATTAACTATCATCTCTCTCCTCGGATGGAAGCTTTAAGAACATCAGTGATGTTCACTAGAAACAATATCACAGACATTTCTGACTTAAATTTGTACCTGATGTATTTCTATGTTGAGGCTTAGGTGATTTGTTGATGCTAGGCTGAATTAAGATAAAGAGCAGTCAACTACTTGCTTTGGACTTAAGGAAGAAGCTGGTCCCCTAGGATCTGTCACTTTTTTTTTTTTTTTACATCTTTCCATTTGACATGTTCATATACGAGCTTAGGTATCCATAAAACATATGTGAATGTCAGTTTTTCCAGATTTGGGACCTAATTTTTTTTTTCCTAGAATGAAGACTTAGCTTAAGTCTAAACAGTAATGGAAAACTAAATTCCCAAACTCATAAATTTACCTTTATTTATTTTGATAGCTTTTCTTCCCATTACTCAGTAAAAATATATTCATGTCTTTATCTGAGATTTGGACCTTTTTATGGTGGAAAAAGTATATATTTAGAATTAACCAGCTGGACTCAGTTTAGATGATCCTAGTCTTGTTGGCAACATCCAGAGCCAACCGAACATACGCCTTCTTCTCTCTGTCAGGCCTTATCAGGGTATTCTCTTAGGCCACATCAATGTCATAGAGTTTCTTTTGGTTTTAATTTATATTTTTTTTATTAATTACAGTTTATTCACTTTGTATCCCAGCTGTAGCCCCTTTCCTTTCCCCTCCCAATACCACCCTCCCTCCCTCATAAGTCCAATGATAGGGGAAGTCCTCCTTCACTTCCCTCTGACCCTAGCCTATCAATTCTCATCAGGACTGGCTGCATTGTCTTCCTCTGTGGCCTGGTAAGGCTGCTTTCCCCTTAGGGGGAGGTCATCAAAGAGCCAGCCACTGAGTTCATGTCAGAGACAGACCCTGTTCCCCTTACTAGAGAACCCACTTGGACACTGAGCTGCCATGGGCTACATCTGTGCAGGGGTTCTAGATTATCTCCATGCATGGTCCTTGGTTGGAGTATCAGTCTCAGAAAAGACCCACATGCCCAGATTTTTTTTTTTTTGTTCTGTTGTTCTTCTTGTGGAACTCCTGTCTCCCCCAGGTCTTTCTATCCCTTCTTCATTCATAAGGTTCCCTGCACTCTGCAAAAAGTTTGGCTATGAGTTTCAGCATCTGCTTTGATACCCTGCTGGTAGAGTCTTTCAGAGGCCCTCTGTGGTAGGCTCCTGTCCTGTTCCCTGTTCTCTCCCTCTTCCGGTGTCTATCCCCTTTGCCTTTCTGGATGAGGATTGATCATTTTACCCAGGGTCCTCCTTCTTGCAAAGCTTCTTTAGGTGTACAGATTTTAATATGTTTATCCTATATTATAAGTCTAATATCCACTTATAAGTGAGTATATGCCATCTGTGTCTTTCTGCTTGTGGGATACCTCACTCATGATGATCTTTTCTATTTACCACCATTTGCCTGCAAATTTCATGACTTCCTTGTTTTTAATTGCGGAGTAGTATTCCATTTTGTAAATGTACTATAATTTCTGCATCCATTCCTCGGCTGAGGGACATCTGGGCTGTGTCCAGATTCTGGCTATTACGAATAAAGCTGCTAAGAACATGGTTGAGTAATTGTCCTTGTTGTACTCTTGAGCATATTTTGGATATATGCCTAGGAGTGGTATAGTTGGATCTTGAGGTAGCACTACTCCTAACTGTCTGAGAAAGTGCCAGATTGATTTACCAAGTAGTCATACAAGTTTACATTCCCACCAACAATGGCGGAGGGTTCCCCTTCATAGAGTTTCTTCATGGCCTGTTTGATCTGGTGCTTGTTAGCCTTGGCATCCACAATGAACACAAGTGTGTTGTTCTCCTCTATTTTCTTCATGACTGCTCAGTGTTCAAGAGAAATTGGATGATGGCATAGTGGTCAAGCTTGTTTCTCCTGGGTGCACTCTTTCGAGGGTATTTGGGCTACCTCTGGAGCTCTAGGGTCTGGGGACAAAGGAAGGTGAGTGGTGTGTGGATCTTCTTCTTGTGGCTATGGACACTTTTCAACATTACCTTCTTAGCTTTCAAGGTCTTCACTTTGGCTTTGGGAGGAACACCCTTCTTCGCTTTTGGGCCATCTTGGAGAAAAAAGTAACTTGGACCTTTTTACATTAGGTGTATCTATTTGACTGTATCTTCCTGTGACCCCAGGGGGTCCTGCAGAGACTGATGCACCAACCAAGGACCATGCATGAAGAGGACCTAGACCTGCTGCTCAGATGTAGCCAATAGGCAGCTCAGGCTCCACGTGGGTTCCCAAGTAAGGGGAGCAGGAGCTTCTGTCATGAACTCAGTTGCCTGCTCTTTGATCACTTGACCTTGGTGATGAAGTCTTGCCAGGCCATAGAGGAAGAGGATCCAGGCAGTACTGATTAGATTTGATAAGCTATGGTCAGATGGCACAGGAAGAGAACTCCCCCTTTCAGTGGACTAGGAGAAGAGGATCAGGAAAAGAGGGAGGGAGAGTGGGACTGGGAGGAGTTGAGGGAGGGGGTTTCAATCGGGACATATAATGAATAAACTGTAAATAAATAAATAAATATATTTTTTAATTTTTTTAATATTAATCACAGGTTATTTACTTTGTACCCCAGCCATAGCCCCATCCCTAATTCCCTCTCATTCCCACCTTTCCTCCCTCATCTCCTCCCTAACTCTTTCCAAGTCCACTGTTAGGGGAGGTCCTCCTCCCATTACATCTGACCCTAGCTTATCAGATCTCTTCAGGACTGGCAGCAATATCCTCCTCTGTGGCCTAGCAAGGCTGTTTCTCCCTCGGGGGAGGGGGAGGTAAAGGAGCCAGTCATTGAGTTCATGTCAGAAATAGTTCCTGTTCCCCTTATTAGGAAAACTCACTTGGATACTGAGCTACCATGGGCTACATCTTAGCAGGGGGTCTAGGTTATATCCATACATGGTCCTTGGTTGGAGAAGCAGTCTCATAGAGGACCCCCATGATAAGTTTTTTTTAAATGTTTACATTTACATTTTGGATTCTGCTGACCAGAATCCAAAAGGCATTCGACCATCCTCTTCCATTACTATTTTAAAGACAGCCCAAGGAAGGAAGGAAGGAAGGAAGGGAGGGAGGGAGGGAGGGAGGGACGGAGGGAGGAAGGAAGGAAGGAAGGAAGGAAGGAAGGAGAGAGAGAAGAACCATGTGTATTGGTTAGATCTGTAGTCAAATACTTCTGACTTGGACCAGGGCTCAGCTGTTCAAAGGAAAAAAAAAAAACATGCTTACCATTTTTCACACATCTTTGGTCAGGGGCATAGTAAATCTTTTGGCGTTAACATGTATTTTTAGAGCAAATACATGATCAAAGGTTAGAGCAGTGTTGTCTAGATAGGGCAGTATTTGAGTCCAGTATGGTGTTGCTCATACTGCATCTGCCAGACAGCACTCTATATAGGTGCTGTTCTCGATGTTTTTTATGTTAACATTAAATACAAGGGGAAAATAATCCTGAGGACATGTAGTACATGCTCAGAGTGTTGCTCTCTTAAACTTTCCCCATGAGTGCAGTTTTTTAAACTGTAAGGAAAAAAATACAACATGAGATTACTCTCAACACATTTCAAACACACTATACTGTGCATGCATTTTTATACGTAAATTGTTTAGGGAAATAAGTGAAGAAGTACCTTATATCTTCACTGAAGGGGCAGAAATCACTTAAGTGTAGATGGGTTTGGGTTTTAAAATGTATCTAAGGAACAGGAGCTATTTAGATGTTGGGCTCAGTGTTAAGCACCATACAGGCGAAATCACAAATAAGAGAGGTTCTATTACTAGATGATTTTATGATTGAGGAAATTGATGTTAGTTAACTTAACCTGTGGCAAAACAAGTTCAATTAGAGTCTGGATCATGGTCAGAGGGAGAGAACAGTTTTAACTCCAAAGCCTTTACTTTCAAACACTGTACTGCACTCAGCACTAACCATACCAACCACTTTTAAAATTGAGCACCTGCATGGTAACTAGGCACTGTGTTAAGTGTTTTTGCATACATTGTCACTTAATCTTTATGTCAACTGTGTAAACTGTGTATGATCGGTTTCGTTTTGCCAGATGAAGAAATTGAAACTTAGGTCAAATACCCTCTTTGTTAATTGTGTCATATTTTAATTTGGGTAATGTGTATCTATTAAGATCTAAGGTCAAAGCCCATATTCTGTTTGTCTCTTCTTACACTGATGTAGCTAGTTCTTGCCTATGAGTGCTAGAAGGAAAAATGGAAAGAATGTTGTTTTGTAACTAAGAGCCTCAGATTCTAGGCATGGCTACTTCAAACAGAGGACTGAGCAAAAAGGTGCATCCAGACAGATAAAAAATGACCACAAACTTTAATCCTTTGGAAATTCTCTGTGACTGTGTTTAGCTTACTTCCAAAGAACCTTCCCAATCCAGTTTAACATGCCCTTTAGGCACAGAGCTTGTGGAGAAGAAAAGAAAAATCCTGAGCCACTTTCCCCTTAAAGACTGCCATTACCAGAGTAAATTTGCATGCTGGGGTAAAAACAAATGTGTGTTGCTTTACTACTACTTGAGAGGGAGACATTTGCCAAAATAATTCAAGAGTATTTTTTTCAAAGCACATATGGCCCTCCACTTAGAAAGCCTTTACATATTGTGTGTGCAAAACATTAAAGGTGAAAAGTGGATGAAAGCTGGGGTGACCCCACCTCAAAAAAAAAATCTCTTTGTACCAAGAAGAAATCTTGCTGTTATGTTACAAAACCTATACCTTAAATAGTGTACCCACTGCAGTCCTTAATGTTAAAAAACAAAGTGATGGTAAGTTTGTGTGTGTGAGTTTTGCATAAAGAACCACTACTCAGTTACCTATGCTCCTATAAATAATCCTTATTAACCTCCTTCTGCCCCCCCCCAGAAAGTAGATGGGGATTAGTTGGGAAGAGGAAAGATCAACAGAAGTAAGATGGGCACAAGAAAAGGTAATGGTGAATCTAATAAAAATACCTTATATACATGTATGGCAATGTCATGATGAAACCCATTCTTAGAAGAACTACTAAATAGGAAGCAATGTTATTTATAGGAAGAAAGAGTGGATGAAGATGATGGGGAACAGAAGTATGACTGACAAAAATGGAACTCTCAAACATCAAAAAGAGAATGAGACTTTATAATTCTTACAGTGCTGATCTTTAAGCTTTGTAAATGGATTATCTACTTTAAAATAAAAGTTGAATGTTAAAAACAAAAAAGTTGGAAAGCAAAAGATAAAAAAGAAACAGCAAGTGGAAATACTTCTTCAAAGTCCAAGTTTTTGTTTTTTATTTTTGAAATGGAACTCAAGGAAGGCAAGGATTAGTACTCAGAGACAGCTGGAAAAAGGAGACCTTTGGCTCCAAACCAAAGACTGGCCCTGGGGCTCAGAGAGGAAGATGCTTGCTTAATGACTGGTGGAGCAATGGAGTTCAGGAAGAACTAACTTGATTAATGGATAAGAAGTGAGCAGTAAGGAACTAGATATCAAGCCAGCTAATACAACTTTTTATTGTTGCTCCTCTATACCTCATAAGAATGATCACTACCAGTTGTCCATGCCACTTATACTTCAGAAGGGTGCTTTTAATCTTGTCAAAAAGTCCTTCGGTGTTTCTTTTTTCACATCCTACCTGTATCATCTTTCACTGTATATCAGTCCTTTAAAATTTTTTAAATCATTTTAAATGATTTAATGATTTTAAATAATTAAATTTTTTTTCTGTGTATGGGTGTTTTGCCTACATGTATGTATGTGTTTCAAGACTGGAACCTGCAGAGGTCAGAAGAGGGCATTGGATCCCTGAAATGGAGTTACAGATTGTTTTGAGCCGCCGTATAGATGGTAGGAACTGAATCCAGGTTTTCTGGAAGAGCAACAAGTTATCTTAACCACTGAGCCATCTCTTTAGGCCCTTTCCCATTATTCTTTCAGATGTTTCCCTAGATTGATTCCTTATAGATAACTATCCTTTTTGCCAAGTACTTTGACAGACTCGAATTTTCCAATTTTAGGACTTATTCTCTTTGTCTAGATCCTCCAGCTTTCCTTTACCTTTCTCTACCTTATTTGTCATAATGGTAGAAGATTCAATCATGCCCAGGTGTGTTAGTGCTTGTTTACTTTCAACACTTTTGAGCACAGCCATGAGTTCAAGGCTATGGTCAGCTTTGAGACCTTACGTCAAAGCAAACAAATGAACAGCAAAAGAGTCTATCTTAGGTCCTCTGCTTTTATCTCTCTGGGTTTTTTTTTTTCTAGGTATTTTTTCGAGACAGGGTCTCACTATGTAGCCCTAGCAGGCCTGGAATTCGCAATGTAGATCAGGTTGGCTACACAATCACAGAGATCAACCTACTGAGGTTAAAGATATACACCAGTATGCCTTATAGATATTATTTTGAGACAACACAATTTAATACACATTATAATATCTAAACTTGGAAATGGGTATTATTTGTATCTAAGTAGCTATATAAAATTTAAATTTTCCTTTGATAAAAGATGCCAGAAATACAAACAATTAAGGAGACAATTTTTAAGTATCATTTTCTCATACAGCATCAAAAATGCCATATTAGGACCTCCCTGGGAGCTTGAAGGACAGAAAGAGATGAAACTGTTGGGAAAATAAGGGTTATTTTTCACTTGTGATCTTGATTTTGTTCTAAGTCAATGGAAGATCCATCAAGGAGAAAAGTCCTAAGGCTGGAGATTAAATCTGGAGATTTTGGTCCAGATTGCAAAGAGGTTTTGAAAACTGGCAAGATCAGTATATCCAGAAAGTCATGCTGGAGTGGACTTCATGTTAGGATTCAATTCCTTTAAAATTTCTTTAACATTTTTAGCCAAGATACATTCTATCAATAGTGTCAAAGCATGTTGAGGTAGTACATGGAACAGGATATTGATAAGAGGTTGAGGTGTGTGAAGAGCAGCTGTGGTTCTTATGTTCTTTCCTTGAGGTACATGAACTTTTCTCACACTTATCAAGCATAGCTGGCTGTTCATCTGATTACATTTTCTCAATCCCAACTTTCTACCCAATATGTGCATTTAAATAATAACTAAATAACAGTCCTCCTGGTCTTACACATAACAAACTGAAAGTACCACTTCCAACCTTCCAAACAGCCTCACCAACTTAGCATCTATTTCCATGGGTGACACACAGTTTACTCAGTTCTCCTGCTCACATTTTAGGATTATCTGAGTGGTTTTGCACCTTGATAAGCAGCTTTTAGTTAGGCTGCTTTGGGCAATATTTCTTTTGGGGATGTTCTTTTGAATATTCAACCTCAAAACTCATATGGGCGCTACTGACCCTGCAGTGACTTCATCAGCCTCCTAACGAGGGTCCTTACTTAAGAGCTTGTCTTCTTGCTTCCTCTGTTGTCTCCCTACACTGACATTAAAAGCACAGTACAGAGAGCTCAGTTCTGGGGCTTGTTATCTCGGATCAATTGGTAACACTTTCTACTTTGGAACTCTTAAATAATTCCTCTCCCCAGCTAGGCAAGACCAAAATTATCAAAAATGAAGCAGCAACCTGGGGTTGTTACTCAGGGGTAGGCTATATGCTTAGCAAACCAAGGATTCTGAGTTCAATCCTCAGCAGGAATAAAGGGGCAGAGGGAGGAAAAAGAATACTGAATAGCAGTTATATCCTATGTAACCCCCTCCCCAAATGGACAGTGACTTTTCCATGGTTACTATCACAGGCCATTAGTTAACAGATATTTGCTTCAAGAAATTAATCTTCTGCTTTAGCCACTAGGCTTCCTGACTATTGAATCGGAGGCAAACAATGAAAACTGATTTTTTATTGTGTTCCTTTCAGTGTCAAGAATCCCTTTTCCCACTCTCATCACAGATACTCAGATTCCATTCATCATTCGTTACAAGTCCAAGTTCTCTTTGCATCAGGAAACCATTGATCCCTGATTTTTTTTCCCACACAAGTCATGTCAGAGTTGATTCCCACCCAAAAAAAAAAAAATAGTGAAGAAACCTCAGATCTGAGAATGACACACTTCCTGCTACATACTACTATGAAAACTTTCTGTCACCTAAACAATATCTTTATATTTCCTTGTCTAAAAAACAAGAATTCTGTCCTGTTTTACAGTTATTTGGGACAGTCTACAAAATAAGGGAAAAATCCTAGCCTTTAGTCATAGTTTTCCTCTATAAACATGTTTTTCTCTTTCCTTATTTTTCCAAAGTGACACAAAGCTCTGTGGACCTATACTAAGACTTCTGTACACATCCCCTCTAGGCTCAGGCAACCTGAAACTGTTTAAAGCTGGATGAATGCAAATATGGACTTGTTTGAGGAGACTCTTGGACACCAATACCACTAAATCAGTAACTCATTGAATACCTCCTATAGCTACCAGTGTGGGAGGTGACCAGGAAGGTAAGGGAAATTATTAAGCGGGGTTCCAGGGAGACAGCTCAAAACCTTAAGTTAGGCAACACAGAATCTCCATGGTATCTTTAAAGTCCTAACTCTTTCCATCTCTCTGGTGTGCTATCTTAACTGTGGCTTTGCTTCCTGCGGGTAGAGTAGTTCTCATACCTCTAAATCCCGTAACTGAATTCTAAGTGAAAGACTGGAGCAGATGAGCAATAAAAACTAGTGACTGCTATCCGTTTTCCTCCAGAAAACAATAACTTTGCCAAAAGACTCAGTAGACTCATAGCTCATTTGCCAGAGCTGGGTTACAAAGCAACCTAGCTTCAAGGGAGCCCAAGGAGATAAGTGCACTAGGTACATTGTTGTCTTGAAAAATTGAGATTCTAACAGAAAAGATGAAAAGAATAGATACTGGGTAAGCAACTATCACTGTTTATCCCATTAATCTGACAAACTGCTTAGAAGATACCAGACAACTGGATATCAAGCATCAGTGACCTGGATTGGGAAGCACCCCACCCTCATATGTGCATTCTCTTTACTTTGTTTGCTTTCTGATATCCACACTGGGTCAACAAACCTGTCAGGAAGATCCTTGGTCTCTGACCCTACACCTGGCTACCTCCACCAGACAAAGCAGATTCTCAGGTCAAACATTAAGTAAGAAAAACAAAGAATTCATCACATTTTGTGCAGTTGTAGACATGTTCTTTCCAAATTAGGGTAATAGAATAAAATGCAAAATTAGAAAAAATTGTTACCTGAAAATATCTTTTAAAAACCTTTCCCGTTTTAGGGTTAGAGGCATTTTGTGTATTTTTTAAAGAAAGCTACAAAGTTAAGGCTACAATAGCAAGTCACTGAAGGCAATGCCTCCCTTTACATAAAAAAATACTTGCAATTCTTTTAAAAAGTTGGTTTGGTCTCCTCTCTTGAACCTTTTAAAGCATGTAGTTTAACTTTTTTATATTGTACTGGAGATTTTTTTAAAATAAATGAACAGAATAATGGGTCTCCTTATGGCATTGTTACACATGTATATCACTACTCCCTTTTGCTCCCTACTCCCATCTTACTGCAGTCCTCCCTCCCACACTGCTCCCTCTTGAAAACCTAAATCACAAAATTTATAGACAATAATACTATTTTTTTCTGATATCTGGTTCCCTTTTATTCTCTACTGTCAATTTTCTTTCTCTTTGCTATTTCTCTTTCCTCTACGAATTTTGTTTGTTTTGTTCCATTTAAATATTTGTTGTTCATATTAAGTAATTTTTGAAAAGCATCAGCTTTGTGTAATATATAAATTGAAAAAAAATGTTAAAATTAGAAGGAGAAGATTTAAGACAATTTCTGAAATTAACCCAGAAGTCCCTTCAGAAAGAGTGGAAGGAAATATTTGGATATGTCCCAGAAACTTCAAACTTCTCCAAGAAATTTTTGGAGAACATAAGTAGCAAAAATATTGCTGTTGTAATTTTTTAAAGTCCTATTTTTGTTTTTTTTTTATCATATTTAGCATGCAGAATCCTTACATAGAAGGAGGCCTAGAGCGATTTTCATGGCTTCTGTCCCATAAGGCTTTGGTGTTTCTATCTTCAGAAAGCTGACTACAGAGCATTGTGAGAACTCACTTAGATGATGGTTCCCAAAAGGAAGAGGTCTTTCCTAAGTTGGATACAGCACAGTTTACTTAAAATATGAACAAGGATGGTTTTTCTCTAAAGTTGACAAATTTCTGAAATTCTTTTTGAAGGAATCTCTTTTATTTGTAAAAACAGAATCTAAAGAAAAAACATCAAGTTTGGGGAAAATTAATTTTTAAAATGCATGTAGATCTGAATTTGTAAAACAAAAAAAGTAAAGAGAGGGATTATATTAGTCAAGACTCCACTAGAGAAAGAGACTCATTTATATACACACATACACAGAGAGATGGTGTGGGTTGGGGATACATTATGGAAGCTGGCTAGGCAACTCTGAAATTTGCGATCTTTAGGGCAGCCCGTCAAAAAAGGCAGGCTCTGCAGGGTTGGGTACATGCTGATGCTGCAGAATTCTTCTTTGGAAGCTCACTACTGCTAAAAGGCCTCCAACTGACTGAATTATTTTCTAGGATAATCTTACTTTAAAATCCCTTACTTATTATAGATTTGAATCATGTCTATAAAACATTTTCACAGGATCCCTTGCATTAGTATTTAATCAAATAACTTGGGACTGTGGCTTAACTGTGAAAAGATAAACAATTAATTACTTCAATGAAATTTAGTACTTCTTTTTCAATCCCATCAGTGAACACTTCATTCTTTCTGAAAATAAATCACAAGCCCAAACAGGCTTGCAAGGAGAGAGAGCTGATATAGCCAGTGTGGCATCAGCTTTAATACACCTTTGATCCATAAGTTTACTAACCACCTGGAAGGGGAAACTATAGTGACTAAAAGTATCTTCTGGGGTATGCTAATGCTTAATTCCACTAAACAGCTCTCCATCAACTGATATGAAAATGTGTTCTTCAACCAAAGTGAATACCTAAAGAGGAAGGATTTCAAGCAACAACTGTGCATTTCTTTCATAAATTATTTTCTCATGCCACACATGTTAAAAGAGTTCTTTCCACTCTCCCTTGAGATAGAATTGTGAGTACTGTAAAATATGTAAACCTACACGTAAGTTGAAAGCACTTTTATTTTGAAGTGTTGGGTAAGTTGTTTTCTCTATGAGTTCTTTGTTTACTTGTAAAATGTAAATAACCATTACTATCATGAGGGCTTGAGAAGGAGTAAATGAGGAAATATAAGTTAAATACATAGCAGATGATCTACAAATAACATTTTGTTCACTTTTTTATGACTACAGCTTACATACAAAGTCTTTTGAGTTAAAAGTTCTCTCCAGAGGAGTATGGCAATACGTACACATAATCCCATCACCCTGGAGAAAGAAGCAGAAAGGTTATGAATTGAAGTTCATCTTGGTTACATAAGGAGAAGCTGTCTCAAAAACCAATGGCTGGGAATGTAGTCAGTGGGACAGCACACTTCTAATACATGTAGGGCTGATCTTTATCACCAGCACAAACACACACACATGCACGCATACATGCATGCATGCACATGCACACATACCTACACACACAACAGCAGCAGCAGCAGCAAAGAACCAAGTGAGATTTCTAGTGCTCATTAATTTATCACATTCACTATAAAACTATCTTTGTAGTCAGACTCAAAAAGATAAATATTATGTTTTTTCTCATATGCAGAATGTAGATGTGTGTGTATGTGTGTAAGGGGGGGGAGATGAAAGTAGAAGGGGCACTACTGGGGGAAGGAAAAAGCCTAAAGGGTGGGAAGGGATGTGGGGAACAAGAAAGGGTAATAGAAAAGATAAAGTGAAAGTATTGCCTATTTTCTCTCATGCATAATCAAGAGGAGAAAGAGAAAAATATGGAGGTGGGAAGGAGGGAAGGAAAGTGAGTGAGTGTGTGTGTGTGTGTGTGTGTGTGTGTGTGTGTGTCTGTTTTAAATCAGTGACAAAATAGGTCACTTTTAATGCATGAAAGATTTACTTTGTCTCTGGTGTCAGAGGCTTTAGTCCTTAGCCTCTGGCCCTGTTGACTCTGAACACGTGGAATAGCACATGATGGCCATGGAAGCTTGTGATCTGGGCAAATCACCTCATCGTACAAAGGAGGCAAAGAGACACAAGATACAGGCCCCTAGTAACCAGTTTTCCCAAGCTAGGTCCCACCTCCTAAAGTTACTAGCCCCTCCCAAAAGAGTGCCACCAAATAGAAACCAAGGTTTCAAATCATGAGTCTGTGGAAACATTTAATTTTGAAACCATAACACACAAAGGCCATTTTACGCATTATCATCTCAACCTTGAATGTAGATAAAATTGTGTGCTTACAATTGCTTTTATTTGAAGAGTCAGAGATTTTCCTATTTTTATCTAAAAATGTTCTTCTGAGTCATGGTAGTAATGTTCTGAACAAATGTAAAGTGTCACCAGGTTTCACAAGTGTGAAATAATATTTTACTGAGCAGAAAGAAAGCATAACTTAAAGGCTTTTCAGAACTAGACTCATGTTAAAGGCTTAGCACACACACTGATTGTTTTGCTTTATTAATTGTTAACCATAAAAAAAGGCTTATTTTCCTTGGAGAAAAACAAGAACTAATCTACAAACCTCTTCACTCCCTACTCCCCATTGGTAACTAACATTATCACTTTGGCCAGTGTCCTTTCAGACCACTTGTGTACAAAATTATGTACACAGTGCAGTTCACAGGCAGGGGAAACCATGTGGAAAGCGGGTATTTTACTTTGTCTGAGGAAAATGCTGCCTGCTACTGATTCTTATCATGTCAAGTTTGTAGTGTGATGGTCAAGAAAAATAATAGTTCTACTACTATTTTTCCTTTTTCTAAAAGGACAGGAGATCTTGCCAAGAGTGATCATCTAAATCTCTATACATCCTTGTTTGTTGTTTTTTTTTTTTCACTTTGGGTCCCCTGATCTTATTTATGGCAAGTTACACCACCATAAATCAGCCTAACAGTTTCAAGATCTTGCAAACTGTTTCATCAACTAGTCGTTAGTTACTAATAGTTCAAGAAGTATAAATTAGTAATCCCTCATGCCTCTGAAAGTATCTCTCCACGAAATAAAAAAGGTCTTGTCTTTGAAGTGCAAACTGAATTTATTACCCTTGATGACAAATTCTGTCTTCCAATTGAAACAGAAAAACCCATTTACTTATTTTAAAATATGATATTGAACTGGGTTCATTTATAATCCCAGGACTCAGGAAGCTAATACAGGAGGATTGATGTGATTTGAGGTCAGCATAGGTTACATACTGAATTTCAGGATATCCTAGGCTATATAGTGAGAGTCTGTTAGTAAAAGAACAACAAAGGAGAGGTAGAGATATGGCCCAGTGGCAGAATGTTTGCCTTGTATATGGAAGGCTCTATGTTCAATCCTTAGCACTACAAAGCTTGCTTTATGTTTCACACAAGATAGTAGCTAGTCAATTATTCTTTGCTGTTCTCTACTATGCACACCTAAAATTCCTGGAAAACTATGCAACAGTTCATCAGAAGGGACTCTGCAGGATAGAAAGCAGAAATCCAACTTGACAGGGATCTTAGAATTTGAGAGATGGCATTTGGGTGAGCCCTTGGCTTTTCCTTTTATCTTCCACATGGTTGAAAATAGGTACTACAGGGCCTGTAACCAAGAACCTCAATTAGAGCAAAGAAAATCCTGTTCTTTGTGGCCAAAGCACTGGGAAAGGAGAAAAAATCTAGCTAGCCCAGTGAAGAAAAATTTTAATTGACTTTTCACCAGCAGTGAAACCCAAGCCTTAAAACCCCTGTGTCAGCAGGGCCTAGGTAGGGTCCATAGATTGTCATCTTGCTACAGTGGCGCAAAGCAGTTGGAGGAAAATCACTCCTTCTTACAGAGAACACCACCTGAGGTTGAGCAAATGCACCAGGGAGCTTGGGGAAGTACTTTCTTCCCTGTGCTGGTTGGCAGCACCAGCCAAGAGCCAACAGGAGCTCCAGTCCTCCAACCGCACCAGGCAGCTGGCAGAGGCATGTTCTGCCCAGCTGGCAGCTTTACTGGATACCCAGTGAGTAGCAAAGACCTCCGCCCCCACTCTGCCACAGCAGCAGGGAAACCAGAGTTAGCACCTATGTCTGCGGCCTACCCAGTGGTAGAGGACAGCACTAGCAGACATCTAACTCCCAAGGCCGCTAACAACTTCAGGGGACCAAGTGAGAATCAGATCCCTGGACCCCCCATCACAAGGCAGGCTGCTGGGGAGGCACTTTTCCTCTCTTTTGCCAGTGGCGTCAGCAGAGAGCTTATGGGGAGTTAGGACATCTGCCGTGGCCCCCCTCCCACCACCAGGCACCAGCAGAAGATGCAGACAGGTGCTCCCCCTCCCCGCTGCTGTTTCCATGCCAGTGGAGACTGAGTGAAAAGTTTGGATTTTCACCCTGTCTGCCAGCGGCAGCTGGTGCCCCACACCCTCCCAATTAGAGTAAAGGAAAGATCTTAGTGAGCAGGGAGCCAGAGAAAGGGATTTTTAAAAATCTGCATGGAAAGTGCCTGAAAGACACCTGCCTAGATCACCACACCTGCAGGTCTGGAACTGAGCTAGCAGTGTGGCAAACTGTGATTTAGGTTTTCAAGGTGGTTTCTGAGTAACACACAGAGCAGACCAGAATGGCACCTGCAGGGCCCTTAAAATTAAAATGTCATTGGAACCGCAACCCACAAATTTAGGCCAGGAAACGACAAAAATACCCACACCAAGACACAGCGGTAAATGAAACACATAAAACTAAAGACAAAGTGTTGGGGGGGAGCTTGTTGGGGGGAGGGGTGACCTCTTGAAAGCAGCTAGAGAGAAAAACAAGCATTACCTATAAAGGAACACTTATTTAAATGACAGCAGATTTCTCACCTAAAACCAGAAAGGTCAGAAGGAAAGTGGTACATTTTTCAAATGATGAAAGAAAATAACTGTCAACTCTGAATTCCATGTTCATGGAAAATATACTTCAGGAATGAAAGGGAAATAAAGACATTCTCAGATGACAAGTGAATTTATACAAGTTTTACTAGCAGATATACCATTAATGAATGTCTAAAGAAAGCTCTCCAAACAAAAATGAAATGATACCGGAGTCTTGGAACTTTAGAAAGGTAGGGAAACAATGACATGTTCACTCAGAATAAATCTAACATACTATCCTTCCCTTTTATATTTTTTCTATCCTAAATCAAGCAAAAAAATTATACCATCTGATAGTAGGGTCAATCTATATAGAAGACATAAATAAGAAAATTCTATTTCAAAAGCAGAAGGGTAAGAAGGCCTAAGCAAAAACAAAGTTTTCTAACCAAGTATAGTGGTTCACACCTGTAATCCCAAAACTTGGAAGGCAGAGGCAAGAGGAGTATTACAAGTTTGAGGACAGCCAGAACTACACAGTGAGACTAGTCTCAAAGAATACAAAAATCAATTTTCTACACTTTACTAGAAGTTGTAAAATGTTGAAAATGGTAGCCTGTGATATGTTACACACACATTTTAACACGTAGAACAAACATTAAGAAAGCTATGCAAAATGGAATTCTAAAATTTATTTGGGCAGCCCACAGTAAGGCAAGAAAAAGAAAAGAGAAAAATAAGAGTAAAAAATAATTTAAAGCAGACATAAAAATGCTATTGATAATAGTGATCAAGTTGGATTTTCTAAATAAATGAATTAAGAGAGATGTACAAAATAAGTTTTAAGAATTACTATTATGCTATCTATAAGAAACTTACTTCAAGGCCTGGACAGATAGCTCAGAGGTTAAGAGTGCTGTCTGCTCTTCCAAAGGTCCTGAGTTCAATTCCCAGCAACTAAATGGTTGCTCACAACCATCTATAATGAGATCTTTTAGCCTCTTCTGACATGCAGGCATGCATGCAGGCAGAACACTGTATACATAATAAATAAATAAATTTTAAAAGGAAGCCTACTTCAAATATAGTAACATAAGTAGCAAAAATAAAAGGAGGGGAAAATCATACAAAGGTTAATTCTTAAAAGCAAGAGCAGCTATATATTAATATAAAATAAAGTAAAATTCAAAGAAAAGATTACCATGGATGAAGAGAAATATCATATAAGGATAAATGAATCATTCCCTTAAATAGCACATAAATCCTAAATACCAATAAACATCTTTAAAATACATGAATCAGAATCTGATTAAACTAAGAAAGAGACATACAAATCTGTAATTATAGCTGGAGATTTTAATGTCCTCTTCTTAGAAACAGAACTATTCCTTATCCAGAAAATCAGCTAGTTTATGAATCAATAACACCAGGAACCACAGGCACTAATTTATAGGGCACTATGCCCAACAATAGCATAGCTCATATTCTTTGCAAATACTTATGAAACATTCACCAACAGAGCCCATTTTCTGGATCATAAAACAAGCGTCACTAAATATAAAAGAATTATAGAACATGTTCTCTATCAAATCAAATCAAATTATAAATCAATAGACAATTCAAAAGGGAAAATCTTCAAACACTTAGAAACTATACATACATAGGTCAATAAATACATAGAACAATATGTATATAGGTCAAAAAATCTAAAGGGAAAAAATACAACAAACTGAATGAAACAAGAATACAGTATATTTGTAGACTGTAGCTATGTTTACATTAGAAAAAAAAAAGAAAAGGTCTGAAATCAAGTAAATTCCTACCTTAAGAAACTATAAGGTTTGGTTATGAGTCTTAATACTTGCTTTGATATACTGCTAGGTAGTCTTTCAGAGGCCCTTTGTGGTAGGCTCCTGAAAAAAGGGGGGTTAGTAAGACCTGGAGAGGACAGGAGCTCCACAAGGACCAAATATATCAGGGCACAGGGGTCTTTTATGAGTCTGTTTCTCCAACCAAGGACCATGTATGGATATAACCTAGACCCCCTGCCTGGATATACCCAATGTTAGCTCAGTATCCAAGTGGGTTCTCTAGTAAGGCGAACAGGGACTTTTTCTGACATGTACTCAATGGCGAGCTCTTTGACTCCTGCCCCCCCCACCCCAAGGGAGGAGCAGCCTTGCTAGGCCACAGAAGAAGGACACTGCAGCCAGTCCTGAAGAGACTAGGGTCAGATGGAAGGGGAGGAGGTCCTCCCCTATCAGTGGACTTAGAAAGGGACAGGGAGGAGATGAGGGAGAGAGGGTGGGATTTGGAGGGATAGGAGGGGGCTACGGCTGGGATACAAAGTAAATAACCTGTGATCAATACAAAAAATAAAAAAATAATAAAAATATATAGAAACCTAAAAAAAAAAAAAAAAGAAAGAAACTAAGGGCTAGCAAGTTGGCTCAGTGAGTAAAGGTGCTTGCTGCTAACTCCTTAGAACCGCATGGTAGAAGCAGAGCAGTGACTCCAGCAATTTGTTCTAGGACCTCCATATACAAGCTATGGCACATGCCATGTGTTTTTTCAGGTACACACACACACACACACACACACAAGTGTGTGTGTGTGTGTGTGTGTGTGTGTGTGTGTTCAAGCACTCATGATCAAAATAAATAAATAAACAATTCATTTTTTTTTTTAAAAAACTACAACCATTAAGTAAAAAGAGGCCATGGATTTGAAAGTAAGCAAAGGGTTGGAGAACGTAGGAGAGTTTTGAGGGAGGAAAGGGAAGGGAGAAATGATGTAGTTATAACCTCAATTTTTTAAATTTTAAATTATTGACCAAGATAAAAGAGCGAGAAGACACAATCACTCACAAGTTTGACAAGGGATCTTACGATAGCTTTTATACTATTGTACAGGAAATAAAGTAATGTTATGCATATAAATGTGACAACTCAGATGAAATAGACTTTTGAAAGACACAAACTATTGAATCTCAACTGATAATGAGTATTTACTACCTATTTATCCCAACAGCTATTAAAGAAAAATATATTTGAACTGTCTCTAAAAGTGAAATCTTGGGCCTTCATGGTTTCATTGGATAATGCTACCAAACATTTAAAGAACACGGTCTATTCCAGAATTACAAAGAAAAGGGAACACATTTGTGTCAAAGGTCCTCCAAGTCATTCCCATGCTTGATGATTCAGCACAAGGACTCAACAAAATGCAGCAGAGTCACACTTCTGGCTATGATTCATTTGAGCAAGAGCATACTGAACAAAATTAGCAAAGGATAAAGTCCAGAGGAAACTGTGTGCAAGCTTCCAGGAGTCCCCTCTTAGTAGAGACCCAAGGGATGTACTAACTAGTGAAGGGACAAGTTATGACATGTGTGAAATGCTGTCTGCAAGGGAAGCTTGTTAGAAACTCAGTTCCTGAGGCACTACTGGGGATTGGTCATGGAGGCACTTACTGCTTAGCACTTACTGAAAATTTTAGGCTCCCAATAGGAAAACATATAGGTGTTCACCATAAAGTATATTGTTCAGATATATTGTTTAGATACAGTGAGCTTATTATTTAGTCCTAGAAAGGATAGGAACCTTCCCCTAACCTAAGTTCCAAATACCATGTAAGGATTCACCTTGCAATTGGCCCTTGCAAAGATAGCAATCAGGCTTGCTATGTCCAGTCTTTCTGCAGCAGCCTGTAATCAGAAGTCTTGAGTGTTTGTCATGGGACACACAATTGTGCAACCAGATTATGTTCTGTAAGCCACAAATATAAGTTCTGGAAATGGTGAGGACATTCCCAAAACCAAAGTTCCTGGATTCCCACTAAAGCCCTGTTACTTACCTTTTTTTTTTTTTCAAAACTTCCTGTCTCATTTTATAAGACCAGCATTTTTCTAATACCAAAACCAGACAAAGAGAGTACCCATTCCCTTCCAAACTACTGCCTGATCTGACAAGAACTTGGACACAAAAATTTGCAGCAAAATCTTAGTAATATAAAGTCTAGAACACAGAAAGGTATACAAAATGTACAAAACCTAGGAGGACCGACACCCCCCAAATATATATGGTTGATCCAAGGGCCTGAGGAGATGACTCAGCAGATAAAGTTGTTTGTTACCGAACCTGAGGGTCTGAGTTTTATCCCTGGGTTCCAAAAGATGGAAGAAGAAAACCCATTCTTGCAAGTTGTCCTGTGAACTTTCACATATGTGTTATGGCATGTGTCCTTCCCCAAATAAATAAATAAGTGTAATTTTAAAAAAAATTATGCTTGTGTTCATATGCATGTGTGTGTGTGCGCGTGTGTGTGTGTGTGTGTGTGTGTGTGTGTGTGTGTGTGTGTGTGTGTAATATGTGTGCTGGTACTCCCAGAAGCTAGAAGAGGGTATTGTCTCCTCTGGAGCAGGAGTTACAGATGTTTGTGAAGTACTGGACACGGGTGCTGGGATCTGACCTCTAATCCTCTAGCCAAGCACTTTTAAATGCTGAGCCATCTCTCTAGTGATAGACTCTATACTGTTGACTCAGTGGTTAAGAGCTCTGGCTGCTCTTCCAAAGGACCCAAGTTCGACTCCCAGCACCCACATGGCAGCTCACAACCATCCATAACTCCAGACCTAGGCAATCTCTTTCTTGTGGCCTCCATGATTACTAGGCATGCATGTTCTGCACAGATAGACAGTCAAAACTAGAATAAATTGAATAATTTTTGTGTGTATTTTTTTTTTGAGATGGGTCTCTCTATGTAGCTCTGGTTGTCTTGGAACTCTCTGTGTAGACCTGATTCACAGAAATCTGCCTCTTTAGTTCTGGGCTTAAAGGCAATCACCACTATACCCAGCTTTGAATTAAAATAATAATAATAAACAAAGCTGAGATGACAGCTCTATGGAAAAAGCACTTACTGTGTAGGCCTGAAGACCACAGTTCAGATCCCCAGGACCCATGTAAAGAGCTAGTAATACATGGTCTACCTGTGATCCCATCATTAGGAAGACAGAGATGGGGGTTCTCCAGGTTTAGCTGACTACTACAAAGAGACCCTGCCTCAGTAAATAATGTAGGTAAGAATCAAATAAGACACCTGATATCAATCTCTGGCCTCCACACGTGTACACATGTGCATGTTCACTCCCCACGTGTATACCCACACACATGCAAAAGGCATTCATACATGCACACCACATACACATACGAAAAAGTTTGAGAAACAAACAAACAAACAAACAAACAACCATCAGACATGTTATCTACCTTACTCATGGGCAGGAGGATCACAGGCTTGAGGTCACCCTGGGCTACACAGTGAGACTCATCTCAAAAACAGAAACCAAACAAAACCACAGATCAATAAAAAGCCCAATCAATATTTAATCAATGTAATCTACCATATTCATCAAGCTAATGAAGAAAAGAAATCCTATCATCATATTATACTTAACAAAATTCAGCATTTATTTATTTATGGTAAAAAAATTAATGGGTACTTTCTCAACTTGAAGAATGTGTCCTAAAATCTTGATAGTATCAAACTTATTGGTGAAAGATGCAATGTTTCCTCCTAAGACCTATCCAAAGATTGTCTACTCTTATCACTTTCAATCAGCATAATTTAAATGCTGCAGTCAGTGTGATCAGGCAAGAAAAGGAATAAAAAGCACGCGATTACAAAGGAGAAAAAACTATCTCCACTCCCAAACAACACAAGTTTCTTTCTTTCTTTCTTTCTTTCTTTCTTTCTTTCTTTCTTTCTTTCTTTCTTTCTTTCTTTCTTTCTTTCTTTCTTTTAAATTACATTTATTCATTTCAGGCCGTAAGTCTTAGTGGCAAGTGCCTTTATTCACTGAGCCATCTTACCAGCCATAATTTCTACATAGAAATTTCCAAAGTACCTGCCAAAAGATTTATAGAACCAATAACTGAGTTCAGTATGTGACAAGATATTCAGATCAACTTACAAATACCAATTACATTTTTATGTTATATTGACAATGAACAGTTAATATATATATAGCTGGAGTTTAAAACACATTACAAGTTATAATCACTCCAAAGGAAATAAAGTACTTAGGCACACACTTAAGAAAGCATGCAAATCCATATGATTACAATTCCACAAGACAATGAGGAAGTCGAAGAAGGGTATAACTAAGTGAAAATTATCATGGTCAAGGATTAGACGAGAATGTTGAGAAGATGTCAGTTCTTCCCAAAGTGATATAGATGTTTGATGTAATTCTTCTTATAAATCCATCACAGTTTTTGTAAATATAAAAGAAGTTCATTACAAAATTTATATGAAAAGACAAATTACCAGTTAGGCGTGGTGGTGCATGCCTTTAGTCCCAATACTTGGAAGACAGAGACAGGTGGATCTCTGTGACTGTTCAAGGCCAGCCTGGTCTACATAGTGAGTTCCAGGCCAGTCAGAGCTACATAATAAGACCCTGTCTCAAAAACAAAACAAAACAAAACAAAAAACACAAATAAAAAAACCCAAACCCACAAACAAACAAAATTGACAAATTACCTTCAAGAGCCAAAACAATTAGTACAAAAGAATGAAGTGGGAAGGATTTCTCTACACAAATAGTCTATAGCTATCAAAATTAAGGCTGGTATTCAATACAAAAGAGCCAAGAAATGGCCCTATACAGGTGGCCTAATTGATTTTGACAGAGGTACAAAAGCAATTTGATGAAGCAAAGACAGTCATTTTATTTGAGTCATTAACTGTTCATAGGTAAAAATAAGAATCTGTATCTTAGGTCCAAGTTTATAAGAAAAATTAATTCAAAGTGAATTACTGACTTAAAAAAAAAAACTTCAGAGGATCTGGGTTTAATTTCCAGGACCCACATGGCAGCTCTCACAACTGTCTATAATTCCAGTTCCGGTGGAATTGACACCCTCACACAGACCTACAAGCAAGCAAAACATGAGTGCACATAAAATAAAATAAAAAAAAATCCTAGCTGGGCATGGTAGTGCATACCTGTAATCCCAGAACATGGAGAGCAGAGGCCAGTGGATCTCTGTGAGCTCAAGGCCATCCTGGTGTACAAATGAAGTTCAGGACAGCCAAGGCCACACAGAGAAACCCTGTCTCAAAAAACTAAACAATAAGATAAGATAAAATAAAGTCCTGAAAAAATAAAATAAAAAACAAAACTATAACACTTTTTAGAGGAAACATGAGAAAAGGTACTTGGGACCAGTGAAGATTTTTAGACATGACACCAAAGGTGCTATACATAAATGCAAAATTTGATAAACTGCATTTTTCCAAAATTTTGCAAAATCTCTTGTTAAACAAATGAAAAGATCATCTGCTGAATGCAAAAACTATTTTCTGATTATATACATATCTGACAGAGGATTTGTTATTAGAATATATAAATATCTTTACAAATTTAATAGTAAGAAATAGTCCAATTTGAAAATGTCCAAAAGACATAAGCAGACACAACATTAAAGAGGACATATAGATGGCAAGTAAAAACATGTAAGGATGTTCAACATCAATAGCCACTAAAGAAGTCCATTTAAAATGAGCTATTACTACAAAATAGCTAAAACAGAAATAGTAACAGTACCATATATTAACAGAGAGTAAATAAACTCTCTGTTAGGAAAACAAAATAGTATACCTAGTCTGGGAAATTTTGGCATACACTTAAAAACTGACTTCCCTTGTACTTACAGTTATTTGGAGCAAGAAATGAAAATGTAAAAAAAAAAAGAAATGAAAATGCATTTTCACAAAAATACCTACAAGACTGTTACAGCAATTTTATTCTTTTAAAAAATGTTTATTACACCTCTTTACATTTGCACATGTGTGTGTGTGTCCTATGTGTGGAGGTCAGAGGACAGTTCTCAAGACTCATTTCTTTCTTTCCAACTTATTCATCTCAGGGATCCAAATCAGGTCATCAGGCTTGGTGGCTAGTGCTTTTACCTACCGTGCCATCTTCATGGCCCAGCAGTTTTATTCTTAACAGGTGAAGTAAACAGCCTAAATGTCCTTCAGTATCCACACTGTAGAATATCACTCAGCAATAAAAACAATGATGGATGTTAAAGAAATTATGCTGAGGTGAAAAACGCCACAGATTTCAAAATGTATGATTCCATTTATATAAAATGCTTAAAATGACAAAATTATAGGGATGGTCTGGTGAATATGTTAGGAGTTGCCAGGGATTATGTTATGAAAAGGAGGTGACTGATGCTAAAGGATAGCAGGGGGAATCTTTGAGATGGTTTGCTGGTCACACAAATAAATCTACACAAGTGATAAAATTTCGTAGAAGTTATATATTCAGGTTCAGAAATAGATGCTTGTGAAGCTGATGAAATCTGAATGAGCATTTCAGATTGGACTAGTGCCATTTGCTTCGTTTTGATATAGTTATGTAAGATTACAATTGGGAGAAAACTCTTGAGAGTTACTTATGATGGCTCATGGGGCCCCTTTGTAATATTTTTACAACTCCCTGTGACCTTTTATTTTTAAACAAATCTATTATAACATAAATGTGAAGGACTATAAATATTTTACTACTCACAGATTTACATAAAATGAAGTAGAAATAAATGAAAATGACTATATAGTTCATCTAGTTGCAAATGATGTATTTTCAGTTCTAGAAAGGTAAATAAAAAGTTGCTTTCAAACATCTGTATTTGTCAGAATTTAAAGGACCAGAACCAGTAGTAAATTATATACTCACTTTTAATTTTTATATTTTGAGATGGTGTGACAGCTCTGGGTATCCTGGAACTTGCTCTGTAGACCAGGCTAGCTCCAAACTCACAAAGATCCGCCTATCTCTGCCTCTCAAGTGCTGGGATAAAAGGTGTATGCCGCCACTGCATGGCAAAATACACGTATATTAGTATTTTACTAAAACTACATATCATTTTTCACTTATTCATTAGAATACTGTCTTCCATAACTATGAGAATGGCTAAACAAAACAAAAAGCTACAGGGCACACAACCACGAAGGTAAGATCCGGAAGCTGCAATCCAGGGCCATAGATCAAAGCAAGCATCCATGGGCGAACTTTTTTCTGATGGGGAGATTCGAGACAGGGTTTCTCTGTGTAGCCCTGGTGTCCTGGAACTCGCTCTGTAGATCAATTCTCTGTCCAATCCTCTGTGTCTCAGAAAAACTCAGCCCTGGTTTAAAGGTTTTTCCCAAATAATTCTAAGAGGCCCACCTAAATTATCCAAGATAATGAAAGACTCCTACTTTTAAGTGAACAGATCTTTAATTTCATTAACAAAAAATACCTCCGCAGAAACACCTGGATAAGGGTTTGAATATGGATGAAGGTAGTCGACATTGGAAAAAAGAAAAAAAAAAAAGCCCCACACCATCATAAAGCATTTTTGCTTATAACTGGATAAATGTGTTGTCACGTGCCTCCTTGCCTTTATTATTTATCCATGCTTCAAGCATAAACGTCAGAAATAATGGTGGTCACTGAGTTTATATACGAATTGCACTCGCGGAACTTTAGAGCTGCAGCGTTTGGAGGGGGTGAGGGGGGTTGAAAAGCTCGACTGTGACAGAGCAGGAGCCACCTCGCTCTCTCAAGCGCCTAGCGGGGATGGACACCTCAGGGCAGCAGCGCGCGCAGCAGGAGAGGAGGAGAATCTACCTGAAGCAGTGTGCCGCGCGTGCGGGAGCCTGAGGTGGGCGGAGTCTCAGAGCCTGTGGCGCTGGCGACGGAGACCAAACCGCCAGAAGAGCGCGCGGGCGAGCAGACGGCGGGGAGTCGGTCGGGTAGGGCGAGCGAAGCCGGCGGGGGGGGGGGGTGGCGGAGGGGAGGCGGGGAGTGGCGGTGGTGAGGAAGGAAAGGGAAGAGGCGGAGCGTGGGAGCGCACAGTGTCAGGAATACAATAGTACTCCGCGCTGCCTTGGCTGCCGCTGCCGCTGCCGCCACCCAGCAGCCAGCCTGCCCAGGGCTGAGGCCTGACGGGCCAGGCGTCTAGGGCCGAGGGCAGAAGCAGAGCGCTAGGGGGCGGCCCGCGTGGCTCCTCGGAAGGCCCCGGCAGGAGGGCGGGGTGGGGAGGAGATTAGGGGGCAGGTGCGAGGGAGGGAAGAGAAGAAAGCAGGCGGCTAGGGGGCGGTTACCACCCTTGCCGGACTCGCCCAGCACGTTGAGGGGGCCCTCAGTGTGCGGCGGGGAAGCAGCGGAGCCAGACGCTGCGCCCAAGGTAGGCGCTCCCGAGGGCGGCCGGCGCACCGGCGAAATTGTGGGTGTAGTGAGGGTTTGGCGGCAGGACTGGCGGTCTCGAGGAGTGGGACGCGAGTGGCGCGGAGCTAGGGGTCCCGGCCTCGCCGCGCTTAGTGTCGCTCCAGCTCCGCGTAACGGTTGCCTCCGGTGTCCCCCCGAGAGCCCTGGAACGGAGAGCGTGCGTGGGCTGAGATAAAGTGCCCGGTCGCCCCTCTGCTGTTAGCGCGCCATGCCTGGTGGCCGGAGCTGGGGTCGGGGGTCGGACACGAACACGCGAGCTCTGCTGCAGCCTCTGGGCCACCTCAGGAGGCATTGAGCGCCATAACTGTGGCGGCCGTTTCCTTTGGAGTCCCCTCCAGGCGCCCCTTCCCATACTTGTCCTGTGCTGTAGGGGACTCTTGGGGCCAGACCTCGGGGCCAGAGGGCATGCTCTTTCAGCTGCCTGTGGCTAGCTGGTCAGAGTAGAGAGAGGGCGCACCCTGGCTGTTTGAGCCTTTCGGAGCCGGAAGGTACTGAGTGTCTGAGGAGGGAAGACCAGCAGTGCAGGGAGCAACCAGGCACCCTTGAGAGCCTAAATGCCAACCTAGCGGGAGCGCGGGCGCCCTGCCGGCCGGCGAACTTTCCTTTCTCCAGTCATTGTTAGGACGCTGTTCACAGCTGCCAAGCGCCCCTGCAGTCCTGGGGGTGGGAAAATCGCCAGGTCTTTGCCAATTAAGGGGAGATTTTACTCTGCCACCGGCCCCAGCACAGTTGTTAACTTTTCTCCAGCTCTTGAGTTCGTTTTATTCCCTTCTCTGAGGGAGCTACATTTATTTTATTTTTTAAGCCTCTAATCTTTTTCTCTTGCTTTTCGGAGCAGAGCCTTGGCTTTGGTGGAGTCTGGCTTTAAATTACACGGAGCAGCCAGTGTTCATTATTTGTGAGGTGGGATCTCAAGTGAGTGCCCTTAATGGTGGTATGTAGAAACCTGCTTAAGAGTTTATCTCTGTGCAGCCCTAGGGCATACATACATAGCCTGTAGGGATTTGGCAAGAAACTTGTTTGGCCACTTTAGTAGCATTCTGAGTTGCAAGAAAATCCATATTCTGAGATGTGCACTAGGGTCGACCCCCTCCCCTTCCTTGTGAGAAGCACTAATCTGTGATGCTGAGGATGAGATAGCCCCCCTGTATCTTCCACAGTTAGACTGTATAAAAAAATCAAAACCGTGGTGACAGAGATTCCAGTGTCCTAGAGGGAAAAGTGACCTCATTCCCTGCACTCAGTCAGATAAAGATAACTGCTACTCTCCAAACTCTGAAAAGTAATGAAAAAAAAATTGGTAAAAACTCGTTGTACAACATCTTTGCCTAGTTCTCCTTAAACAGAATCCACTTTCCCAGAGTACTTCTTAAATACCTCCCTGCAGCCACTTCTTGTCAGCCTGGGGGTTGGAGAATGGGTGTGGGGAGAAGAACAGAGTCCACTTGAACAAAGCATTGTGTTTTATTTAGTTTAATATTTCTATAACATCTGTAATGGAGGGAATGTAGAGCCTAGCCATTGTATGCTTTGAAAAGTGATGATTCTGGACAAATTAAAATAGTTTTTTGTTTTTTGTTTTACTTTTTTGTTTCACCTTAAGATTACTTTACTTCCATAACTAACATTTTCTTTTTTATTTAAGGTCAGCTATGAGTTTAAATACGTGAATTATTAGAGGATAAACTCCCACTACAAGGATGGAAGTTGGGGGTTCTCTTCATATTAGTTGGGGAGAGGCCCAATTCATATTAACCTCTCAACATCAGTTACCATCATTGCCACATATCTTTCACTTGTATTGTTCTGTAAACTTCTGTTCTCTAAATAAGAGCTCTTACTCCAATATTGTTGCCTTAAAGGAGTTCCTCATCCTTTTTGTCACCAAGTTTTTTGATAATACAGATTACAGTGTTCTAGAATCCTCCCTTTGTTTTGTCTTTCCTGAATGTGTCCTTGGCAATGTAGATGAATCTTGGTTACAGGCAGGGAAGGAGCCAGGTATGACTTGGAAACAGTTTTCAGGACACTTGTGAACCACTTTCTGGTCTATAGAGAAGGGTCCCAGGACAATCACAAGTCATGATTCAGGGAGTTATCATACCCGAGATATACAAGGTAGTCTAAGCTAAAGTACAAGTATATTGAAGACTTACATGTTTAGTATGACCATCTTCTTTAATAATTAATGCTTGTCATTTCCATGTCTTGTGTTCTACCAACCATAACCAATGTTTGCCCTCTAAGCTATACAAAGCCATCTCTTTGTTTTTTGGTTTGTGTGTTTGTTCTTTTACTTAGAGGTCTAGTTGAAACTAATCACTTATTTTGGGGGGTGGTGAGGTAATCAGGAGACATCAGGTGTGTGTTTGTTTTTTTTTTTCATAGATAATTCTTTTTTCATTTTTATTTTTTATATTAATCACAGTTTATTTACTTTGTATCCCAGCTGTAGCTCCCTCCCTTATTCCCTCACAATCCCACCCTCCCTACCTCATCTCCTCCCTACCCCTTTTTAAGTCCACTGATAGGGGAGGATCTCCTTCCCTTCCATCTGACCCTAGCTTTCCAGGTCTCTTCAGGACTGGCTGCAATGTCCTCTTCTGTGGCCTAGCAAGGCTGCTCCTCCCCCCCGGGGGGGGGGTCAAAGAGCTTGCCGTTGAGTTCATGTCAGAAATAGTCCATGTTCGCCTTAGTAGAGAACACACTTAGATACTGAGCTACCACAAGCTATATCCGGGCAGGGTTTCTAGGTTATATCCATACATGGTATGATCCTTGGTTGGAGAAACAGTCTCATGAAAGACCCCTGTGCCCTGATATATTTGGTCCTTGTGGAGCTCCTGTCCTCTCCACGTCTTCCTAACTCCCCCTTCTTTCATATGATTGCCTGCACTCTGCCGAAGGTTTGGTTATGAGTCTTAATATCTGCTTTGATACAGTGCTAGGTAGAGTCTTTCAGAGGCCCTCTGAGGTAGGTTCCTGTCCTGTTCTTTTTTTTCACCTACTTCCAATGTCCATCCCATTTGACTTTCTAAGTGAGGATTGATCATCTTATCCCGGGTCATCTTTCTTGTTTATCTTCTTTAGGTGTATAGATTTCAGTATATTTATACTATCTTATAAGTCTATATAAGTGAGTATATACCATGTGTGTCTTTCTGCTTTTGGGATACCTCACTCAGGATGATTATTACTAGGTCCCACCATTTGCTGCAAATTTCATGATTTCCTCATTTTTAATTGCTGAGTAGTAGTCCATTGTGAAAAAGTACCACAATTTCTGTATCCATTCCTCAACTGAGGGACATCTGGGTTGTTTCCAGCTTCTGGCTATTACGAATAAAGCTACTACAAACATGGTTGAACAAATTTCCTTGTTGTGTACTTGAGCATCTTTTGGATATATGCCTAGGAGTGCTATAGCTGGATCTTGAGGAATCACTATTCTTAATTTTCTGAGAAAGCACCAGATTGATTTCCAAAGTGGTTGTACAAGTTTACATTCCCACCAGCAGTGGAGGAGGGTTCCCCTTTCTCTACAACCTCTCCAGCATGTGTTGTCAGTTGAGTTTTTGATCTTACCCATTCTGATGGGTGTAAAGTGAAGTCTCAGAGTCGTATTGATTTGCATCTCCCTGATGGCTAAGAACATTGAGCATTTCTTTAGGTGTTTTTCTGCCATTCTACAATCATCTACAGAGAGTTCTCTGTTTACCTCCGTGCCCCATTTTTTAATTGGATTACTTGATTTGTTGCTTTTTAATTTCTTGAATTTTTTATATATTCTGGATATTAGCCCTCTGTCAGATGTAGGGTTGGTGAAGATCCTTTCCCAGTCTGTAGGCCGTCGTTTTATTTTGATGACAGTGTCTTTTGCTTTACAGAAGCTTTTCAGTTTCATGAGGTCCCATTTATTTATTGTTGATCTTAGAGCCTGTGCTGTTGGTGTTCTGTTCAGGAAGTAGTCTCCTGTACAAATGAGTTCTAGGGTCTTCCCTACTTTTTCTTCTAACCGATTTAATGTGTCTGGTTTTATGTTGAGGTCTTTGATCCATTTTGGACTTTAGTTTTGTGCAGGGTAATAAATATGGATCTATTTTCATTTTTCTGCATATAGACATCCAGTTGGACCAGCTCCATTTGTTGAAGATCCTGTCTTTTTTCCATTGAATGGTTTTGGCTTCTTTGTCAAAAATCGAGTATTCATAGATGTGTGGGTTTATTTCTGGGTTTACTATTCGGTTCCATTGATTCTCCTTTCTGTTTCTATTCCAATACTATGCAGTTTTTATTACTATTGCTCTGTAGTACAGCTTGAGATCATGGATGAAGATACCTCCAGATGATCTGTTGTTGTACAGGATCGTTTTGAAAATTCTGGGTTTTTTCTTTCTCCATATGAAGTTGGGGATTTCTCTTTCAAGGTCTGTAAAGAATTTTGTTGGTATTTTGAAGGGAATTGCATTGAATCGGTAGATTGCTTTTGGCAGAATTGCCATTTTCACTATGTTAATCATACCAATCCATGAGGATGAGAGATCTTTCCATCATCTGATATCTTCTTCAATTTCTTTCTTCAGAGACTTGAAGTTTTTCTCAAAATGTCTTTCACTTGTTTAATTAGAGTCACACCAAGGTACTTTATGTTATTAGTGGCTATTGTGAAGGGAGTTGTTTCCCTAATTTCTATCTCAGTCCTTTTGACTTTGGTATACAGGACGGCTTCTGTTTTTGTGAGTTGATTTTGTATCCAGCAACTTTGTTGAAGGTGTTTATCAGTTGAAGGAGTTCTCTGGTTGAATTTTTGGGACGCTCATGTATACTATCATATCATCTGCAAAAAGTGATACTTTGACTTCTTCCTTTCCAATTTCTATCCGTTTAATCTACTTTAGTTGTTTTATTGCTATAACTAGGACTTCAAGTATTATGTTGAAGAGATATGGAGAAAATGGGCAGCGTTACCATGTCCCTGATTTCAGTGGGATTGATTTAAGTTTCTCTCAACTGCACATCTGGTGTTGTAATCTGTTTTCTTCTGTACACTTCTGTTACCTAAAGAAGAACTCTTATTATTCCACAGAACCAAAAAATATGCGCACAAGGGTCTTTTCTGAGATTGATACTCCACCAAAGACCATTCAAGGAGATAACCTAGAACCCCTGAACAAATGTAGCACATGCAGTTCAGTGTCCAAGTGGGTTCCATAGTGTTGGGAACAGGGACTGTCTCTGACATGAACTGATTGGCCTGTTCTTTGATCACCTCCCCCTGAGGGGGAAATAGCCATACCAGGCCAGAGAGGAAGACAGTGCAGCCACTCCTGATGAGACCTGATAGATTAGGATCAGAAGGAAGGAGAGGAAGAGCTCCCCTATCACTGGACTTGGGGAGGGACGTGAGTGGAGAAACGGGAAGGAGGGTGGGATTGGGAGAAGAGAAAGGAGGGAGGTAGAGGGGGCTAGAAAGTGAATAAACTGTAATTAATTGAATTTTAAAAAGAAAAAAGGAAAAAGAGCTCTCATTCCAATACTGTTGCTTTAACAGATTTCCTCACCTTTTTTTTTTTTTATAGTGTTCTAGAAACCACCCTTTGTTTTCTCTTTCTTGAATCTGTCCTTGGCAATGTAGATTAATCTTGGTCACAAGCAGGGAAGGAGTCAGATATGACTTGGAAACAGTTTTCAGGACACTTGTGAACCACTTTCTGGCCTATAGAGGAGGATTCCAGGACAATCATGGGACATGATTCAAGGAGTTATCATACCTGAAACATACCAGTTAGTCAAAGCAAAAGTACAGGGATGTTGAACATACAGGTTTACTATGGCCATCTTCTTTAATAATTAATACTTGTCTTTTCCCTGTCTTGTGTTCTACCAACATTAACAATTGTTTGTTCTCTAAGCTATACAAAACCATCTCTTGGTTTTTCTGTTTCTTTATTTGTTCTTTACTTTGAGGACTAGTTGAAACTACTCACTTATTTTGGGGGTGGTGAGATAATCAGGAGACATCATGTGTTTGTGATGTGTGTTCTTCTGTACACCTTCTGTTTCCTAAAAAAAGAGCTCTTATTCCACAGAACCAAAAACTGTGGGCACAGGGGTCTTTTCTGAGACTGATACTCCAATAAGGACCATTCCTGGAGATGAGCTAGAAAACCTTAACAGATTTAGCCCATGGAGGTTCAGTGTCTGAGTTATTTCCATAGGAAATAGGGACTGTCTCTGACATGAATTGATTGGCCTGTTGTTTGATCACCTCACCCTGAGTGGGGAATAGCCTTACAAGGCCACAGAGAAAGACAGTGCAGCCACTCCTGATGAGACCTGATATACTAGGATCAAAAGGAAGGAGAGGAAGAGCTTCCCTATCAGTGGACTTGGGAGGGACATGAAAGGAGAAGGGAGAAGGAGGGTGGGATGGGCAGAGGAGGGTGGGAGTTACAAGGGAACTAGAATGTGAATAACTGTAATTAATTGTATTAAAAAAAGAAAAAAAAAGGAAGAAGAGCTCTTATTCCAGTACTGTTGCTTTAACAAAGTTCCTCAACTTTTCTTTTTTCTTTTCTTTTTTTTTTTTTTTTTTTTTGTTACACTGTTCTACAATCCACCCATCATTTTGTCTTTCCTGAATCTGGCTTTGTTAATGTAGATGAATCTTCGTTACAGGCAGGGAAGGAGCCAGGTATGATTGGAAACAGGTTTCAGGACACTTGTGGACCACTTTCTGGCCTATAGAGGACGATCCAGGACAATAATGGGTCATGATTCAGGGAGTTATCATTCCTGATATATACGAGTTAGTTAAAGCTAAAGTACAAAGATGTTGAAGACTTACATGTTTAGTATGGCCATCTTCTTTAATAATTAATGCTTGTCTTTTCCCTGTCTTGTGTTCTAACAACCATATCCAATATTTGTCTTCTAAGCTATACAAAGCCATCTCTTTTCTATTCTTTTATTCTTTACTTTGAGGACTAATTGAAAGTAATCTCTTATTTTGGGGGTGGTGAGCAAATCAGGAAACATCATGATTATGTGATGTGAGTTCTTCTGTACTCTTCTGTTCCCTAAAGAAGAGCTCTTATACCACAGAACCTAAAACTGTGGGCACAGGTGTCTTTTCTGAGGCTGATACTCCACCAAGGACCATTCATGGAGATAACCTACAACCCCTTAAAAGATATAGCCCATGTCAGTTCAGTGTCCAAATGGGTTCCATAGTATTGGGAACAGGGACTGTCTCTGACATGAACTGATTGGCCTATTCTTTGATCACCTCATCCCTGAGGGGGGAATAGTCTTACCAGGGCAAAAATGAACAAGGTGCAGCCACGCCTGATAGACTAGGATCAGAAGGAAGGAGAGGAATATCTCCCCTATCAGTAGACTTGTGGAGGAACATCAGTGGAGAAGGGGAAAGGAGGGTGGGATTGGGAGAGGAGGAATAAGGGAGCTACAAGGAGCCAGGAAAATGAATAAATTGTAATTAATTGAATAAAAAAAAAATGAAAAAAAAAGGAAGACGAGCACTCATTCAAGTATTGTTGCTTTAGCAGTGTTCCTCACTTTTTTTTTTTTTTGTTTGTTTGGTTTTGTTTTTTACAGTGTTCTAGAATCCACCTTTAGTTTCGATTTTCCTGAATCTGTCCTTGGCAATGTAGATGAATCTTGGTTACAGGCAGGGAAGGAGCCAGGTATAACTTGGAAACCGATTTCAGGACACTTGTGAACTACTTTCTGGCCTATAGAGGAAGATTCCAGGACAATCATGGGACATGATTCAAGGAGTCATCATACCTGAGACATACCAGTTAGTCAAAGCAAAAGTACAGGGATGTTGAACTTACACGTTAAGTATGGTCATCTTCTTTAATAATTAATACTTTTTTCCCTGTCTTGTGTTCTACCAACCATAACAATTGTTTGTCCTCAAAGCTATGCAAAACCATCTCTTGGTTTTTCTGTTTCTTTGTTTGTTTGTTTGTTTGTCTGTTCTTTACTTTGAGGACTAGTTGAAACTACTCATTTATTTTGGGGGTGGTGAAATAATCAGGAGACATCAGGGGTTTGTGATGTGTGTTCTTCTGTACACTTCTCTTCCATAAAGGAGAACTCTTATTCCACAGAACCAAAACCAGTGGGCACAGGGGTCTGTTCTGAGACTGATACTCCACCAAGGACCATTCATGGAGATAACCTAGAACCCCTGAACAGATTTAGCCCATGGAGGTTCAGTGTTCAAGTTATTTCCATAGTATTGGGAATAGGTACTGTCTCTGACATGAATTGATAGGCCTGTTCTTTGATCACCTCACCCTGAGGGGGAATAGCCTTACAAGGCCACAGAGGAACACAGTGCAGCCACTCCTGATGAGACCTGATAGAGTAGGATCAAAAGGAAGAAGAGGACGATCTCCCCTATCAGTGGACCTGGGGAGGGACATGAGAGGGGAAGGGGGAAGGAGGGTGTTATTGGCACAGAAGGCTGGGAGCTACAAGGGAACTACAATATGAATAAACTGTAATTAATTGAATTAAACAATGAAAAAAAGGAAGAGCTCTCATTCCAGTACTGTTGCTTTAACAGAGTTCCTCAATTTTTTTTGTACACTATTCTAGAATCCACCCATCATTTTGTCTTTCCTGAATCTGGCTTTGTTAATGTAGATGAATTTTCGGTACAGGCAGGGAAGGAGCCAGGCATGACTTAGAAACAGTTTTCAGGACACTTGTGGACCACTTTCTGGCCTATAGAGGAAGATCCAGGACAATAACGGGTCATGATTCAGGGAGTTATCATTTCTGATTTATACGAGTTAGTTAAAGCTAAAGTACAAAGACTTACAAGTTTAGTATGGCCATCTTCTTTAAGAATTAATGCTTGTCTTTTCTCTGTCCTTTTGTTCTACCAACCATAACCAATATTTGTCCTCTAAGCTATACAAAACCGTATCTTTTTCTATTCTTTTATTCTTTACTTTGGGGACTAATTGAGAGTAATCTCTTATTTTGGGGGTGGTGAGAAAATCAGGAAAAATCATGAGTTTGTGATGTGAGTTCTTCTGTACTCTTCTGTTCCCTAAAGAAGGGGTCTTATTCCACAGAACCTAAAACTGTGGGCACAGGTGTCTTTTCGGAGGCTGATAATCTACCAAGTACCATTCATGGAGATAACCTAGAACCCCTTAACAGATGTACCCCATGTCAGTTCAGTGTCCAAATGGGTTCCATAGCATTGAGAACAGGGACTGTCTGTGACATGAACTGATTGGCCTATTCTTTGATCACCTCATCCCTGAGGGGAGAGCAGCCTTACCAGCCCACAGTGGAACACAGTACAGCCACTCCTGTTAATAACTGATAGACTAGGATCAGAAGGAAGGGGAGGAATAGCTCCCCTATCAGTAGACTTGTGGAGGTACATCAGTGGAGAAGGGGAAAGGAGGGTGGGATTGGGAAAGGAGGAGTGAAGCAGCTACAGGGGGCCTAGAAAGTGAACAAATTGTAATTAATTGAATTAAAAATGAAAAAAAGGAAGAAGAGCTCTCATTCCAGTACTGTTACTTTAGCTTAGTTCCTCATCTTTTTTTGTTTTCTTTTGTTTTGTTTTGTTTTGCAGTGTTCTAGAATCCACCTTTAGTTTCGTCTTTCCTGAATCTGGCATTGTTAATGTAGATGAATCTTGGTTACAGGCAAGGAAGGAGCCAGGTATGACTTGGAAATAGTTTTCACGACACTTGTGAACCACTTTCTGGCCTATAGAGGAGGGTCCAGGACAAGCACAGTTCATGATTCAGGGAGTTACCATACCTGAGACATATGAGTTTAAGCTAAAGTACAAGGATGTTGAAGACTTACATGTTTACTATGGTCATCTTCTTTAAAATTAATACTTGTCTTTTCTCTGTCTTGAGTTCTGTCAACTAACTCACTGTTTGTCCTCTAACCTATACAAAACCATCTGGTGGTTTTTCTGATTCTTTGTTTGTTTGTTCTTTACTTTGAGTTCTACTTGAAACTAATGACTTATTTTGGGGGTGGTGAGATAATCAGGAGACATCAGTTGTTTGTGATGTGTGTTCTTCTGTACACTTCTGATCCCTAAAGAAGAGCTCTTATTCCACAGAATCAAAAAATGTGGGCACAGGGGTCTTTTCTGAGACTGATAGTCCACCAAGGACCACTGATAGAAATAACCTAGAAGCCCTGAACAGATGTAGACCATGGCAGTTAGTGTCCAAGTGGGTTCCACAGTATTGGGACTAGGGACAGTCTCTGACATGAACTGATTGGCCTATTCTTTGATCATCTCACCCTGCAGGGGGAATAGCCTTACAAGGCCACAGAGGGAGACAGTGCAGCCACTCCTGATGAGACCTGATCGACTAGGATCACAAGGAAGGAGAGGAAGAGCTCCCCTATCACTGAAATTGGGGATGGACATGAGTGGAGAAACGGGAAGGAGGGTGGGATTGAGAGAGGAGAAAGGAGGGAGGTAGAGTGGGCTAGAAAGTAAATAAACTCTAATTAATTGAAAAAAAGAAGAAAAAAAAGAAGAAGAAAAAAGAAAAAAAAAAGAAGAAAAGCTCTCATTCTAATACTGTTGCTTTAACAGAGTTCCTCACTTTTTTTTTTTTTTTACAATGTTCTAGAAACCATCCTTTTTTTTCTTTTCTTGAATCTGTCCTTGGCAATGTAGATTAATCTTGGTCACAAGCAGGCAAGGAGTCAGATATGACTTGGAAACAGTTTCAGAACACTTGTGAACCACTTTCTGGCCTATAGAGGAGGATTCCAGGACAATCATGGGACATGATTCAAGGAGTCATCATATCTGAGACATACCAGTTAATCAAAGCAAAAGTACAGGGAGGTTGAACTTACAGGTTTACTATAGCCAACTTCTTTAATAATTAATACTTGTCTTTTCCCTGTCTTGTGTTCTAACAACCATAACAATTGTTTGTCCTTAGAGCTATACAAAACCCTCTCTTGGTTTTTCTGTTTCTTTGTTTGTTCTTTACTTTGAGGACTATTTGAAACTAATCACTTATTTTGGGGGTGGTGAAATAATCAGGAGACATCAGGTGTTTGTGATGTGTACTCTTCTGTACACTTTTGATCCATAAAGAAGAGCTCTTATTCCACAGTGTTCTAGATTCAGTGTTCTAGAATCCTCCCTTTGTTTTGTCTTTCCTGAATGTGTCCTTGGCAATGTAGATGAATCTTGGTTACAGGCAGGGAAGGAGCCAGGTATGACTTGGAAACCGATTTCAGGACACTTTCTAACTACTTTCTGGCCTATAGAGGAGGGTCCAGCACAATCACGGGTCATGATTCAGGGAGTTACCATACCCGAGACATTCAAATTAGCCTAAGCTAAAGTACAAGGATGTTGGAGACTTATATGTTTAGTATGGCTAACTTCTTTATTCCTATTTGTCTTTTCCCTGTCTTGTGTTCTAATAACCATGACCAGTGTTTCTCCTCTAAGCCTTGCAAAGCCATATCTTGGTTTTTCTGTTTCTTTGTTTGTTTGTTTGTTTGTTCTTTCCTTTGAGGCCTAGTTGAAACTAATCACTTATTTTGGGGGTTGTTTGATAATCAGGAGACATCAGGTGTTTGTGATATGTGTTCTCCTGTACACTTCCGATCCATAAGGAAGAGCTCTTATTCCACAGAATCAAAAAATGTGGGCACAGGGGTCTTTTATGAGACTGATAGTCCACCAAGGACCATTGATGGAAATAACCTAGAATCCGTTAAAAGATGTAGTGCATGGCAGTTCAGTGTCCAAGTGGGTTCCATAGTGTTGGGAACAGGGATGGTCACTGACATGAACTGATTGGTGTTCTTTGATCAACTCCCCCCGATTGGGGAATAGCCTTACCAAACCACAGAGGAAGACAGTACAGCCACTCCTGATGAGACCTGATAGTCTAGGATCAGAAGGAAGGAGAGGAAGAGCTTCCATATCAGTGGACTTGGGAGGGACATGATTGTAGAAGGGGGAAGGAGGGTGGAATTGGAAGAGGAAGAATAATGGAGTACAGGGTGGCCAGAAGTGAATAAACTGTAATTTATTGAATTAAAAAAATGAAAAAAAGGAAGAAGCGCTCTCATTCCAGTACTGTTGCTTTAACAGAGTTCCTCACCTTTTTTTTTTTTCAGTGTTCTAGAATCCTCCCTTTGTTTTGTCTTTCCAGAATGTGTCCTTGGCAATGTAGATGATTCTTGGTTACAGGCAGGGAAGGAGCCAGGTATGACTTTGAAACAGTTTTCAGGACACTTGTGAACCAATTTCTGGCCTATAGAGGAGGGTCCCATACAATCACAAGTCATGATTCAGGCATTTATCATTCCTGCGTCATACTAGGTAGTCAAAACTAAAGTACAAGTATATTGAAGACTTACATATTTAGTATGACCATCTTCTTTAATAATTAATGCTTGTCATTTCCATGTCTTGTGTTCTACCAATCATAACCAATGTTTGTCCTCTAAGCTATACAAAACTATCTGTTGGTTTTTCTCTCTCTCTCTCTTTCTTTCTTTCTTTCTTTCTTTCTTTTTTCTTTCTTTCTTTGTTCTTTACTTTGAGGTCTAGTTGAATCTAATCACTTATTTTGGGGTTTGTGAGGTGATCACGAGACATCAGTTGTTTGTAATGTGTGTTCTTCTGTACACTTCTGTTCCCTAAATAAGAGTCTATTCCAAAATTTTTGCCTTAAAGGAGTTCTTCACTTTTTTTGTTGTTGTTAACAAGTTTTAGAATTCACACTTTATTTGTTTTTAATGAATCAGACCATGTCAATGTAGATGAATCTTGTTCACAGGCATCAATAGAGCCAGGTATGACTTGGAAAAAGTTCTCAGGACACTTGTGAACCACCTTCTGGACTACAGAGGTGTGTCCTAAGACAATCACAGGTGATGATGATTCAGAGAGTTATCATACCTGAAACATTCGAGGTATTGAAAGCTAACGTATAATGATGTTGAAGACTTATAGGTTTAGTACGGCCATCTTCTTTAATAATTAATGCTTGTTCTCTCCCTGTCTTGGATTCTAGCAACCATAAAAAATGTTTGTCCTTTAAACCATACAAATCCATCTCTTGTTTTTATTTTCTTTTTTCTTTGTTTGTTTGTTGTCTTGTTTTGTTTTTTCTTTTTAATTTTTGGTCTACTTGAAACTAATCACTTATTTTGGGTTGGGGATGTAATTAGGATGTGACAATAGAGAGCTCTTAGAAGCTTTGGTTAGGGATGCCGAGAGGGAGGCTGAAAAGGAAATTGAATATTGTCATAGGATATTCCGTTCCTACCTTTTAATGGAACTTACAAAAAAAAAAAAGCTGAAGAAGATAGAACTGTTATGCTGACATATTAAGATGATCTCTTTTCAGGGGATAATTTACTGTGATTTTTACTTGCCTCCTTTTTCTGGATGTGAGGTGGGTTTTGCTTTATATCCCATCTGCTGCTATACTAGACACAATTTTTGGTGTTGAAAATTGACCTCACAGCCTTGCACATACCAAACAAGTATTCTACCTCTAAGCTACCTATTCCTTTCCCTGATACCCTTATAAAGTCAGACATTTGGCTCATTTTACAAGTTTGTAAAACTTGTAAAAAACTAAAGTATACTCAGCTTTATAAAGGTTTGCTGGGTGAGCAGAATCTAGGATGGGTTGTTAGAAATAATGAATGAATAAGAGTGTGCTTGCAGGTAATTATTACAGGCCAAGTAACTACTGCTTTAAGGTTTGTTTGTTTGTTTGTTTGTTTGTTTGTTTGTTTGTTTTTTGTTTGTTTTTGTTTCTGTGACTCCCCAGTGATTCTTTCTGTGTCCTCTCTGTAGATCTTTCTATAGACAGTAGAAACAAGGCTCCTACAAGTGCCTTTGTGCTGAGTCCTTGGGAAAAACTTCCCTGATCCAATCTGCCACACTTGAAAAAGAGAAGGTAAGAATTCAAAGTGCTGGGGTTTTTTTGTTTTGTTTTTTGTTTTAAGGCATGCATGCCCTTGTGGGTACTGAGGGATCCTGATAGGCCCTGAAGAAAAAGGATCTGGCAAGAGGAAATTATATTGGGACTTTGGCTGGTCGGAGACATCTATGATATCATGAGTACCCTTCAAGCTACAAATCATTTTTTTCTGCCCCAACTCAGAAGTCATGGCTATGCACCACTACCCAAAGAGGTCATTTTCCTCAGATACCTGTTGATAGACAAAGAAGCCTAAGCCAGTGTGGGGTTTGTTTGTCTGTTTGTTTGTTTGGTTGGTTGGTTGGTTTGAGACAGGGTTTTACTGTGTAGCCCAGTCTGCCCTTCCAACTCATGATCCTCCTGCCTCAGCCTCTTGAGGGCTGGAATTATAAGGCATAGGCTACTATGTTTGACTAGAATGTTGTTTTTGTACTAGTTAATAAGAGAATGTGATATCAGCTTGGCCTATACACTGGACAGTCTGTGTTGAAATCTTCTGGGAAGCTTGCTGGTATTATTCTTTTTTAGATTTTGAAAACTAAATTTTGATAAAATTCTACAATTTTCAAAAATGTAGCAAGATTGGTACAAAACCTCTCTGTATTCCCTTTTTCCAAGGCCACCAGTTATCAGCAGTTTGCTTTCATTCGCTCTTTGTTTCTTTTTACAAATCATTTGAGCATAACCATTGAGAGAGTGGTACTTATCAGAGCCATTCTGACATGAAGACAGGATGCAACCACTGGTATAGCAGAACATTGGTGGTGGCGCAGGCCCCAGAGGTAATGTCTCTCTGTAGCTACCAAGCATATGTTTGTAAATCTAGTGTAGTCCCTGATGTTAGAGAAATCTTGGCCAATCATAGAAGTATTTCTTAAATACTCTTTCCCTTTCACAGTTCTTATCATGTATTCTTCTATGTCAAATGTTAATAGCTTGAAAACCCTCAATTTTGTGAGCATTATTATAATTACCATTTAATTCATTCAGCAAACATATTGAGTGCTTTCTATTTGGTAGGGGTATAAAAGGTAAAAGATACTCATCCTCTTAAGAGTTTAATGTCCAGTGGAAAGAATGTAAAGTATCTTCTAACAAGAGGAAGAATGTTCTGCTAATGGGAACAGTTCTCTGGTTAAGGATCTGAAGGGTAGGTATCTGGAAGCCACTTAACTGGTTGTAACTGTACATATCGATCTTTACGACCTTCTGCTCTTAGATGACAAAGTTCATGAATAAGGAAGGGCATCCTTTGATGTCATACATCCACCACAGGCAATGGAATCAGGCAAACTTGGACTCAAATTCTGGCCCTTCCTCTTGATCTTGGCTAGTTTACTTCTCTGTGCCTCAGTTTCTTCATTTGCCAAATCATATCTGAGGATGGTAGTGAGAATTTAGTTGAAGTAATAGTTGCTCTGTAAAATATTCATTTCATCTCCCCTTACAAAAACATGGTATGTTGGCAATAACATGTAAAATATTAGATATTAAGGTGGGCTCCAAGGGGATGTTTCTGGTTTTTTCAACAGATAAATATCTAATTGCTAGTTTTACTAGGAGAGATAATGGAGATTATCTTGTGGGATAATAAATATAATAGCAACAGCGATTTGGTAACCATTTCTTTTATGTTGAGTACTGAATAGCTCTCTAAGCAGAGACAATCTCTTAGAGGTGAATCTTGAAATGGTGAAGCACAGCCAACTTGCCTAGGGTCAAAGAGCAAGGAAAAGATAGAATTAATTCCTCTGTAAATCAATGGAGTTTCCTTGGAGCCTCAAGAATTAATAATAATAATAATTATTATTATTATAATAAACAAGGTAAAAGGTAAAGAGAAGAGATTGCCAGGCAGAGGGAATAGAAGGTGTTATGATAGCACTGAGGTGGGAGAGAGAAATAAAGGATTCACAGATGTTTGGCTGCATGTGGGAAAAGAGAGATGAGCCAGGCAGAAGATTGACAGGCTTTGTGGAACCTCATTAAGGAGCTTGCGCTTTATTCCAAAGATAGCCAGAGGCTACTTGAAGATTTTTTTTATTAAACTTTTTCTAAACTGAGTGTGTGTGTACTTCAAAAAGTATTCAGTGGAGCCTAAAACAGGTTTAAATCATTTCTTCCATGTTTCCATTCATTTCTTCACTGTTTCACTTGCATTCCAATATAGGTGATGTTTCTGTGTAAAACCTACACCAAAATGTAGGTAGGTGACTTTGACTATCTTCTATGAATATTGGTAAGAAGAGTTGCCATGATGGTAAAAGAAGTGGCACTTCAGAATGCTGGTAGAAGTTTAATTAGGTTTAATACCTCTTACATTTTAGGCTGCACTAAGGGAAATCGTCCAGTTTTCATTAAGCCCCGTGAAATAGACAGCAATTGAAATTGAGAGAAAAAGTAATTTATGGAAACCTGGATTTAGCATTGTAAATGGAATTGTGCATTATAAGGCTTTGGTTTAAATATATCATAATTAGATACTTCTGTGACTAAATGGAAATTTGTCATTTTTAAATTTTGTGTATGTACCATCTGTGATGGTAGACAGCACATTTGTGAAACTCTGGAAAGACTGTAACATTTTTCTACTATATTTTTTCATATTTTCATTCAGGTACTAGAAGGTTTTAATATTTGAAACTGTTTATATGTACAGCATAAACCTCACAAGAGAAAATTGGTGTTCTCTTCCCCTTCACAGACATACTTTCAAACAGCCTGTGCTAGTTAGCTTTTAGGGATTAGAAAAAAGTGCTTAATTGGTGACTTGATGATTTAGGATTGGTAGACTAGTTTTTTTTTGGAATTAAACTCTGAATTTGGATAGCTCATCTCTATGTGGTCTCTTCTAGGTGGTTAGTCTGGACTTATTAACAGAGTCTTAAGAGAGAGAAGCAAGGGAGAACAAATATCAACCAGTACATAAGTACCTTTTCAAGTGTCTGCTCCTGTCACACTTGCTATTGTTCCATTGCTAATCACAAGAGTGCTTTTATGAGCAAGTCAAGAGTCATTGTGGGAGACCTTTCAAAGAGTGGGTGGGTATAAGGAGCTGTGAACAAATTGGTAACCTTTACAGCAATAATGCATAATAATTGGTAATGAATGGAAAGCCATAGGGAGGCAGTATGGTTTTGGAAGTAGATATTCTCAGAAATGGGTCAACTGTTCTCTGCTCTTACATAGCTTTTATGGAAAGGGCTCCCATGTTTCCTCAACACCCATTCAAGTTTTATCACAAAATCTGTATATTACATTTTGTCGTTAAGAAAAATGACGTGGGAATCTTCCATTCATCCATGTGATGAAAGAAACATTGGCAATTTTGCCTCAAACCCCTCTCCCCTTTGTTGGTATAATGTTCTTGTGGAATGTATACAATTTACCCTTGTTCATTCAAATGCTGATTTCTCTACCCCAGTATCTGGTTTCAATCCTACATTGCATTGTGACTGTCTCAAGTTTGTGTAAACTTACCAACATTTGTTCTCTGTAATTGTCAATTAAACAACCAGCCAGTGCTGTGCAATGGTGAGAATAGGGTGGGACAGCCTGGTCTTGGGGGGAGGAGAAAGAAGCAGGTGGGAGGAAAGGAGAGCAGGGATTGGCAGGAGAGGACTTCGAACCACAACGAGAGATGAACCAGACCTAAGGTATGACTAAAAGCAAGTATAATGGGTGAAATCTGAATGGTAGAAAACTGTGCGGGCTTGGAGGTTTAGGATGAAATGACTATTGCCCAGCATTGTGCTCTAGGTTAATTAAATAAATCCTAATCTCTGTATAGTGATTTGTGTATACAGCTGGTTTAGGCATAACTGCTGTTTAAGTAAAAGGTAAATCAATAATAAATATTAATAACCCACAACATTCTTTTAATATAATTTTTACCTACAAGAAGAAATCCTTATTTGGCCATTGTAATATGGACAAAGGATTCTTTGTAAATATGTTTTATTTATTAAAATTTTAAAAATATTCCTGTGGTTGCAGTGAGGAATCCAGCATCATACTGTGGAGTCCACAGTCCATCATTTGGGGGCATTAGGCTTTGACCTTTGTTCTGGAAGCTCTCAAAGGTAACATTCTTTACCTAACATTTTTTTCAACAGCATGAGGACTAAAATTTATTCTATAAAATGTAATGATCCTTGGACATGTGGGAAACTGAGTAAAACACTCATTTTGTGCAACATAGGAGTGTGTATTCCTCTTGAAAATTGTGTGATGATAGAACTTTTGATTCTCTTATTTCCTCATAGGATAAAAATTTAGAATTCCTGATATCTAAGTCAGAAACTTGAAAAGAGCCATCCATATTTATAATCATAGTATTTGACTTAGCACTTTATCTAAGAATTTATTATATGTTAATTGAAATATAGTAGCAGAAGATTAGTGATATGTTGAGTATCAGTCACGACTTAGTTATACTAGGAGTATTACACTGTATATTAGAAACAGAGTAGAGCATGTGTTACCATTTATGTAAAATATAGTGAGTGAGGGCTAAGTATATAAATTTTTGCTTACATAGATATGAAATATCTCTGAAGAGATGTTCAAGCACTAACAGCTCAGGAGGCATACATGACCTGCACTAGTGGTTGAGAGTGAGACTTTTTTCACTGCATAAGTTCATATGTACATACCTTTTGAATCTTTTAAAAAGATTTATTTATTTTACGTATATGAGTGTTGTATCTGTAGGTCACTTGCATGCCAGAAGAGGACATTAGATCCCAGTATGTGATCTAACGTATAACCAATTCTCGTGTGGTTGCTGAGAATTGTACTCAGAACCTCTGGAAAAACAGACAGTGCTCTTAACCTCTGAGCCATCTCCCCAGCTCCCTTTTGAATTTTAAGATGTGTTATTTTCCTATTTCAAAAACTAAGTGTATTTTTAAGAAGAGGTGATACATAGTAATGGGAATTCCCATGACTTCCCAACTTGACTTGATCAGATTTTTTTTAATTCCAGTTAAGTTGTTGTTTTTGTTTGTTTGTTTACCTGTAGAAATTCTTCTTGGTATACTTCTGACTTTTTTCTTGTGGTGCTGGGGATTAAGCCTTTCCAGAGTTTTCTATCTTTGCACATACTACATACATACTGTACATCTGAGTTACATGTCCAGTTTTGAATAAATAGCATATTAAGGATAAAAGATTTCTTATCAGAAACATTTGTCTGAATAATTGAAGAAAGAATAAATAAGTAATCTATTAGCTAGAGGTTGAATCATATGGCAGGGTTGGGTGGTTTGAATTGTATTAACATGGAAGAATCGTGTTCACCAAATATTAAGTCTATTGCTATATTTTTCCAAGAAGCTATGAAAATAGCCCAGAATAAACAAAGAGTCATTAAGTCATGCTGTCTTTTCACAAAAACCTGGGTAAACCATTCATCAAGTATATTAACTTGAGTACCTCCCCAGAAAATAAGCCACTTGGAAACCATTAAACTTTATTTTACACCTTTTAAAGTTTTTGAAGCTGGGGATTAAACCCAAGGCCTTAAGTGTGCTAAACACGCTTTCTATCAATGCAGCCTCTATAATTTTTGAAAATACCATTGACACTAACAAAACCTGTTTTCTTGGAGTCCTCACAAGGTGAAGCTTCTATGATTTCTCCGGTGTTATATTAAAAACATTCTTGCAGGAAATCTCTTTAATTTTGAGGCTCATATGAAGGAAGAAATTTAAAATTTTGCATACCCACCTAAATTCCTCCCTGTAATATTGTAGCATTAGAATATGAAGAAGAAATCACATTTCTTCCAGGGCTTCTTCGTAGTATGGTCTGGCTCAGTGTGAATAGCACCAGGGACAGAGAGTCTCTTGGTGATTACTTGTCCATCACAGATGTCACCTTTGAACTGTTTTCCCTCTTCTTCTGCATTACCAGTAATCCAACTCTTTTTTCATATTTACATACCCTGAGCCTTTTCTCACAGTTGAAAAAGCCTTCTCTTATTGCCTTGATAGTCTTATTTGTGACAGAATCTTCCAAATGTGTTAACCTCCCATTGTTACCCAACCAAGGACAATGCATGGAGAAGACCTAAAACCCAGGCTCAAATGTAGTGCATAGACTCAGTCTCTAAGTGGGGACCCTAGTAAGGGGAACAGGGGCTTTTTCTGGCATGAACTCAGTGGCAAGCTCTCCATTCCCCCAGGGGGGTGGAGCTTTGCCAGGCCACAGAGGAAGACAATGCAACCAGTCCTGGTGAGACCTGATAGGCTAGGGTCAAATAGAAGGGAAGGAGGACCTCCCATATCAATGGACTAGGGGAGGGGCATAGGGGGAGAAGAGGGAGAGAGGATGGGATTGGGAGGAGATGAGGGAGGGGGCCACAGCCAGGATACAAATTGAATAAATTGTAATAAATGATAATAATAATAAACAAAATATTTAATAAAATTAAAAGAAAAATTAACAAAAAGCTATTCTACCAAAAGAAAATATTCTTTTGAACAAAAAAATTGTTAAAGCACTTATTTTAAATCTAAAAAAAAAAAAAATCTAGTCACTAATTTACCATATGTCCTATATACTTTCTATGGTTATACTATTGGCTTTTGAGTTCTCTCTTTTCCTCTGACTAATTTCTACAACGGTTAATAACCCTGGGTCACTGATCAGAGTTCTAATTAAGGCAGGACTAGAGCAAAACTCCACCTCACACAACATACCTTCCTTTCAAATTACCTGTCTGTAGACTGGATCCTTCAACTTCTCAACAGGAAAATCCTACTAGACATGTTAGTTTCCTCTTTATATACTGTATATGTAATTTTCTCAATAAATAAATTGAATGGCTAGAGCAAAAATAAGTTTACAAATAAGTTTAGAGTATTATATTTTCAGAGATCCTACACTGGCTGCTAATGCGTACTTTTTCTTTCACTAGCCTATTGGTGATCTAATTTCTGTTTTAGTTTCCAGTAATGCATTATTTTTTAAGGTATCCAGCCTGGATACCTGCTATATTTCCCAGTTGGAGCAGCTCTTCTTTTTCCTTTTATTTTATTCTCTTTCTTGTTTTGTGACAGAGTATCATTGTATTCAGGATGGTCTAGAGCTCATTACTCTTGGCTGGCTTGAACTTGTGATCCTCCATACCCACTTATCAAGCCCAAAGGTTATATGTGTATGCCATCACACCTAGCTCACCTTTTTGTCATATACCAGAACCAAGTCTGTTTGTTTGAGGAACTATTAAGGACTCTGGGCTAGTCATCATAGATTAGATTTGCTGGTAGGCTTTCTTTTGTTCTTTGTACCAACTATATGTATAGTTCTGGCAGATTTTGTAACTAGACTTTTAGGTACACATGTTAAAATCTAACTTAAATTAGCCTAAGAAACAAAGAGTTCACTGATAAATGAATAGAGGCCATAGGTTGCTGCTGCTTTTAAGAATAATTATATCCAGTACCCAGAGCAGCCCCAAATTTTCTACTGTTGGTTTTAATTTTCTCTGATTTAAATTTTCCTCTACCCAGACTATCTGTATCAAATACACTGCATCTTTCCCATTACTCCAAACCCTAGGTTGTAGCTAGAGGTACAACTCACTGGTAAAGTACTTGCTACCAGGCAAAAGGTGCTGGGTTCCACCCTCAGCACTGCCAAATGAATGAATGAATGAATGAATGAATGAATGAATGAATGAATAGAAAGCCTAAGATAGCATTTTGGTCTAGCTTGGGTCCTCTGACTGAGAACCAGAAAATATATATGTGTTTGGGGGAAAGGGGAAGTTACTCAAATTCTGATCACATGGAAGTAGGCTTTTATTAATCTTTCATTCATATAGTTACTAAGTACTCATTATGCACTGAATGCTGTATTAGCCTCTGTAGTTATCAGCATGAATGACACAAGCACGATCCATACCGTCTTAAATTATAGACATGTTTCTGATGTCTATCGCATTTGTTCTTCTGAATGAGAATTGAACATCTTCCCAAGGGTCTTCCTTGTTTAACTTGTTTAACACTATAGATTTTAGTATGTTTATCCTTTATTATATGTCTAATAACCACTTATGAGTAAGTATATACCATGTGTGTCTTTCTGCTTCTTGGTTACCTCACTTAAGATGATCTTTTCTAGTTCCTCTCATTTGCCTGCAAATTTCATGATTTCCTTGTTTTTAATAGCTGAGTAGTATTCCATTGTGTAAATGTACCACAATTTCTGTATCCATTCCTCCATTGAGGGACATCTGGGTTGTTTCCAGCTTCTGGCTATTACAAATAAAACTGCTATGAACATGGTTGAGCAAATGTCCTTGTTGTATAGTTGAGCATCTTTTGGACATATGCCTACGAGTGGTATACCTGGTTCTTGAGTTAACACTATTCTTAATTTTCTGAGAAAGTACCAGATTGATTTCCAAAGTGGTTGTACAAGTTTACATTCCTACGTGAACAGGACAGGAGCTTACCACAGAGACTGCCTCTGAAAGACTACTGATAGAGATATCGAAGCATAGCCAAACTTTGGGCAAAGTGCATGGAATTTTATGAAAGAAGGGTTATATAGAAAGACCTGGAGGGGACAGGAACTCCAAAAGGAGAGCAACAGAGCCAAAAAAGCTGGGCCCTGGGGGCTCTTCAGAGACTGATACCCCAAACAAGGACCATGCATGGAGAGAACCTAAAACCCCTGCTCAGATGTAGCTCATAGACTCAATCTCCAAGTGGGTTCCTTTGTAAGGGGAGCAGGGTCTGTCTCTGGCATGAACTCAGTTTCAGGCTCTCTAATCATCTCCCCCTGTGGAGTACAGCCTTGCCAGGCCACAGAGGAAGACAATGCACCCAGTCCTGATGAAACCTGATAGGCTAGGGTCAGATAGAAGGGGAGGATCTCCCTTATCAGGAGAGGGGCATAGGGGGAGAAAAGGGAGGGAGGTGTTGGGTTTGGGAGGAGACAAAGGAGGGGGCTACAGCCAGGGTACAAAGTGAATAAGTTGTAATAAATAATAAATGAATTTTTTTTAAGTATAGACATGTTAAAAATAGACTCTGATGTGCTCACAGTGAGACAAAGAGAAGTTACTGGCTCTAGAACTCAAATGGCAAGGGTTCTGGGCCACTCTGAGGCAAGTGAGAGAAGGGTGCTGGAAGGAAGTGTTAACTGAATTGAAACCTGATACTGGTGAGAGTGAGCTATTTGGTAAGGTAGAGTGAAGATGGGTAGTCCAGAGTAAGAGGTAGTATATAGTACATACAAAGCTATGGGGAAGAAAAGAACATGTTGTAAGTATTGAAAAGAAGCAAAAATCAAGCACCACACAATATCTGTTAAGGGTCCAAACCTGGCTCTGTCCCCGGCTTTGCCTGTCCCAGGAAGTAGTTCTTGTGGGTTGTTTTGTTTTTCTTGCTATCAGGAGGGAGGATAGGCAATTCTTTCCTTTTCTTGCTCCTGAGCTCCAGGGTCTTATGTAGCTCAGAGTGTCCTGGAACTTACTATGTAGCTCAGGTTGCCTTGAACTTTTAAAGTGATCCTTCTGCCTCCTAAATGGACATCTGGGTACACAGCAAGGTTAATGATTTAAGGCATGTGCCACCATGCCTGGGAGGGTAGGTATTTCTCTGTTCTTTTTCCTTTAGTCTCCTGATCAGAGTACTATCACAGTTTTGTTTACCTCCTTCAAGTCTGAGAACATCTGGGTACACAGCAAGGCTAATGATTGGCACCTTTGCAAAAAAAAAAAAAATGTTATCAGTACACTTTATTTTGAAAGTGTCTGTTTATGGGATTGACCCTGGACTTTTTTCTGGGAACTTGATTTTCAGTAGGATTCTACCATTCCTAGAATTAATAAAGGTGGCTTAATGTACCTAAACTCTTGATACCAGCATATGGTTTATGTTGAATCTCTATTTTCTTTCTTGGAGCCTGGAATTTTGGTATATGCCAGTCAGAAGGCGAGTCTGTGATTATTACATGGGCACTGAATCGTTAGTGAATTTCCCTAGTAGGCAACATATTGTCATAACATGTTGATAGGCAAATTGCATCTTGTATCTACAGTAGGAAATTTGTGGCTGGTCTCTCCTGGCTTTCACATAGTACCCTTTCTCTACGATGATAGTGCTTTGTATTGTTTCACTGTAGTAAACCAATTATATCCTTGAGTTATATGGAATTCTTTGAGTCTTCCTGGTGAATGACAGAATCTGAAGATGGTCACAAGGATCTTTTCCATGGTACCCTTAAAAAAAAACAATTAAATTCTTAGCTTTTTGTTTTGTTTTTGACAGGATATGGCTATATATCACAGGATGGTCTAGAAGTCTAACCCAAATGGGCCTTGAAGTCACAGTCCTTCTTTCTCTGCCTTCCAAGCAGTAAGATCACAAGTTTGCACCACCAAAAGAACCAGGGCAGAGAAAGGGCTCTCTGGGGGGTGACACTGACTCATTCAACAAGTGTCATAATTAGATCTGCATTTTGGAAAGAATAAATGCCCATGAATCAGGAAATTTTGTTAGGGGAGTTTGTTTCATCAGGTTATAGGTTAAGACCTGAAAACATTATAGTAAAATGGTTTGCCAATGGACTAAAAATTTAGTCTAACATCCAAGCTTCCCAAGTTCCAACCCAAGTTCCTTCATCAAATCTTTATTGAGTTATTCTTTGAGCCCTGTGAGAGGGAACATGTGAGGCATATTGGCTTTACTTCTAAGCTAAGACCTGCAAATACAAGCATCATGATACTTTCTACGATACTTTATACAGTCGAATGCTCTGAACTTTTTTTTTTTTTTTTTTTTTTTTGGTGGTTGTAATGTTGTCAGCTGTCAAAGTCTGAGTGTTGAGTTCTGAAAGTAAAACCCGGGAAAGCATAAAATGAACAAAGAATGTTTTATCAGTTACCTGGGAATTCGTTATATTATTTAAAATCACCACATATTAATAGCTATGTGATAGTCTGGGAAATTCTAATTTTTAAAAATTTTAAATTGATAAAAATGAAATGTTTCTGTTTATACAATTTGACAACATTTTTCATATTTATTTGTGTTTTGGAGTGATATTTCCTAAAGGAGAACATAATTATATTAAAATAATCTTGTGAAAATAGAGAAAAGCTATATAAAACACACTGGATGAAAGATACTATTAAAAGACTCTTTGATGGAGTAAAACATGCTGTACTGAGGGAACAAAGGTGAGATGATAAAAGTTTTGTTTCCTATGTTTTACATTTCTAACAGAAACCTTAGAAGCACAGGATCTTCTGAAAACTGAAGCTGAAATTATGTATGTAGTGTTTTTCATGAAATAATATTTACCATAAAGAAGATTGCATTTATATTTCTCTTAGGTAACTAAAATTTTTTGTGCAAAAGTTCTTAAAATGTCAATAGAGAAAATTTAGCAGTTTAAGACCCCATGAACACACCAAAGCATTACATTAATTAGATGTTTGTATAGTGCATGGTCTGTGAAATGATGTCTCAAAAGGATTAAAATTGAAACTCTGTTCTCAGCATGTAGTGTTGACTATGACCTGGGAGTGTGCCAGTTAGTTGAAGCACCTGTTACTCCTCAGAGGTTTTTGTGGCTACCTAGAAAGATGGCATCAAATAGTCTCAGCATGCCAGCCATATATGCATGTGTTCATAAAGATTCCCTTCCTCTGTCAAGAGACACAGAGATGGCAGCCATCTGCATGTAACTATAAGGCAAGAATAGCAAAAACAACAACAACAACAAAAAAAAAACCCAAAAGCACACACGCACACACACAGAAACAAACAAACAAACAAAAAAAAAACAGCACACACAAACAGGCAAACATAAATATCAGAGGAGCCTAGAGTATCTGACACACATGAACCCCAACTTCCACTAAGCCCACACAGATAGAGCACTTTTTTGTCAACATAACTTTTCTTCCACTAAACGCCATCAGGGATTTTTGTATGATGGCCTATGTGCCGTGTGCAAATGGAATTTGGAAAGATGGTGATCAGATATGACCTAGAAATTTGAGGTGCAGGTGGAAAGACCTGACTCCTCTCTGGGGACCCACAGGCCAATTACCATGAGTCTGGTAAGTGGAATATAACTCCTTAAGGAAACTAGGGGTTTGATTAAGAATAAAAAAGTATACTTTTCAGAAAATACTTGTTTTTTTTTTTTTAAGTTTGTAAGTTCTCTATAGTGAGTATGGACTTTGGAGACAAAAGAAGAAAAGCAAGGGAAAGAAGCTTTTCTTGTTTTTATGTGTGAACAAAATCTTGAAATATTGAACCATGTGAATTTGTTGCTATTCAAACATTTTTGACTTTTAGTAATAGTAATTTGACATTTCATCATACTGGTGTTTGAGAATATTCTCTAGTATTTTGTTGGATTTAGTGTCACCAGAAAGGCAAAAGTTTTCATTAAGTATTTTTTTCAGTTTTTTTTTTTCTTTTTGAGATGGGATCTCACTGTATAGCCCAGGCTGACCTCAAATTTGCAAACCTCCCAAATACTGGGATTACCAGCTTCCATGGTGCACTGGCTAGTTTTATGTCAACTCAACAAAGGCTAGAGTCATTTGGGAAGAAGGAACCTCACATGAGAAAATGTGCTCACTAGATTGACCTTTGGCCAACTTAATTGATTATCTTTATTAGTGATTGATGTAGGAAGGCTCAGTATATTACAGGTGATACCAGCACTGACCATGTGGTTCCTAGGGTGTATGACAAAGTAAGCTGAGAAAGCCTTAAGGAGCAAGCCAGTAAGCAGCACTCCTCCATGATCAAGTCCTGTGTCCAGGTTCTTTCCTTGAGTTCTTGCCCTAACTTCTCTTACTGATGTTGCCTGGAAGTGTAAGCTTAAATACACACTTTCTTCCCCAAGTAGCTTTTGATTATCACACCAACTGAAAAGTAACAAAGAAATACACCTAGCTCTAGAATATTTATTCTTCAAAATAATTTGTGATGTGCCCATATCTTATCAAAATTAGTATTTGATCTTAACTTAGATATGGGGGGGTCTTTAAAATACAGAACCCAAAGCCCTGCTCTCTAAAAATAAAGTGCCATCATCCATCATATTTTATATTCAATGTATCCATCATCTAGGTAGAATGGAGTACAGCTGGAATTTTAGTTCATTTCTGTTCAATATTTGAGTCATTAGTCCTTCTTAGGTATGACTGCAAAGTAGTTGCTTCCTAGGATTCCATAATTTCATCCTTTCCCTATCAGAATGTTTTTGAAACTCTACATTTTGAAATTACTTTCAAAGCCACTAAAGTACCAAAGAAATTAATTATTTACTTCATTTAGTAAGTGTCAGAGTCACTTACAGTTTTGGGTACTATATAGGAATAGAAAGAGAGATGATAAGGACATATAGAGTGATCCAGGAGAGGAATGTACACAAATGTATCTATTCAGGAAAGTGCCACGGAGCTGGAGAGATGGCTTTGGTGGTTAAGAGCACTTACCCTTGCAGAGAGCCTGGGTTCAGTTCCCAGGATCCACGTGGTGGCTCATAACCATTTCTAACTCCAGTTTCAGGGAACTCAACATCCTCCTTTGACCCCAGAAGGCACCAGTCACTCGTGTGGTGCACATATATGTATGTAGGCAGACTCATATGCATAAAATTAATTAATTTTTGGAGGTACCTCTTTTTTACATAGTTCTAATTTTTTGTATTAATCACAGGTTATTTATTTCATATCCCAGCCACAGCCCCCTCCTTTATTCCCTCCCAATCCCACCCTCCCTCCCTCATCTCCTCCCTGCCCCTTTCTAAATCCACTGATAGAGGAGGACCTCCTCCCCTTCCATCTGACCCTAGCTTATCAGGTGTCTTTAGGACTGGCTGCAACATCCTCCTCTGTGGCCTAGCAAGGCTGCTCCTCCTTCGTGGGGTGGGGAAGTCAAAGAGCCAGCCATTGAGTTCATGTCAGAAATAGTCCCTGTTCCCCTTAGTAGAGAACACACATGGATACTGAGCTACCATGGGCTACATCAAAGCAGGAGTTCTAGGTTATATCCATACATGGTCCTTGGTTGGAGAAACAGTCTCATAAAAGACCCATGTGCGCAGATATATTAGATTTTTGTGGAGCTCTTGTCCTCTCCAGGTCTTGCTAACTCCTCCTTCTTTCATACGATTCCCTGCACTCTGCCGAATGTTTGGTTATGAGTCTCAGCCTCTGCTTTGATACACTGCTAGGTAGTCTTTCAGAGGCCCTCTGCAGTAGGCTCCTGTCCTGTAACTTGTTTTCTCCTACTTCCAATGTCCATCCCATTTGTCTTTCTAAGTGAGGGCTGATCATCTTACCCCGGGTCCTCTTTCTTGTTTATCTTCTTTAGGATAATAGATTTTAGTACGTTTATCCTATCTTTTAGGTCTAGTACCCACTTATAAGTGAGTATATACCATGTGTGTCTTTCTGCTCAGGGATACCTCACTCAGGATGATCTTTTCTAGATCCCATCATTTGCCTGCAAATTTCATGATTTCCTTGTTTTTAATTGCTGAGTAGTATTCCGTTGCGTAAAAGTACCACAATTTCTGTATCCACTCCTCCATTGATGTATATCTGGGTTGTTTCCAGGTTCTGGCTATTACAAATAAAGCTGCTACAAACATGGTTAATTTAAAAAGAAAAAACACAAATATATGACTGGGTGCACAGCAAAGGACTTAATGTCATGGAAGATAAATTGTATAAGGAAAGTGAGATGAAAAGGTAGCTCTAAGTACCTTGTGAAGTGCCTTAGATGCATAGTCTAGAAACTTAAAGTTTATATTGTGAGCTATATAAGGTTTTGTTTTGTTTGCTTGGGTGTGTGTGTGCTTGTGCATGTATGCTCATTTCAAATTTTAGCCTGATAACTACTGGCAATTGAACCATACAATTAAAATTATAAAGCAGCCTTGAAATACGTTTTCTTGATTTGTTTCTAATTAAAACTGGTTTCACATACCTCAATGGCATCTTCGCTTGAATGTACTTGGAATAACATTTGATTAATTCCAAAGGAAAAAAAAAATCCTCTGTTGACCTTTTTTAAAGAAATACCATGCCAAAGGAACAGAAGGCAAATCCAAACAAAAATGGCCTATGTATTTAGAGAAAAATATTGCAGTAATAAATATTTGCTACTCTAGAGGCTTTCTCAAAAACTAGGTTAAAATTGGATGCATGCGTTTTGGTGTATTTATTTTTTAAAACAAATATTTTATAGTTACATGTATATAATTAATCTTCTAGTTGCTATGTGCCTTGTCTTTACTGGACTGTATTGAAGGGTAACACTGGCTGTCTGACAATTGGGACAATAGATAAAGGAAAGGAATTCTAGGCTACATGTCTTTGAGTCATCTATCAGCAACTCGCCTTGGATTGTTTATAGTGCCTAGGAAGGTTTATAAGAATGAGAAGCAGCAAGTCTTCTTGAGGCCTAGGCCAAAACTTATACTATACCACAATTAGAAAATTGTTTTTCTAATCAACTCAGAAGGCATTCTAGAGTTAAAGTGCTATAAAGTCACCCTGAAATGACACCAATAAAAGAAAAGATAGAACTGGGCATGATGGCACATAACTGTGATTGCAGCACTTATGAAATTGAGGCAGGATGATCAGGAGTTTGAAGTCAGATTTAGCTATATAAGAACCTCCTCCAAAAATGATAAGAAAAGGTAGAGAATTGAGGTAATGTTCACATTCTAGGTTTATTCTTGTTTTGAAGCAGGATCTCACTATGTAGCTCTGGGTGGCTTTAACTCCTGACCCTCCTGTCTCAGATGCTTAAGTTCTGGGATTATAGATGTATGCTAGAATTCTTTAGATTCTTAAATACTATGACCTCGTTAAAATTCTTTTTATAGTTTTGGGGAAATTGAACCTCAGATCTTGCACATGCAAAGAATACTGCCACTGAGTTACATCCCTGGCCCCTCCTGTAACATTTACAAATGTATATAATCTAAATTTCAGAGCTAAAAGAAATTATAAATAAACAGGAAGGTATTGAAACGGTTCGTGGTAAGGACCTTGATTACAGTCCTTTGTAAAACTTGTATGGTTACATACCTATATATTCTTCATGTTTTAAATCAGAATTATAATTTTGAGTCCTTGCTACAGATTATGTGAAAACCTTAACTGGAGGTATAAACATAGCTGCAGATTCTTTATATGAGTTGAAAAAGATAAAGAAAATCAGGAGCCAGGCATGGTAAGGCATGCCTATAACCCCTGTTCTCAAGAAGTAGTCAGAATGTTCTAAGTTCAAAGTCAGCCGTATTTTTTAAAGTGGGAGGAAAAACCTAAATATAATGACCTGAATATAAATGAAAATACAATACCAAAACTGTAGGATGTAACTTAATATTGAGAGGAAAAATCATAACACTGAATGTGTATACAAGAGAAAGATGAAAGGCTAAAATGAATAATCTCCAATTCCCAGTTTAAAAAATGAGAAAAAGAAAAGTAAAACCCAAAACTAGCATGAGGATAGATATATTAAAGCAGTAATTGTTATGTAAAATAAAAGAATTTAAAACAAGAAATTTTAATTTTGGGTTTTCATAAAGTCCCTAGAAGATTTTTGTATGTAATAGGAAATTAGGGCCTCTGATGTGAAGCCAAAATATTCTTTCTTATATTTTAAATTGGCATTAACATGTTTATTAGACCCTTTCATTTGTTGCCCTTTCAACCTTTCTTTTTTGTACTGTTCTTAAAGTTATTCCTGACTTGTATGTTAACATCGATATATGACTGCCTCTTTACCACTCTGACTAGAGATAAGCTAAACAACAATTCCCCTTCACTTCACACCCACATCTGCCTTGATTGATTTTAGGATTAACTCTGTAACCCCACTCTCATTGCCTATCACACATCAGTTTTTTACGTTGTGATCAAGTCAATGGTAACTGTCTTGTTACCATGATCTTGTTACCTGATCTTGTTATTCTGGCTAACAGGATTTTGTAGATTTTTCTTTTTAAGCTCATAATAAATTTCCTAAGACAAGGCTGTGGTTTTTGAATTTTTGAAGTAGTTTTCAGGGAAAAAAAATAAAAAAACATATTAACATTGAAATTGTTCACTAAATTCTTAGAAGAAGGAACTTCTGAAATATTTAAACCACTCCTGAAATTATGGCTTCCTTCTAGAATAGCTGCCAGATATTTAACTACCATCCTCAAGTCTTTCCTAATTTTTATATACATCATCATACAACAATACACACCATTTAATATCATAATAAAACAAAACAATAAAATAGAGGATTAGAAAAAAAAATCACACAAGAGCTGAAGAGGTGGCTCAACAGATAAGAGCACTGTTTGTTCTTACAGAGGACCTAAGTTCAGTTCTTAGTACCCACATAGTGGTTCACAATTATCTGTAACTCCAAACTCCACTTCTAGAGGATCCATTGCTACCCTCTTCTGACTCTATGAGCACTGGGAATGCACATAGTGTCTACACACACACACACACACACACACACACACACACACACACATATATATATATATATATGAAAAACATTCATTATGACACATCCTTCAAGGTACTTTGCAGCATGCATGCAGTGTACAGTGCTAGTTGAAAGATTCTATGTACTTGCAGTATTTATATATGAAGAGCTACAATTATTTTCTTCTACAAAAATTAGCAATCTAGGTCAAGTGTGATGGTACATGCCTGTTATCCCAGCACTCATGAGACTGAGGTAAGAGAATCTCAAGTTTGAGTCCTATCTGGGATGCATATAATGAGACTTTATCTCCAGATAAAGATACTATGGGAGATAGAGACTAGAGCTCAAGGCCAATCGTGTAAGGTAGAAAGTAGCATGGATTATATCAAACTCTCTCAAAACAACAGATTACCAAATTATATTCGTTCATTCAAGTTCATTATTTTCATTGTACTTAATATAGTTTTATATTTGAGGCTGAACAGGAAAAAATCAACTAGCATAGCTGTTAATTTCTAAAAATATTAGTGGTTGTGAAGTGTTATTAAATGAGCTAAGAAAATTTCTGATCACGTAAGTTGTCTTTTTAAACATAAAATCTTGGTTAAAATAAAAACATAAAACTGAAACAAGTTCTGAAGAGGTAGGGTTGAATGGCAACCATGCATGAAATGAAAAGTTGGTTTTCATTGCTCCCATTTTTTATTGCAACAAGACTATATAACATTTCATCTCAACCAGTTCCCTGCATGTAGATCCCAACCATTCTTTCCTCTTTGTTTGCACAAACCATTTTTTTTTAGTTTGATCATGCTGTAATTGCTTGTTTTATTGCTACATTCGCACGAATGCGCAAGTTCACACACAATTATGCTGCCCTTTCTTCCAAGACAAGAGGTCATGCGTGTAAACAAAGTTTTTTTTTTGGGGGGGGGTTTACATATTTTACATTTATCTGGTTAATAATCCTGTGTGTGACCTCCCACTTGCACATTAACAGTTCAAAAATCCATAAAATTTACTGTTTAACTTAATTTCTCAATTTTTTTTAATTTTATTTTTTTCTTATCAGTTACATTTTATTAACTCTGTATCCCAGCCGTGTCCCGATCCCTCATTCCCTCCCAGTCCCTCCCTCCCTCCTCTCCACCGTGCCCCTTGCCAAGTCCACTGATAGGGGGAACCTCCTCCCCATTCATCCGATCCTGTTTTATCAGGTATCTTCAGGACTGGCTGCAAAGCTCCCCTCTGTGGCCTAACAGGACTGCTCCTCCCTTGGGGGGTGGGGAGGCCAAAGAGCCAGTCATTGAGTTCCTGTTAGAAATAGTCCTTGTTCCCCTCACTATGGGAAACCAATTGGTTACTGAGTTACCATAGCCTACATCTGAGCAGAGGTTCTAGGTTACATTCATACATGGTCCTTGGTTGCATGTCAGTCTCAGAAAAGACCCTGTGCCCAGATATGTTTGGTCCTTGTGGAGCTCCTATCCTTTCCTCATCAGACTAACCCCTTCTTTCTTATGATTCCCTGTACTCTGCCAAAGGTTTGGTCATGAGTCTTTGCTTTGAAAACACTGCTAGTTAGAGTCTTTCAGATGTGCTCAGTAGACTCCTGTCATATGTTCAATGCGCATCACATCTGTCTTTCTAAATGAGGATTGATAATCTTACCCCATGTCCGCTCTCTTGATTATCTTTTTTAGGTGTATAGATTTCATTATGTTTATCGTATCTTATAGGTCTATATAAGTGAGTATATACCGTGTTTGTCTTTCTCCTTCTGGGATATTTCACTCAGGATGATCTTTTCTAGATCCCACCATTTGCCTGCAAATTTCATGATTTCCTCCTTTTTGATTGCTGAGTAGTATTCCATTGTGTAAAAATACCACAATTTCTGTACCCATTCCTCCGTTGATGGACATCTGGGTTGTTTCCAGGTTCTAGCTATTACAAATAAAGCTGCTATAAACATGGTTGAGCAAATATCTCTTTTGTGTACTTGAGCAAACTTTGGGTATATACCTAGCAGTGGTATAGCTGGGTCTTGAGGAAGCACTATTCCTAATTGTCTTAGAAAGCGCCAGATAGATTTCCAGAGTGGTTGTACCAGTTTACATTCCCACCAGCAGTGGAGGAGGGTTCCCCTTTCTCCACAACCTCTCCAGCATGTGTTGTCCCTTGAGTTTTTCATCTTGGCCATTCTGATGGGTGTAAGGTGAAATCTCAGGGTCGTTTTGATTTGCATTTCCCTGATGGCTAATGAGGATGAGCATTTCTTTAAGTGTTTCTCTGCCATTCGATATTCCTCTGTTGAGAATTCTCTGTTTAGCTCTGTTCCCCATTTTTTAATTGGATTACTTGGTTTGCTGCTTTTCAGCTTCTTTAGTTCTTTGTATATACTCGATATTAGTCCTCTGTCAGATAAAGGGTTAGTGAAGATTCTTTCCCAATCTGTAGGCAGGCGTTTTGTTTTGATGACAGTGTCCTTTGCTTTACAGAAGCTTTTCAGTTTCATGAGGTCCCATTTATTGATTGTTGCTCTTAGAGCCTGTGCCGTTGGTGTTCTGTTCAGGAAGTTGTCTCCTGTGCCAATGAGTTCTAGGCTGTTCCCCACTTTTTCTTCTAACAGATTTAGAGTATCTGGTTTTATGTTGAGGTCTTTGATCCACTTGGACTTTAGTTTTGTGCAGGGTGATAAATATAGATCTATTTTCATTTTTCTGCATGTGGACATCCAGTTGGACCAGCACCATTTGTTGAAGATGCTGTCTTTTTTCCATTGAATGGTTTTGGCTTCTTTGTCAAAAATCGAGTATTCATAGGTGTGTGGGTTTATTTCTGGGTCTTCTATGCGGTTCCATTGATCCTCCTTTCTGTTTTTATGCCAATACCATGCAGTTTTTATTACTATTGCTCTGTAGTACAACTTGAGATCGGGGATAGAGATACCTCCAGGTGATCTGTTGTTGTACAGGATTGTTTTGGAGATTCTGGGTTTTTTGTTTCTCCATATGAAGCTGAGAATCTTTTTTTCAAGGTCTGTAAAGAATTGAGTTGGTATTTTGATGGGAATTGCATTGAATCTGTAGATTGCTTTTGGCAGGATGGCCATTTTCACAATGTTAATCCTGCCAATCCATGAGCACGGGAGATCTTTCCATCTTCTGAGATCTTCAATTTCTTTCTTCAGAGACTTGAAGTTTTTCTCAAACAGGTCTTTCACTTGCTTGGTTAGTGTCACCCCAAGGTACTTTATGTGGTTAGTGGCTATTGTGAAGAGTGTTGTTTCCCTAATTTCTTTCTCGGCCATTTTGTCTTTGGTATACAGGAGGGCTTCTGATTTTTTTGAGTTGATTTTGTATCCTGCCACTTTGCTGAAGGTGTTTATCAACTGGAGGAGTTCTCTGGTTGAGTTCTTGGGGTCGCTCATATATACTATCATATCATCTGCGAATAGTGACACTTTGACCACTTCCTTTCCGATCTGTATCCCCTTGATCTCCTTTAGTTGTCTTATTGCTCTGGCTAGGACTTCAAGTACTATGTTGAAGAGGTAGGGAGAGAGTGGGCAGCCTTGTCTTGTCCCTGATTTCAGTGGGATTGATTTAAGTTTCTCTCCATTGAGTTTGATGTTGGCTATAGGCTTGCTGTATATTGCCTTTACTATGTTTAGGTATGTGCCTTGTATTCCTGATCTCTCCAAGACTTTAAACATGAATGGGTGTTGGACTTTGTCAAATGCTTTTTCAGCATCTAAGGAGATGATCATGTGGTTTTTCTCCTTCAGTTTGTTTATGTGGTGGATTACATTGATGGATTTCCGTATGTTGAACCACCCTTGCATGCCTGGGATGAAGCCTACTTGGTCGTGGTGGATGATATCTTTGATGTGTTCTTGGATTCGGTTTGCAAGTATTTTATTGAGTATTTTTGCGTCAATGTTCATAAGAGAGATAGGTCTGAAGTTCTCTTTTTTTGTTGGGTCTTTGTGTGGTTTAGGTATCAGGGTGACTGTTGCTTCATAGAATGAGTTTGGTAATGTACCTTCTGTTTCTATTTTGTGGAATAGTTTGAGGAGAATTGGTGTTAGCACTTCTTTGAAGGTCTGGTAGAATTCTGCGCTGAAACCATCTGACCCAGGGCTTTTTTTGGAGGGGAGACTGTGAATGACTGTTTCAATTTCCTTGGGGGATATTGGGCTGTTCAGTCTTTCTACCTGATCTTGACTTAATGTTGGAAGATGGAATCTATCAAGAAAATTGTCCATTTCATTTAGATTTTCAAATTTTGTGGCATATAGGCTTTTGTAGTATGACCTAATGATTGTTTGAATTTCCTCTGTGTCTGTAGTTATGTCACCCTTTTCATCTCTGATTTTGTTGATTTGGATATATTCTCTCTGCTTTTTAGTTAGTTTGGCTAAGGGTTTGTCTATCTTGTTGATTTTCTCAAAGAACCAGCTTTTTGTTTCATTGATTCTTTGAATAGTTTTATTTGTTTCTAATTGATTGATTTCAGCCCTGAGTGCACAAACCATTTTTATCGTGCATTTTCATTCCTTATGGTCATTGAATGATACATTGAAGTAAAAGTGATTAATAGATCATTTTTTATATTTATAAATGGCTTCCTTTTCCATGGGTTCTACTGTCCCAAGAGGGGAGAGAGGCTGAAGAGCTACAATGGGGATGTCATAATCTAAAATCTATTGGCAAGTTTTCAGCCTGCAGCTAAAGAAAGAAGCACTTTCTTACAGTTGTTCCCAACTGCATGGTGCCTTTCATGTTTTTATTCTGGAATTTATCTACTATGATATAACCTTTTTTATTCACTTGAATCACAAGTATGATTAAATCTATGCCTCTAGAATTTGGATTTTCATGATTGCCAGAGAAGGTAGTCAACGTCTAGAATCACGGTTAAAGCGTTTGTTTGTTTTTGTTTTTTAACTTTTTATTGGTTCTTTGTGAATTTCACTTCATGCACCCCAGTTCCACTCACCTTCCCCTCCCCTTGTACTCACCCTCCACCCTTGTAAACTCCCCTCTAACAGAGGAAAAGTACCTCATTGTAGAAGCTATAGTGTGTCACAGCGTGTCCCACATTATACACTTTTGTCCACATTTCTTTGCTTGCAAATGTTTATTGCAGTGACTCATTGGTCTGGTACAAGGCCTCTGGCTTCTGCTATTGATATTGGAACCTCATTGTTTCTCCCCTTCGATATCCTGTTGTTGCCCTGTGTCATAGAGATCCTGTAGCTCTGCATCTGTAGGATAGGGCCCTTCATGCACTCCAGCAGTTCATCAATGTGGTGAATGTTGGGGTGGGCCAATTCAACGCCCTGGATCTGGGCCTGAGAGGTATCTGAGCTGGTCAGCCCACCAGTTTTCCTGCTCTCATGTCCTTGGGGCTGGCTCACCAGTAACCCCCACAACCAGGGCCAGCTCTACCCTGCTGCCCGGTAAGGTGCAGGGCCCACTCTCCTGAGTGTTGCAGCCAGTGAGGGACATGGCCAGTTCTCCCATTCTCAGGACCCCGGGAGCCAGTTCTCCTGCCTGCCATTGCTGTCAACGGAGGGCTGTCTCACCAAATCCCTGTCTTCAGGCTCAGCTCTACTGTGCTGCCCAGGGGAGGTGAAGGGCCTGCTCTCATGATCCTGTTGGGGACACTAGTGGAAAAGGCAAGTGCAAGAGGAAAGGGGAGAGGTACTCTGCCTTGCCATTTCCACCACATAGCAGACAAAAAGCAGGGCCAGATCTTCCACACTCTCACCCCCAGGGCCTGCTCTCCTCTGAGTGTTGCAGCAGGTGAAGGACAGGGAAGAAAGCTCTGCCACTGGTGATAAGGTGGGGTTCTTAACCAAGAGCTGCAGTAACTGTGAAGGGTTCTTGGCCTGTGGGTAATTTAGCATGTCTACATTCACTGGTGCTTCAGTGCAGTTGAAACTGTGAGTCAGAATTCCTTGGTAACTTTAGGCCTGTACTACCTATCTTCGTATTCCTTTCTAAACTTGTTTCCCTTTTCTATAAGTCTAGGGAAAAACATGTCTTCCTCCTTTGTCTTTGGTTTTTCTGTTTCATTGTACTCTTTTTTATGGTTAGGGAAATAAGTGCCCTCTCTTAACACAGTATTAGTCTGTGCTTGGCATTTTTACTAACACCTGTATAAAAGTAACTTCCTAATACTCATTCTGATGATTACTTTAAGTCAAGTGGTGAATGTTAGTATAAATGTGGGCAAAATTTAAGGAAAAAGTATCTCATAGTAGAATTCAATAGAAAAAAAATCATTTTGAGTTTCCTTTGTTTTCTAAAGCTAAAGATTTAGGGAATAAGAATGTGTTGCCTTCTCTTACCTCATGAGGTAGTCATTTGAAGACTATTTAACAGACAATTTTTTCTGTTACTATTCTTGAGACAACAAAAACAGTTTTCATTGGTGAAATGTTATGGTACTTTTAAGTTAGCTTTATGAAGGAATAAGTAACATGCCATACAATTCATCTATTTTAAGTGTACAACTCCATAGAGAAGAGCATATTACACATTGTGAAACCATCAAAATGCATACATTTTATAATGTTTCAGTCTCCCCACAAAAGAACTTTGTTTTTTATTTGTTTTGTTTGTTTCTGAGGCATGGTTTCACTCAGAGCAAAAGCTTTTCATTTTGATGAGGGCAGATATTTTTCTTTGGCAAATCATGCTGTGAAATTCTAAGAATTCTGAATGTAAGGAGCCTATGCTTCGTCTTCTATGTCTGATTTTTTTTTCTCCTATGATTCTCTTTTTAAAAGTTTTTAGCAGATATTAATTGGACAAAGCCATGAGTTTCATGACATTTTTGTTCGAATATATCATATACTTGGATCATATTCACTCTACTGCTTCCTTTTGTCCTCCATTCTCTTTTCTGCTAGTCTTCTTCCTCTTTCTAAATAGATCCTCCTTTACTTTCATGTCATATACACACAAATTTTATGTGTATATACATATACACATATATATTTAAACCTACATTTTAAATATGAGAGAAAACACAGTATTTGTCTTTCTGATCTGGCTTATTTCACTTAATATAATCTCTACTTCCATCCATTTTCCTGTAAATAATGTAATTTCATAATTTGTGGATGAATAAAACTGTTTTGTATACACACATGGCATTTTCTTTATTTATCTATTGACTGGTATCTATACTGATTTCACATTTTAACTATTATGAATAGTACCACAGTAAACATAGATGTGTGATATGCTGGTTTAGGTTCCTTTGTGTATATTCTCAGGGGTGGTATGACAGGGTCATGTGGTAGTTCTGTTTTTAGTTTTTGAGGATTGTCCATATACTAATTTCCATGTTGGCTGCACTAATTTACAACAATGTATAGGATAAAGTTTCTCGGTCCACCCCTAGTTCCCACATTTTTACCATTTCTTGTTTCTTGATGATAACTATTCTGACTGGAGTGAAGTAAAACTTCAGTGGTTTTGCTTGGTTGGTGGGTTATTTACCTGAGGCAGGAACTTGCTTTGTAGCTGGCCTTGTAAATTCCTCTTTTTTCTGCTTCCACCTCCCAAGTGAAATTACAGGTGTGTATCACCACTTCTCAGTTTCAGTGTAGTTTTAATTTCTTTCCTGATGGTTATGAACATTAAAACACTTTTTCACAGTTATTGACTCTTTGTACTAATTTTGAGAAGTGTGTGTGTTTTTTTTTTAAATATTTACTTGTTCGTATGAGCACTCTATTTGCATGTATGCCTGTATAACAGAAGAGAGAGCATCAGATCCCGTTATAGATGATTGTGAGCCACTATGTGGTTGCTGGGAATTGAACTCAGGACCTTTGGAAGAGCAGCCAGTGCTCTTCACCACTGAGCCATCTCTCTAGCCCCGTATGTTTATTTTATTTGCCCATTTATTGATTGGCTCATTTATAAGGGGTTGCTGATTCTTTGTTTTTTGATATATATGCTAATAAATATATGCTAGATTATATATGCTAGATCATAGTCTCTTAAACTGTAGGTCATGACCCCATATGGGGGAGGAATCCCATGGCTGAATATGGGAATCATGAAAAGTTTGGAAATAATAAAACGTTTCTGAACATTCAGTGACTAAACTTGATTCAAAATCAAGTACATAATGAATCAGATGATTCTGTGCTGTAACACAGTACTCTCCTGTGTTACCTCACATGATTTCACAGCTGCCTTGGTTTTAAATACATGGCATGTACATTTTACATTGGTTTTGCTGTCATACCATGCAATGCCAGTTAACTCTGCCTGATGTTTAGATGTTATTTATTACAGTGCTGTTAGTAAACAGTTTCCTGCTTTTATAGAAACATAGCAAGCAAAGACTTTTCACTGTATTTCTACTATCATTCTTTGGGATGGCGGTATCAAGTTAGCATGTATTTAGATAACATTGTGTTGGAATATGTGATGCTGCTGTTTTATAGGACTGGAGAAATGCCTCAGCAGTTAGGAGCACTCTTGCAGAGGACCTGGACCCAGTTATCTGCACCCACATGACAATTCATAAATGCTTGTAATTCCTATTCCAAGAGATTCAACACCATTTTTTGATGTCTACAGTCTCTTGCGTGCATATGATATACATAATCTCATGTAGACACAGACACATAAAAATTAATAAATCTTTCTTTTAATGTCTACTTAAAGCCAGGTGTGGTAGCACACTGCTTTAATCCTAATACTCCAGGTAGATCTTATTGCTTTCTATGTCAGCCTGGTCTACATAAAGTTCTAGGCCTGGGTTCTAGGGCTACATTTTTTTAAAAAATGCTTTTTGAGTTATTGGCTTTAATTTCACATAAAAATATTAAATGAATTTTGGCTTGATATTAGGACAGATTTTCAACAATTTCTGAAATGTCCCGAACATTGTTTACTTTGTCTTTGTGTGAAGTAAGTCTCAGCACAGATAGTTATACAATCAAATATTGGGCCTGGTGTGGTAGAGCTGGTCTTTAATCCTAGTACTCGGAAGGCAGAAGCAGATGGGTCTCTGTGAGTTCAAGGCTAACCTGGTCTACAAAATGGGTTCTAGGACTGCCAGGGCTGTTATACAGAGAAGCCCTGTTTCAAATTGCTTTTTCTTTGAAGGCAATGTCTTACCATAGAGTCTAAGCTGTCCTGGGACTTTGGACCTCCTGCCTTATCTTCCCAAGTAGCTGGGATGACAGGCATACACTATCACTCCTGAAAAATAGTTAAGATTATACATATTTGTCCATAACATACGCACACATAAACACACACAACTAAATTTCTTCATTTAATAAGAAATAGTTACCTCCATTGCTGGTGGGAATGTAAACTTGTCCAACCACTTTGGAAATCAATCTGGTGCTTTTTCAGACAATTAGGAATAGTGCTACCTCAAGATCCAGCTATACTATTCCTAGGCATGTATCCAAAATATGCTCAAGTATATAACAAGGACATTTGCTCAACCATGTTCATAGCAGCTTTATTTGTAATAGCCAGAAACTGGAAACAACCTAGATGTCCCTCAACAGAGGAATAGATACAGAAAGTGTGGTACATTTACACAAGGGAATATTACTCAGCAGTGATTTTCAAGGAAATCATGAAATTTGCAGGTAAATAGTGGGAACTAGAATAGATCATTTTAAGTGAGGTATCCCAGAAGCAGAAAGATACACATGGGATATATCACTTATAAGTGGCAATTAGCCATATAATATAGAATAAGCATTCTAAAATCTGTACACCTAAAGAAGCAAAGCTAGAAGGAGGACCCTGGGTAAGAGAATCAATCTTCATTCAGAAAGGCAAATGGGATGGACATTGGAAGGGGGAGAAAACAGGAAACAGGACAGGAGCCTACTACAGAGGGCCTGTGAAAGACTCTACCCAGCAGGGTATCAAAGCAGATGCTGAGACTCATAGCCAAACTTTGGGCAGAGTGCAGGGACTCTTATGGAAGAAGGGGGAGATAGAAAATCCTGGAGGGGATAGGAGCTCCACAAGGAGACCAACAGAGCCAAAAAAAAAAAAAATCTGGGCTCGGGGGTTCCTACAGAGACTGGTGAATCAACCAAGGACCATGCATGGAGAGAACCTAGACCTCCTTCTCAGATGTAGCCCATGTGCAGCTCAGTTTCCATGTGGGTACCCTAGTAAGGGGAGCAAGGGCTGTCTCTGGCATAGACTCAGTGGCTGACTCTTTGATCACTTCCCCCTGGCAAGGTGGCCTTACTAGGCCATAGAAAAAGAGGATCCAGACAGTCCTGATGAGACCTGATAGGCTAGGGTCAGATAGTAGGGGAGAAGGACCTCCCCTGTCAGTGGACTAGTGGAGGGGCATAGGAGGAGAAGAGGGAGGGAGGGGGCTACAGCCAGAATACAAAGTTAATAAATTGTAATAAACAATAGTAATGAAGAAAAAATTAAAAATAAGGAATAGTTAAAAGTATACTACATTTTCCCATTTATCAAGCTTTTAAATATTTTAATTATTTATTTATTTATTTATTATTTATTACAGTTTATTCACTTTGCAAGATGTAGCCTCCTTCCTCGTCTCCTCTCATTCACACACCCTCCCTCTCTCTTCTCCCCGTATACTCTTTCCCTAGTCCATTGATAAGAGAGGTCTTCCTGGCCTACCAATGACCTTAACTTATCAGGTCTCATCAAGACTGGTTGCATTGTCTTCCTCTGTGGTCTGGCAAGCCATTCCTCAACTGTGGTACATTCACACAGTTGAATACTACTCAGCAATAAAAACAAGGAAATCATGAAATTTGCAGGCAAGTGGATGGAACTAGAAAGTATCATCCTGAGTGAGGTAACATAGACACAGAAAGACACACATGATATATACTCACTTATAAGTGGATATTATTAGCCATATAATATAGGATAAACATACTTAAAATATATAGTCTTAAAGAAGCTAAGATATGCTACTTTTATTTCTCCTTAAATTTCTACATTCATTGTGATTTGAAATTAAATATTTAATTTTTGTTTTATTTGGTTTAGTTAATATGTGAGCTCACTTTGTAGCCTTAGCTGGCCTGTGTTTACCAGCCTAGCACAAACTTATAGAGAAACTCCTACTTTTGTCTTGTGAGTGCTGGTGTTAAAGATATGTAACACCATGGCTAGTCAAAATATTACTTTTGATGCAGTTTTTTGTTGTTGTTTGTTTCTGTAACAGCAGTATTGGGATAAAATTTATATATTATATAGTTCACCTGCTTAAGTATACAATTCGATGATTTTAATATCTTCAAGGATATGTACAACCATTTCAACAGAGCACCATAAACTTCCTATCCCATTGTTTTCTGACTTTTATTGTTTCTGATGAGAAATCATTTGTTAATATTATTGATGCTATTGGGGATTTTCATGGGCCTTTTTTTCCCCTGACTTCTTTAATGATTTTCTTCTTGTTTTTAGCTTTCATCAATCTTATTATAATGTTTGCATATGTGGGTATCTGTGTTTATCCTACTTGGAGTTTGTTCAATTTCCTATATATGAAAATTAATGTTTTTCAGTAAGTTTGTGGCAGAAACAGTATTCTCCTTTTCCCGTCTCTCTCCTGGTATTTTCATTACATATATGGTAGTCCACATAATAAGTACCTCACATTATTCTGAAGCTCTGTTCAAATTTCATTTTTTTTCTCACCACTCTTCAGCTTGTGTAACATCTATGAACTATTTCCAGTGCATTGATTATTCTGTCAGTTTAAATCTACTCTTCGAGCTCTTTAGATTTCCAGTTATAATTTTCAACACTAGATTTTTTTTCAGTTGCTCCTGTTTCATACTTTGTTTCTTTATTGCAATTCTATTTGTCAAAGCATTGTCATCATACTTCATTTCTTTAAGTAAGCATGTTTTGTTTTTTGTTTTTTGGTTTTTTTTTTTCAGTTCTTAGAATATATTTACATATGCCTAGGAGTGGTATAGCTGGATCTTGAGGCAGCACTCTTCCAAATTTTCTGAGAAAGCACCAGAATGATTTCCAAAGTGGTTGTACAAGGTTACATTCCCACCAGCAAAGGAAGGTTCTTCTTTCTCCACATCCTTGCCAACATGCATCATCCCTTAAGTTTTTTATCTTAGCCATTCTGATAGTTTTAAGATGGAATCTCAGATTCATTTTATATTTCCCTGATGACTAAGTACATTGAGCATTTCTTTAAGTGCCTCTCTACCATTAGAACTTCCTCTGTTGAAAATCCTTTACTTAGCTCTGTATCGCATTTTTAATTGGGTTATTTGGTTTGTTGTTGTTTAATTTCTTACATATTAATTTACAGATGAACTATAAAGAAGTGATAAATTCTCTCTCTATTTAATATTATGCATAACTTACACTAAGATGATCCTCTACAATAAAAGCCAGCATCCTTTGAAATGGGGAATTCTAATTAAATTGGCATCCTCAAGAATAGACAAATAGAATTTGAAGTTTAGCAGTTGTCTGTAACAGGCCAGAGAACAGAAACTGAAAGACTTCTGCTTGGTTTGGTGAGATATTTTTTTCAATATTTAAGCATAATCAAATTCCAGTTATACAAATCTAAGTATAAAACCTTTCAGTAAGTTTTGAGGCAATACCCCATCTTATTGAAGAGTTGAACATTGTTAATTAAGTCCAGCCCTATCTTGAGAAAGGGAGAGCAGTGATAGTATTCATGACTACTGAAGTTGTTATTTTAGGAATACCATATCCATTTTACAAAAAGTTAATTTTACTTAAACCAAGACTATCCAACAACAACAAAAAAAAAAACCTTGTTAGCCATTTATGATCTGAATTTTGCTGTATGAATTAAAAGCCATAAGGCATTTGTTTTGTAATAAATAAGACAGTAGAATTATTTATTAGAGCTTTTTAAAGACAAGCTATTAGGTCTAATGTTTCTCCCTTAATTCTGGTGAAAATTGCTTTTGTTTCATGGATGTACTTTTTAGGATTCTCCATATACTCCCATCATTATATCATTTCACTGGGTAATGCTTTTGTTCTTGTTGGCATTTGTGTAAAAGGAGCCTGTCTTCCTCCGAAGGAGACCGTGGAGATTTGGTCCAGTCTTATGCTTGCCTCCCATACTTCTGAGCAAAAAAAAATTTCTTGCCTTCCTCAATATCACACATTTTTAATTTGTTCCCCACCATTCAACACCACTAATGCTAGGATCTAAAGCCAGATGTTGTTTCTCCCCCACCCCTCTGGTTTTTGGAGGTAGGGTTTCTCTGTGTAGCCTTAGCTGTCCTAGACTTGCTTTGTAGACCAGACTGGCCTCAAACCAACAGAGAGCTGCCCGCTTCTGCCTCCTTAGTGCTGTGATTACAGGCGTGTACTGCCATGACCTTATTAAGTGTTTGTGTCACAGTTTCCCACTAATAATGTGTGGGGTTCTCTGTGTGATTTAAGCTTTGCAAATGTTTCTTGCCCTTGCATATGGGGCATAGATGCTCAGAATTGAGGTGTCATCTTGTTGGATTTTTTTTCTATGAGTGAAGTGTCCTTCTCCTTTTCTTCTGATTAAGTTTGGTTGAAAGTCTATATCGTGAGATATTAAAATGGCTATTCCAGCTTGCTTCTTGGGTCCATTTGCTTAGAAATCTATTTTCAGTCCTTTACTCTGAGGTAATGTTTATCTTTGTTGCTGAGGGGTATTTCTTGTATGCAGTAGTAGTATGTTGGGTCCTGTTTTCATATCATTCTGTTAGGCTTTGTCTTTTTATTGTGAAATAGATTCTATTGATGTTGAGAGATATTAATGACTAATGATTGTTTATTCCTGTTATTTTTGTGGGGGGAGGGAGGAAGCGAGAGAGAGATTCTTTTGGTTTTGCTGGTGTGGGGTTATTTCCTGTGTTTTTGGGGGGGGGTTATTTTACCTCTATCAGTTGGAGTTTTCCTTCTAGTATGATCTCTTGTGGATAGATATTGTTTTAATTTGGTTTTGTCATGGAATAGCTCGTTTTCTCCATCTATGGAGATTGAATGCTTTTCTGGGTGTAGTAGTCTGGGCTGTCATCTGTGATCTCTTAGAGAATCCAAGATATCTGCCCAGGCCCTTGTGGCTTTTAAGGTCTCTGTTGTGTATAATCCTAATAGGTCTTCTTTTATATGTTACTTGGCATTTTTTTTTCCTGCAGCTTTTAATATTCTTTCTTTGTTCTGTACATGTAGTGTTTTGATTATTATGTGGTGGAAGGATTTTTTTTTTTTTCTGGTCCAATCTATTTGGTGTTCTGTAAGCTACTATATGTCTTTAGGCATCTCTTTATTTAGGTTGGGAAAATTTTCTTCTATGATTTTGTTGAAAATATTTTCTGGGCCTTGGAGTTGGAGGTCTTGTCTTTTCTATCTTCTATTCCTGTTATTCTTACATTTGGGTTTTTTCATAGTGTCCCAGATTTGTGTCTTCCTTAACTTGTGTGAGTGTGTTACCAGAAAGATAGACTCTTTTAATCTGTTCTTGGCAACACTCAGGGAAGGACATTTGAAGCATTGGAAGATGTAGTCCAAAGTGTCACAATATTGCAACTTTAAAAAAAAGAAAAGAAAAAGAAAAGAAAAAGTTTATGTGCATGTTGAAATATTTTAGATAGGTTTCTTATTTTGAAAATAAGAACAAGGAAAGGGGCCAAGAAGAAAAGCTATGTAATCATTCTCTTAAACGTGAAGTGTATTTCCCTTTCTTCAGACAGCTCCTTTTCAGGCATCTGTGCCTTTCAACCTAGGACCCTGAAAGCTATATCTTCTTTTTTGCTGTTTCTTTTCATGTTCTTATTGGTGTCTCTGTCGATAACCCAGCTTGACCTCCTTATTTGATTTTAGCCAGCAGTACCACTCAACATCTGTAGGTTTGGATATTTTTATTGTAGGATTTAGTAGTATTCTTTTCCCATTACTCTTGGTCATATGAGAGTGTATTTGATATAAACCAATCACTTTCTAAAGTTTTCCTGTTGTTGCTACTCTGGGCCCTAAGGGATACTGTCCTTTGTTTTTATTTTGTTTGCTTTTATTATTTTATTTTGGTTTGTTGAGATGGTCTCACTCTTATAATTTAGGCTGTTTTTAAATTCATAGCAGTTCTTTGGTTGTCAGCCTCTCAATGTGGGACAATGTTAACTGGCCTCTAGGACAAGTGCATATTGATCATTTTACTCAGTGTTGTTCTCTTTCCCAGGATGCACCATGATGAAACGTCATAGACCCGTCAGCACCAGTGACAGTTCAGATGAATGTGAGTAGAACCAGCTAGTAGTCCTGTGTAAATGTGCCCCTTGAGGATTTTTTTTTTTACTTCAGAATAAGTTATTTCATGCTTCTTTCAACAGTTGAGTTATTTCTGAGAAGGAAAGGTCAGGATACACTTTTTACTTTTTTAATTTTATCAGAATTGTATAAATTAAACAGAAGAATTTGTTTTGAGTATAGCACTTTTATATTTACCTAAAATTTACTTATAACAAAAGCTGGATCTACCAGTATTTTAACAGAACATCTCTAAAAAGAAAGAAGAAAATTATTGAAAATATGAACTGTAGATCCCACCATTTACATGCAAATTTCATGATTTCCTTGTTTTTTATTTCTGAGTAATATTTCATTGTGTAGATATACCACAATTTGTGCATCCATTCCTCCACTGAGGGGCATCTGGGCTGTTTCCAGGTCTGGCTATTACAAATAAGGCTGCTACAAACACGGTTGAGCAAATGTCCCTATTGTGTACTTGAGAATCTTTTGGATATATGCCTAAGAGTGGTATAGCTAGATCTTGAGGAAGCACTATTCCTAGTTGTCTGAGAAAGCCCCAAATTGTTTTCCAGAGTGGTTGTACAAGTTTACATTCCCACCAGCAGTGGAGGAGGGTTCCCCTTTCTCCACAACCTCTCCAGCCTGAGTGAGCTATCCCAGAAGCAGAAAGATGCACACGGTATATACTCACTCATATAGACATATAATAAAGGATAAACCTACTAAAATCTGTACACCTAAAGAAACTAATCAAGAGGGAGGACTCTTGCTAAAATGCTCAATTCCTATCCATAAAGGCAAAGAGGCTGGACATCAGAAGGAGAAAAGAGGGAACAAGTCAGGAGCCTGACACAGAGGACCTCTGAAAAGCTCTGCCCTGCAGACTATCAATGCAGATGCTGAGACTTAGGGCAATCTTTGGGCAGAGTGCAGGGAATTTTAGGAAAGAAGTGGGAAACAGTAAAATCTGGAGAGGACAGGAACTCGACAAGGAGAGCAACAAAACCAAAAAATCTGAGCACAGGGGTCTTTCCTGAGACTGATATTCCAACCAAGGACTATGCATGGAGATAACCTAAGACCCCTGCACAGATGTAGCCCATGGCAGTTCAGTATCCAAGTGGGTTCCATTGTAATAGGAACAGGGACTGTCTCTGACATGAACTCATTGGCCTGCTCTTTAATTACCTCCCCCTGAGGGGGAAGCAGCATTACCAGACCACAGAAGAAGACAATGCAGCCACTCCTGATGAGACCTAATTGACTAGGATCAGAAGGAAGGAAAAGAGGTCCTCCCCTATCAGTGAACTTGGGGAGGGGCATGCATGCAGAGGGTGGAAGAAGGGAGGGATTGGGAAGGGAGGAGGGAGAGAACCACCACAGGGGGGATACAAAGTGAATAAAGTGTAATTAATAAAGAAAAGTAAATAAATAAAAAGAAAATATAAACTGTAGATCCTGACTTAGATTTTAAGTAAGGTACTAAATGTTTAATTGTGGTTCAAACCATTGGTTTGTTTAAAGCCTTAACAATATCCTTTAGGGAAGTACTGACAGATATTTGTCTCACAGTCTAGTTTTTCTACGGTGGCTTTCCTTCCTTCCTTCCTTCTTCCTTTTTCTCTTTCTTTCTTTTTTCTTTTCTATTTTTTTTTTCTTAGTAGATCTTTTTCTCCAGGCAGAACATGAATTGGGTTATTCCATAATATTACATGAAGTTGAATCTTCATAGCCATTAAGGTTTTTATAATCTGAGTTGTCACTAATAAATGTTAAACTCCACTGAGACTCTCTTGGGTACAATTGAATACTTTCTTCAGTAGTATGAGATCTCTGTGGGCTTTTATCATATCTTTCATATCTAGTTAGTTAGCATTTAGTTAAAAAAATGGGTACTATTTTCAGTATTTTTTTTTTCTAATTATCTTTTGCAGGTCCTTCCACCTCTTTTACTTCTGGCTCAATGTATAAGAAGAAGTCAAAAGATGCCAAGGAACATAAGAAATCTGCTGAGGTGAGATCAGATACTCAATTTTACACTTAAAAATGTAACCATACTTATAATACCCAGATTTATAGGCTCATTCTGATGATTATGCTTAATTTTCCAAGAAAGATTTTTTTGTCTTTTCTCCTTCATGAGAATGGTAATTTTTACATTTATTTCATTTGAAGATTACTGTAGTCCTTTTCTAGCCAGGAAATTAAAAAGAGCTAGATTATGTGTGAAGGATCCCAAGATCTTGTAGCCTAATGTTGAAAATAGTTACATTAGACGGTGGGAGATAGTGGAGAAGGGAAAGACTGAGCCCTAACAGTTTTTGAAACACTACTAGCCCAGAAAAAAAATAGGTAACTTCTCTGATGCTGGGCATCTGCTCCAAGAGCATCAACCTACTAGGATTATATTTGCATTTAGTGGGTCATACAGACTTTCCTTGGTGGAAATTACATTGTTAGAAATTGACCCTGTATCTTCATTTTCACTATAAGTGAAATTCTTAAGTAGAAAAGAAAAAGAGAGTGCATTAATTATCTGTTTCTGCATTGCAAATAATCACAAGATTAGTGGCTTAAAACTGCATACATTTATTATCTCCGTTTCTTTGGGTCAGGAATCTATACTGAGTTTGACTAGAGTCTATGTTCAAGTCTTTCAGGGCTGCAACCACTGTGCTCACTGGGATGTTCTCATGGGGATTAGAGAAGAATTCACTTTCAAGTTATGAGCAAAATTCCTTTCCTTGAAGCTGAAAGACTCAAGATTCCTGTTTTCCTACAGTCTTTTGACATCACTCAGTTCCTAAAAGATTTTATAGTTTCCTGCCATCTGGCCTTTTCTCACAACATGGCTACTTTCTCAGGGACAGGAAAGAGAATCTTTCTATCCCATATGCTAAAATGAAATTTTTATGTGACAGTGTGACATTGATGTTTTTAAAAACAAACAAAAAAACCACCCAGCTTTATCATCTAAAACCTGTTCCATAGTTTATAGTTAGAAACAAGTCATAGGTTCCACTCATTCCAACAAAAATGAAATAACTGATGGGGATTACTTTTTAAGTGTATCCAGCAGAGAATATTTCTCCCTTTCTCAGAGGTCAATTGGACAGAGATCTTTGTGAGGTTGGTAGAATGTCACAGTATTTTTCCAAGTGTCTGCCATACAGGAAAAACCTAGGGAATATAATATACAAAAACAGAAGTGAAAGGGACTTGAAAGATAGCTCAGCAGTTAAGAACACTGGCATTCCTTCTAGAGGATCTAGGTTCAATTCTGAGCATCCACATGCAGCTCAGAACCATCTGTAATTCCACTTCCAGGGCATCTGACACCTTCTGGCTTCCTCAGGCATTAGGCACATATATATTACACAAACACACATGCGCATACGCACACACACACACAGCATTCATACACATAGAATATAATAAATAAATCTTAAAAAAACTTAAGAATACTGTTGAGTGTTCAGTAGACTTTTCTCCAGTGTGAGTTTGTGGGTTTGTCTTATGATTAGACTATAATTAAGGTTTGGAAGAACACTATAATAGAATAAAGAGCCCTTCTTGTCACATTGTATCAAGGGGATTACCATTTGGTTAATATGAGGTTTCTCCAGTATAATATTCCTTTTTTCTTCACTAGTCATTAAGACTGGCATACTAAAATACAGGGATGATGTTAAGCAAGGATTCACTTCTTGATTGAGTTAGTTAATAATATATTTGATAATATTCTTTACAGATTTATGTCTTCTCCTCATCTTAAAAATAGCTACATATGTATATGTAATGTATATATATATGTGTATATATATATATGTATATATATATAAGCTTATATATACCTTATTTCAACATAAGCTTATATATATATATTTACTTTATATTTTAGGGCTTTCTTTTAGAAGCATTAGATCTAGGGCCTCACACATGCTGTGAAAGCACTGTAGTTTTGATCTACATACCCACCCTACTTTATATTTTAGGTTGTTATCCTACGTAATTACATAATTTTTGTGTTTTTGAAATTGTTTCATTATATCAGTAAAATCATCTCTAGTTTTTCTCTTCAGTTCCATCAGTTTCAATTCTTATTCATAGTATTTTCCTCAGGTTTATTTTGTTCTAGATTTTTTTGACATGGTTACTTAGCTATTAGGTAAATGCTCTACAACTGAGCCCTTGTTTCAGTTATTAATGAAACATATTTTGCTTGTAGTGTTGAAGATCAAACGCAATGTCTTGAGTCTGCCACTGAGCTATATTTCCAAGCCTCTTTTTTTTCAATGTGTAACTTTTAGTGCTATATGTTTCCTTTTAAATACTATTTTAGCTGCATCCTATTAATTTTTATATTTAATTTCCTTTTCAAGTTTTTATTTTATTTGGTGTGTCTATTGATTTCTAATTAGAGTCCTTTTGTCAGAAAAGACTATTTGACTTCAGTTATTTTATGTTTGATGATATCTGTTATCATTTTGTTTATTTTGCTTATTTTGCTGATTGATTATACCATGGAAATGTAAAAGAATGTGTCAAATCCTATGGAATGGACAGTCATGTACCGCCTGTGCTGAGAAACAAACCTGGGTCTTCTGCAAGAGCAACAAGTGTTTTTAACCCTGGAACCATGTCTCTAACTCTATGGATTTCTTTTTATTTATTCTTTTTGAGATCCTGAATCTGAGATTTATATCTTCTGCCAAGTTTGGGGAAACTGTTACCATTATTTTTTCAATATTTCTTAAGTTCTACTTTATTTCTTCTTCTCTTTTGTGATTTAAAAATTGCATGTGTGTTGCTTTTTAAGAGCTCATTTTCCTTACTGTGCTCTACTGTGTGCCCTGAGATCCTGTGATTTCTTTCATTCACAATTTTTTCTTGTGTGTGTATGTGTTTAAAGCAGTTGTAGTAATTGAAACTAAGGCCTCAACAATGCTACAGAAGCATTGAACCACCAAGCCATATTTCCAGTCCTGGTTATTGTATTATTCCATTCTGAGATTTCTATTTGCTTATCTTTTCTTTGTTGATATTTTATTGTTTGTAATTTTGTACTGAAGTATAATTATCATGGATGCCTGAAAATTCTTGTCCAGTAATTCTAACATTCCTGTCATCTTAGTGTTGGTGCCTATTAATTGTCTTTTCTTATTCCCAGTTCTTAGTTTGACAACTAATTTTCTATTGTACCCTGGACTTTTTTGTATGATTCTGTAATCACTTGATATATTTTATAAAGAGGTCTGGAGAGATGACTCAGCAGTTAAGAGCACTTACTGTTCTTATAGGGGAACTGGGTTCAGTTCCTATCATGCACATAGCAGTTCACAGCCACCTGTAACTCAGAGTTTCAAGGAATCTGATGCCCTTTTCTCCTCTGTGGGAACCAGGCACATGGTGTATATACATATATGTAGGCAAACACTCATGTACATAATAATAACTAAATCCTTTTCTAAAAGAACATAACTTAAAAAATAATGAAGTATTTGGAGCAATCGTCAAATATTTAGCTCTAGTTGTCTTTTCCTAATCTAAGATAGGATTTACCACAGTATTATCTTTCCCCAAAGACTTTAGTTATAAACTGTCACTGCTACTTAACCACTGGATAATTAAAGGCACTCTAATAGTTTACAAAAATGTATTGCAGTATTCTTCAAAATGATGATTCATTCTCTCATGCTAATCACTTAGAACACTGAGCTCTTTGTGAAACATGATAAACAATATGTCTGTGGTCTTTTATCCACTTATATGAAACATTATATAATAAACCACTGATTTTTGTTTCTTGTACCCTTAGCTTTCTCCCTGTATATCAACCCAATTAATTTTAGTTTGCCAGTATTCTTAGTAAGATCATGTTTTTGTGCCACCTGACCACCTTTGTAGATTTCTTCCATGCAGTGCCCTAAAAATCTTTCCCAAGTGAAAGCAACAAACGTTTTATCTTGTCTCTATAAAGTAGGAAATGAGGTGAGCTCTTTCTCATATAAATAGTACCATGTGATTATGTGATAATTTGGCCCTATGCTTTGTAAAAATTATCACAGCTTAAACGTAACTGCAGCCTCCTGAGAATTCAATGTTTTATTGGGTCATAAACTATGTAAACTTCATGTTACAGAGGAGTTTGACATTCTCCTTCAAGAGACTTGATTAGTGTTAAAGACTAAAATTGTTTGATGTGTCTTTTTCCTTGATCTTATAAAAATGTAGACACATTTATCCTAGACCACTAAGGTATATCTCACTAGTATCTATCAAAGTGTGTATTTTGGTACTACAGACAATAAAGAATATACCTTCTCAAGTGCCTTAAAAGTACATATACAGAATAAGATCAAATATGTTTATAAAACATCAATAATTTTCATTAAATAGGAAATAAGCAACTATTACAATTTGAGAATATTACATAATGAAAATATACTAAGCTAACAGCAATGGAAACCAGTAAGACACTAGCTGAAGAAATCTAACAAAATACTGTTTGAACTGAGTAGCCAAATTTATCACCAGTAAACAAGACATTTAACATTATACATCCCTGATAAAATAGAATAAGAACATAGCATAATTTTTGTGTCAGTCATGGGAGATAAGGAAAGATTGAGAAGTTGTCACAAATTAGAAGATACCAAGGAGGTATACAGGATTCTAGATTGAACTCCAGAACTGAAAAACACTAAAAATATTGGTGAAAATTGAATGAAGTCCTTAGATTAAGTAGTGGTGTATCATTATGTTAATTTCTTGGTTTAGGGTCCAGTATAGCAATTCAAGCTTGTAATTCCAGCATTTGTGAGGCTGATGCAGGAGTATTTCTGCAAGTTCTAGAACAACCTAAGCTATATAGAGATCTTGTTTCAAAACTAAATCAAAATATTTCTAATTTAGATGGATTTATTTTGAGGCCAGGTATGGTGGTGCATGGCTTTAGTCCCAGCACTGAGAGCCAGAGGCAGGAGGATTTCTTAGTTTGAGACAAACCTGGTTAACATAGCAACAGCCACAGCTATGAAATGAGACCTTGTCTCAAAAGAAAACAAACAAAAATTAGAACAATTTCCAATGTCATTTAAGATGTTAATAATATGTGAAACTTGAAGGATATATAAGAATACTGTGCATTTTATAATGTTTCTGTATATATATAATTATTTCTAAGTAAAATTTTAAATGAGGTAAATGCCTAAATAATTGTAAGTTTTCAGCAGGTATTTGTTACTTTAAGAGAGCTGAGGATTGTTTCTTTTATTTAAAAAGAAAAAAAGATCAGTTGGAATATTGTTTATTTAAATTCAAGTAGTAGTAGTAGTAATGCTGGATGGTCTCTTTCCAGAAGTGCTGGCTTCCCTTTCAGTAGGTCAAATCTTCTCAAACAGAAATTGGCCTACCCACTTAGGAATTAGGAGATGTTTATCTTATTGGAAATAGATGGTGAGAAGGGATGATCTTTTCTTTTTTTTTTTTTTAAAAAAGAAGACATTAAATATTATCAGTTTCATAGCAATTTTAAAGTATATGCGATGTATCTCTCCAGGTATTCCGAAAGGACCTCATCAGTGCCATGAAAATTCCTGACTCTCATCATGTTAATCCAGACAGCTATTACCTCTTTACTGACACATGGAAGGAAGAATGGGAAAAAGGTGTTCAAGTACCTGCCAATCCAGATTGTGTTCCAACACCTTCTCTCAGGTATTGGCATGTTTACAACTTTGACTTAAGGAAAGAGCTCTCTTGGTTTTCTATGTACTTCTTGGGTAGAAACTTAGGAGAAGCTATACATTTCTAACATACAGAGTTAACCTAACTCACCAGGTCATGATTAATCAGTAAATTCTAGCTTATTTATCTAAGAGATTTATAAGATGAAATGCTCTGAAGTCCAACTTAAATTAGGAAAAGGCCTTAGACTCTAAGATTTTCATATCTGACTCAGGCATTATTAGTCTTTGCAGATATAACTTTTCCATAGGAAATTGTTTCAATATAAATGGAACCTCAGTGATAGTACTAATAAGTAGCCAAAACATACAGCTTCCAAAACAAAAACTACATGACCTTCATTTTAAAGACTTAAAAACTTAAGGTAGAAACAATTTGTAAATTTTTATGGAAAAGAGTTTTGATTCCAGAGGAACTAGTAAACACTTCAGGTAGTAAACACTTCAAAAATGGTTTTACAAAACATTTTGTCCTACTGGTTTTAGTGTTACTCTAAAACAAGTCTAACATGAAGTAAGATGTTCCCTTTAAGTTTGAGGCAATGTAAGAATTAATAAATAGAAGACACAACTCCAGGGCTGGTAGAACCTGCTGCATACTATGAGAAAGCACAAATCTAAATTGTACATTTGTTTCTGCTACTGAATTAGGGTTTGTGTTTTTGTTTTGATTTGTTTTATTTTGTTTCTTTTTTTTTGGTTTGTTTGTTTTTTTGAAATAGAGTCTCACTGTATAGATTAGTCAGGCCTTTAACTCGCTATATAGCACAAAATAACCTTAAACTGCTATGCTTCTGCCTCAACCCTCTGAGTACTGGGATCACAAGCATATGCCACCATGCCCAATATATGTTAGGTTCTTAAAGAATAGAGATAAACACTCTTAACTTCTCTGTTCCTATTACCAGGTTGATATATCCTATGTATATTCTAGAAGTGCTTGTTGATCACTTCCAGGAATGTAGGCCCAGGCAGCCCATACTCTGCTAAGGAAATCTTCCAAATCCTTTCTTATTTAACACACATTCTAAGATTCACTTGCTTTTGCCACATCCCAACACCTAAAAAGAAGAACATGATGAATGAAATAAAAACTCATATTTTCATGTTTTTGTTCTCATTTTTCATTTTATTTTTATTACAACCTGACCATAGTTTACCCTCCCTTCTCTCCTCCCAGTCCCTCTCACCACCTTGCCTCTCCCCCACACATCAACTCTTCCATTTCTCTTTAGAAGAAGGGCAGGCCTTCCATGGATATCAACTAGCCATGGCATATCAAATTGCAGTAAGACTAGACACCTCTTCTTTTATTAGGGCTAGATGAGGAGACCCAGTAGGAAGAAAGGAAAGACAGACAACAGAGTCAGAGACAGTCCCTGCTTCCACTGTTAGGAGTCCCACATGAAGACCAAGCTATACAACTGTAACACATGTGCAGAAGACCTAGCCTAGGTTAGTTCCATGTAAGCTCCCTTGTTGACGATTCAGGCTCTGAACCCTTCTGAGTCCAGTTTAGTTGTTTCTATGAGTTTTCTTGTAGTATCCTTGTCCCTTCTGGCTCCTACAATCATTCCTCCCTCTTTTCTGCAGGATTCCCCAAGTTTGGCCTAATGTTTAGCTGTGGGTCTCAGCATCTATTTCTATCAGTTGCTAGGTAAAGTCTTTCCGATGATGATTATGCTAGGGTCCTGTCTATCGATATAGCAGAATGTCATTATGAAACATTTTATTGATTTCCCCCAGTCGTGTTTGGTTCTATCCTGTTTCTAGGCTATCCAGCCTCTGGTTCCTGACCCTCCAGGCAGTGTCAGGGGTGGATGTCCTTTCATGGCATGGGTCTCAAGCTGGACCAGTCATTGGTTGTCCACTCCAGCAATTTATGCATCATCTCTACCACAGTGCACAGCATAGGTTGTAGGTTTTGTGGGTAGGTTGGTATCCCAATGCCTCCACTGGAACTCTTGCTTGGTTGTAGAACATGGCTAGTTCAGGTTCCATATCCCCCATTGCTAGGAGTCTTATCTAGGGTCACCCTCATAGATTTCTGGGAGTTTCCATTGCACTAGGTTTCTAGCTCATCCAGAAATGGCCCCCAAGTCCAGTTGTCTTTCCCAGTACTTTCTCCCTCTGTCTTCCTCCCACCTGATTCCTCCTGTTTTCATCCCCACCCAACCCCAGTCCACCCATAATATCTGTTCTATTTCCCTTTACTAGAGAGATTCATGCATTCCTGCCTTGAGCCCTCCTTTTCACTTAGTTTCTCTGGGTCTATGGATTGTATCCTTTTCTTTATGGCTAATATCCACTTATATTCTGAGTCTTGGTTGCCTCACTCAAGATGATCTAGTTTGAAATTTCATGATGTTTTTCACAGATGAGTAATACTCCATTGTGAAAATGTACATTTTCTTTATCTGTTCTTCAGTTGAGGGACATCTAGGTTGTTTCCAGTTTCCAGCTGCTATGAGCTTAGTTGAGCAGGTGTGCTTATGGTATGATGCAATGTCCTTTGGGTATATACTTAGGCGTGGTATAGATGGATCTTGAGATAGATCAATTCCCAATTTCCCAAGAAACCTCCATATTGATTTCCAAAGTGGCTGTACAAGTTTTTGCTCCTACTAGCAATGGAGAAGTGTTCCCCTTGCTCTGCATCCTTGCAAGCATGTTACTTGTGTTTCTGATCATAGCCATTCTGACAGGTGTAAGATGGAATCCCAGAGTCATTTTGATTTGCATTTCCCTGGAGGCTAAAGATGTTGAACATTTCTTTTAACTGCTTCCCAGCCATTAGAGATTCCTTTGTTGAGAATTCTCTTTAGATCTACAGTCCATCTTTAATTGGATTATTTGGTTTGTTGATGTCTAGTTTCTTGAGTTCTTTATATATTTTTGGGTATCAGACCTCTGTAAAATGTGGAGTTGGTGAAGATCTTTTCCTATTCTGTAGGCTGTCATTTTGTCCTTTGGCTGTATCCTTTGCTGTACAGAAACTTTTCAGTTTCATGGAGTCCCATTCATTCATTGCTGATCTTAGTGCCTGCACTATTGGTGTTCTGTTTAGGAAGTTGTCTCCTGTGCCAACACATTCGAGGCTATTCCCCACTTTTTCTTCTATCAATTTTAGTGTATCTGGTTTTATGTTGAGATCTTTGACCCACTTGGAGTTGAATTTTGTATAGGGTGATAGATATGAATCTATTTGCATTCTACATGCAGATATCTAAGACCAGCACAATTTGTTGAAGATGCTTTCTTTCTTCTATTATATAATGTTGGCTTCTTTGTTAAAAATCAAGTGTCCATAGGTGTGTGGATTTATTTCTGGGTCTTTAATTCGATTTCATTGATCAACCTGTTATGACAATACCATGAATTTTTTATTGCTCTATAGTACAGCTTCAAATCAGGGATGGAGATACCTCCAGAAATTCTTTTATTGTCCAGTATTGTTTTATCTATTCTGGTTTTTTTATTATTTTTTTCCATGTGACATTGAGAGTTGCTCTTTCAATGTCTGTGAAGATCTGTGTTGGTATTCTGAAGGGAATTGCATTGAATCTCTAGATTACTTTTGATAAGATAGCCATTTTTTCTATGTTAGTCCTTCCAATCCACAAGCATGGGAGATCTTTCCATCTTCTAATATCTTTTCTGCTTTTTCTCTTCAAAAACTTGAAATTCTTTTCATACAGGTATATATGTATAAAACAGCTGTGGTGCTACATGTTCCACTAACACTCTAAGAATTATTGAAACACCTTAATTGATATTTGGTCTTGATGTTTAGTCAGTCTATGGAATGTACTTTATGAATGTGTGTTTAATTTTTTGGGTTACATGGGGTATGTCTCATGTACTACAATAAAGTTAGGATGGTTTAAGAAGAGAAAATTGAGAGACTAAGTTAGGTTCCTCTCACAGTTAAACACATATTCTTTAATTCATATGAGGCCCTCCATGCTCTAATATTTGCTCTAAGAGTTTAGGATATTTACCATTTTAAATGTTGTGATCTGTATTAAATTCCTTCTGTTTCCCATAGTTTTTTGCTTATCTTATAAAGCCCTTAATTTTAATTTATCAAGGTAAGCTACTAAGTTATTGATCATATTAAATTCCTTAATGAAATTCAGAACTTATTGGTCTTGCTAGATAGACTGTATTTTCAATTTCTTAGAAGATGTCAAATAAGACTTATTCTGTAGTATATGTTTTCTTTAGCAAAGGTTCCTGAAGGATTTGTTAAAAGAGACTTCTTGTTGAGGGCATGGTGGTACATACCTTTAATCCCAGCATTTGTGAAGTAGAAGCAGGCAAACACATCTCAAGTTCAAGTCTAGCCTAGTCCACATAGCAAGTTCAAGACCAGACACATCTACATATATGAAATCCTAAATTTAAAAAAAAAAAAACGCTTTTAAACCATATCTTCAGAGCTTTTGATTCAATAGATCTGAAGTGTGAGGCTTAAGTTTGTTTTATTTTGTTGATATAGGATATTATCATGTAGTGCTTTGCCACCTTCTGTGCTGGGATTCCAGACATCAAACACCATACTCAGCTAAGAATTTCTAGCCATTCCTTACACAGTTTATACTGATAGTTTATGGGTGACACTTTAGGAATAATTTTTATGGAATATGTTAATCATATTTCCTTAATTTAATAGAAGTGTGTGTGTGTGTGTGTGTGTGTGTGTGTGTGTGTGTGTGTGTGTGT
>NW_026590542.1:548680-555182 GCF_907164565.1 Psammomys obesus
TGTGTGTGTGTGTGTGTGTGTGTGTGTGTGTGTGTGTGTGTGTGTGTGTGTGTATCTACAAGCATGTGGAGTTCAGGGGACAATCTTGGATTTCATTCCTCAGGTGTCATGCATCTTTATTTTTAAAAATAAACTTTGATTTGATTTATATTTATTTTATGTTGAATTTATTCCCATACCATAAATGTTTATGTTTCTTCAGGGATACCTTTTTATTCTGGCTTAAAAACAGCCTGTTCTTTCTTAATGAAGATCATCTCTTAGTGACAGAGGGCATTCATGTATGAGTTAGTAAGACCATGAACTCTGTAAGTTCAATAACCCATTTTAGGTACTTGTATGTATCTTAGGTACTTTGTTCACTTGTATATGTTCAATGACTACAGATTGTACAACTAAATCCTTAAGATCAACATTACAATCTAGATAGATAGATGATAGATAGATAGATAGATAGATAGATAGATAGATAGATAGATAGATAGATAGATAATTTTTTTGGAGCATGGTCCTGTGCCCAGCCCCACTATTTTGGCCTGGGCTCACCTACTTATTCCACTATTATAACAACTGAAAGGCACACAATACTTCTTTTCTCTTTTAACACAATACTTCTTGGTGGTGGCTCATGGCTTTAATCCCAGCAGTTGGGAGGCAGAAGCAGGCTGATATCTATAAGTTCAAGGACAGCCTGGTCTACAGAGTGAGTTCCAGGACAGCCAAGGCTACATAGAGAAACCCTGTCTCAAAAACAAAACAAACAAAAAAAACCACAAAACAAAAAAGTGGCATCTTTCAGATACTTAGTGACTTTTCTGATGTGCATGCCCTTGAAGATCTGGACAGTTTCAAGGATACTCTTAAAGGGAACACAAAGATTTGACCCTCTTAATTTACATGATTTTGTAGAGTTTTCTAAGCCAAGTGAATAAGGAACCATTTTCACAAGACATCTCAGGCTACTTAGAAGAAGAAGCCTTAATTTTTCTTTTTTTAAGGCAGAGTGTCTGTGTGGTCTGGAATTTTCCATGTAGGCTGGATGACCAGTAAACCCTAGCAATACACTTCCCCAGTGCTGGGATAACAAGAACACATAACCATGCCTGGCTTCTTTTTGTTTGCTTGTTAAGGGTTTTGTTAATCAAACACAAGTCCTTGTGTTTTTAAAGCAGGCACTTTACCAACAAATTTATCTCCCCAGCCACTGGAGTTTGTACCTTTGATTTTAAATACTAATCAACAATATTTGGTGGGTCAGTTATAGGATTAAAGCTTTATGTTTGAAACACCTGGTATCAATCACAATTGCTTATTGTACCTGCTAATCTTAATAATTAACATTTTCCAGGAGTTAAACAGTCCTGTAGTTTTTACTTTTTGAACTTTGTGGGCCACCTTAAATCTTTGTGACATGATATATAGAATATTGAAAAAGAATACATTTCTGTGCTTTCATATGTATTTTCAAATTACATGTCATGTTGGTGCACACAGTATGGGAAGCAAGAATTCAAAGCCAGCCTGGGTATAATGAGACCCTAACTCAAAGTTAAAATTAATTCAGCTAATGTTTTGGGTTATTAAATAAAAACAGCCTTATTTGGCCCCACAACATGAAGTGACTGAAAGACTGGCTTCTGTATAGGACCTAATCCTCTTAAGTGAAATGTACCTTCATGATATTTGATCATTTTCTGATTCATTTTGGGGGGTTTTCTTGGGGAAGGTAGTCACACACACTTGTGCGTGGAGGTCAGAGAATAACTTTTAGCAATCAGTTCTCTCATGAGGCTTGGTGAAAAAATGCTTTTAATCATTGAGCCACCTCAATAGCTTTCTTGTTTTATTAAAATTGAGTCTTCAGAACTGTTTATACAATTACGATATGAGTCCTATGTCAAATATGTGGGGGTTTTTTTTCCCCAGCAAGGTGGTACACATTTTTAATTCTAGCAGAACAGGCAGATCTCTAGGAGTTCAAGCCAGATCTACATATCAAGTTGCAGGAGTGGCAGAGAAAGCTATATAGAGAGCCTCTGCCTCAATAAAATATGGTTTGCATTTACTTACAGCTTAATATAGATGTAATTTTCCTTTCTTCATTTTTAGTCTTTTAGAAAATAAAGTTTTTACTTGAGGTCATTTTTTTTTTCTTTTAGATTGTGCTTTTAGTGTCACATCTGCGAATTTTTCACTCATCCCAAAGATTTTCTTCTGTGCTTCTTTTAAGAATTTTATATTTTAAAACAGAATTTTAAGTTTTACACTTTACATTTAAATGTATGATCTATTTTTAGTGACTCGTTTTACTTTTTTATTATTTTTTAAAATATTTAAATTTTTTTCTAGACAGGGTTTCTCTGTGTAGCCTTTACTGTCCTGAACCAAGCTGGCCTTGAACTCACAGAGATCTGCCTGCCTCTTCTAGTGCTGGAACTACAAGCATGTGCCACTATGCTTGGCTTTTTCATTATTTATTTGTTTATTCACTTTACAGCCTGTTCAAAGACCCGCTCCCTCTTCTCCTCCCAACCCCACCTTCACACCTCCTCCCCTCCCAGCCTCACCCTTAAAACCCCTCCTCTACCTGCCTCCCCTTTTCTCAGGAAAAGGGGAGTTCCCCCCAAGGGTACCAGCACATCAAGTCATATCAAGCCTAAGTACATCCTCCCCCATGAGGCCAGGCTAGGCAGCCCAGCTAGGGGAAAGGGATCCAAAAGTAGGCAACAGAGTTAGAGACAAACCCCTGCTACCATTATGAGGAGACCCACATGATGACCAAGCTGCTTATCTGCTACATATGTGTAGGGGGCTAGGTCCAGGCTATGCATGCTCTTTGACTGATGTTTCAGTCTCTGTGAGCCCCTATGGGCCCAGGTTAGTTTACTCTGTAGGGCTTCTTGTGGTGCCCTTGACCCATCCGGCTCCCTCAATCCTTTCCCCCACTCTTCCAAAGTACTCCCTGAGTTCTGCCTATTGTTTGGTTGTGGGTCTTTACATCTGTTTCTGTCAGTTGCGGGGTGAAGCCTCTCCGAAGACAGTTATGCTATATTCCTGTCTTTAAGCACAGCAGAATATCATTAATAGTGACATTAATAGTATGATTAATAGTTGGCTCTCTCGCATGGGCTGGGTCTCTAGTTAGGACAGTCACTTGTTGGCCATTCCCTCGATCTCTGCTCTATATTTACTCTTACAGTAATTGTAGGCAGGGCAATTTTGAGGTCAAGTTTTGTGGGTGGGTTGTTGTCAACCTCCCTTCCACTGGAACTCCTGCGTGGCTACAGGAAGTGGAGAGAGACTCCCCTGCTGCTAGGAGTCTCAGTCAGGGTCACCCTCATAGAGTCGTGGGAGCCTATTGTATCCCAGAAATGCCCCACTACACAGATTTCCTGTCTCCTAGCCTTCCCTGCATCTTACTCTCCTCACACCTGATTCCCCACCCCCTCTCTCACCCACTTCCCCCCTCCATCTACTTCAAAATGAGATAAATTCATTTTTAAAATTTACTCTTTGACAATTTCATGCATATATATTTTGATCATATGCATCTTCTATTATTCTAATTCCCCTCTTATTTCTGTTAAAGCACTTCTATCCAACAAATATCCCTCCTGCTTTCATGTGTATTTTTTAAGCTTAATTAGGGTTACTTACATGAATATGGCTAAAAGTTTATTTACTAGAGCATAGGCAGCTATCTACTAGCTACACCACTGAAGAAAATGGATCTTCTTTCCACAGTGGCCATCAACTGCCAATAGTTCATTTCTTAAAGGAGGAGTGGGGCTTCACAAGCTCCTCCCCTGTCCTTGATGGAATGTAGAAGAACCAAATCTTATGTTGGTCTTATGAGGTTAATTATGGCTGCTGTGATTTCATGAATGCTGTAGTCATGTCATATCAAAAAGAATGTTTTAGAGCACTTCTCCCTGTCCTCCAGCTCTTAAGTAATGGGTTTCCATGTGGGTTTTTCTGTCTCCTGAGTTTTAGTTAACCCTCCCTCTTACTCCCTCATCTGTCTCCTCCCCCACCTCATTTCTATTTAACCAGTTCTAAATGACAGTATTCTCCTTGCTACTATTGTATCACTTGTATTCCACTTTTTCTCCTCTTAAGGCCTTCACAACCCCCCTCATCCAATGGCACTTTTCTGGCTTCCTGGTCTCTATACAAACATTCCAAGTTAAATCAGCATCTAAAAAATTTTAAAGCTGGGATCCACATATGGAAGAGAACATAGAGCATTTGTCTTTGAGGATCTGAATTACCTCAGTATTTCTTAGCTCCAGCCATTTTTAGCAAATTTCATAATTTCACTTTTAATTTTTTAAGTTATTATTTTGTTTCATATATATATACATATAGGTGTTTTCCTGTTTGTATGTCTTTTTTAATTTGTATGTACTTATTTTATGTGTATGAGTGTTTTGCTGGCATATATGTCTGTCTAGTGCCCACAGAGGACAGAAGAAGGTGTGGATCTCCTGGGACTGGAGTTTGAGGTGGTTGTGAGTATACATGTGGGTACTGGAAATTAAACCAGGCCCTCCAAAAACAAAGCAATACTCTTAATACCTAAACCGTCTCTCTAGCACCCCCTTTTTAAAAAAAGCACTTTGAAATAGGATCTTACTTATCACTTAGCCTGGCCTTGAACTTATAGGCAATCTTCCTGGGTGTTAGTATTACAGGCATGAGCCACCAAATTCTCAGTTTTTTGGAATTTTTCTACATATACTATCATGTCATCTGAAAATAAGAATGGTTTTTCTTCTTCCTTCGTAGACTCTTCATCTTTTATTTTCTTTGTTGACATATTACAGTAGCTAAAGCTTCCAATATCACATTAAGCACAGAAACTCTTACTTTGTATCCAATCTTAGGTGGAAAGTATTCAGTCTTTCACTATTTAAGTATGATACCAACTGTAGGGTTTTGATAAATGTTGTTTATCAAGTTGAAGAAACTCATCTCTGCTTTTAATCCTTAATCCATTCATAATTTTTATCATCTCATATATTCTTTCTGTGTCAAGTGATAGGCATGTGTGGATTTGTCTCTTGGGTGTGTTAATATCATGGATTGTAATAGAAGGGTTTTTTTTTTGGTGGTGGTGGTTTTTTGTTTGTTTGGAGTTTTTTGTTTGTTTGTTTGTTTGTTTGTTTGTTTGTTTTATTTTCTGAGACAGGGTTTCTCTGTGTAGCTTTAGCTGTCCTGGACTCACTTTGTAAACCAAGCTAAGCTTGAACTCACAGAGATCTGCCTGCCTCTGCCTCTGGGGGTACTGGGATTAAAGACATGTGCCACCATGCCCGAGAGTGGAAGTTTTTTGTTTTGTTTTGTTTTAATATTGAACTAAACTTGCATTGTTGAAATGTATTAGCTTGGTCTGCCATAATAAAATGCCATAGGTTGGATGCCTATAACTACAGAAACTTATTTCTCAAAATTCTGAAGGCTGACCTTCCCAGAATTAAGGTCCAGCAGGATTCAGCTTCTGATAAGGGCATTAGTCCTTCCTGACACTTTTTTATTATGACCTTTTCTTGATGAACATGCAGAGAGAAAGAATTCTTTCTCTGTTCAATAAGGCAAACAGTCCTATTGGATTAGTGCTTTATCTATATAACTTCATTTTACTTTCACTACCCTACCCCTATTACCCTGTCTCCAGACATAGTCACATTTAGGTTAGGTTTTCAACCTAAAAAGTTAAGCTGTGAAACAGTATAGTCAGTCCATAACACCCATTTGATTTGAATTTAAAATTTCTTTTGGTATAATTTTGTTAATAATTTTTGTGTCTATGTTCTTGACATGAGAAAAATTCTATGTTCTTTTCTTATGGTGTTTTTATTAAGTGATAGTGGCCAAATAAAACAGCAGCTATGAGTTCATGAGTGCAGCAGTCTTGTCGTGGCCAGAAAATATCTGTACAAGGATAGAGGAAAGGACTCTTAAGTCCTAGGAGCTATTAGCAGTTGGTGGGTGTTAGAAGAAAGTAATTTTTCTTTAAGGGTGTAGTCCCTGGTAGGTCAACTGTGCTCCAGTGAATACTCCCCCACCCATGAATAAATATGGGGAGGACAAATTGAAATCTGTAGATTACAGAAATAAAAGAGCATGAAGGTGGGAGGGAGGTAAAGGATAGATCCGAAAGGAATTCAGAAGGGAAATGAAGGCTGACTATAATGAAATACATTGGAAACATATAAAGAATAATCATGCTGCAATACACAGACCCAATGAAGCTAAGTGAAAATGAGGGCTCAAGGCAGGAATGCATGAATCTCTCTGGTAAAGGGAAGTAGAATGGATATCATGGGTGGACGGGGGTAGGTGGGAAAGGAAACAGAAGGGATCAGGTGGGAGGAAGACAGAGGGAGAAAGTACTGGGAGAGACAACTGGACTTGGGGGCCATTTCTGGATGAGCTAGAAACCTAGTGCAATAGAAACTCCCAGAAATCTATGAGGGTGACCCTAGATAAGACTCCTAGC
>NW_026590542.1:555582-563381 GCF_907164565.1 Psammomys obesus
GGAGGAAAGGGACAATAAAGAGAGGAGGGAGGGGAAACTGTGTAATATATGAGAGAAAAATTTTAAAAAGAAAGTGATATCAAAAATAAAATTTAAAAATTAGGGAATAATTGTCCTTTTTCAGAAGAGAATATATAACATTTGTGTTAATTCTTTTTAAATTTGTTATTTTTAACTATGTGAGTGAGAGAAAGAGTATGTGCACATGCATGCAAGTGCCTATGGAGGCCAGAAGCATTGGATCTCTTATAGCTGGAAATAACATGTGATACTAGTAACCAAACTCTGGGTTTCTCTGCAAGAGCAGTTACACACACTTAACTGCTGAGCCATCTCTCCAACCCCAATTCTTATCAGTGATCTGATGCCATTCATTAGGGCTCTATAATGGCTCGCAAAGAAAATCATAGAAAGATTAGCCTATTGTTTGTCTCTAAGGAAGTGGTTCTCAACCTGTTGGTCACAACCCCTTTGGAGGTCATGTATTAAATATTTATAATTCATAACAATAGAAAAATTACAGTTATGAGGTAGCAGCTAAATAATTCTATGGTTGGGGGTCACCACAACATGAGATTAAAGGATTTATTAAAGGATCTCAGCATTAGGAAGGTTGAAATCTACTGCTCTAAAGCTATAGCAGTCATATACATGCACACATGCATGCACATATGTGCATTCAAACATACACACGAAGCAAAAGACAGTCTTAACTGTGTCTTTTGATAGTCAGACATTTTAGCACGTGAGCGCGCGCGCGCGCGCGCGCGCGCGCGTGTGTGTGTGTGTGTGTGTGTGTGTGTGTGTGTGTGTAAATGAAACTATTTTCTAAAAAGTCCTAAGGTAGGGTTGCTAACAAACCTGTAATCTATAATCTAGCATTTGGGAAGCTGAAACAGGGAACACAGCAAGAACCTGTCTCAAAAAAATAAAATCCTCCAGGCATGGTAGCATACACCCTTAATCTCAGTACTTAAGAAGCACAGGCAGGTGGATCTCTGTGATTTGGAGATGAGCCTGATCTACATAGCAAATTCCAGGATAGCCAGAGCTACATAGTGAGACCCTGTCTCAAAATTCCAAAATAAAATAAAATCCCAAAGTAACATTTTCACAGATCTCTGTCATAAATTCAGTAACTTTTCCTTGTAAATTTACATTATTTTGACCTTTTATCCATGTGTTTTCTTGCATTTGGTGTTACTATTTCAGTCCTCAGGTTCAGACTTTAGTTCATTATACTTAATAGAAAGATGACTGAGATGATATCACCATTCTAATTATGTTAAACTTTGCATTGAAATATGATGTACACCCAGAGAATATGGAATGCATAATTGTATAGCTGAATGAATTTTCATGAATTAAACATATTCATTTAACTGCCACTCAGATCAAGAAATAGAACATTACCAACACCCCAGAAGCCTTTCTTCTGCTCCCTGCCAGTAACTGATCTCCCTCACCGTAGGTAACAGTTTTGCCAGTTTTTGAACTTCATATAAATAGAATCCTATAGTATATATTCATTTGAGATTGGATTGTTTTGTTCATCATGCTTGTAAGATCCATCCATGCTGTTGCATGTAGTAGTTCATTAATTTTTCACCCATACATCCTATTTCATATTCATTGTGTGAATATACCACAGTTTATTTATCCATTCACCCTCAGTAGACATTTAGGTTGTTTCCAGCAGTTGCAGAAACCGAGCCTTTTTACTCATCTTTCACATCTGTATGTTTTAATTAAATATTTAATTAAAGGAGTAGATTTGCTAGGTCAAAGGACATGTATCTGTTCATATCCTATGCATACCTTATAACTATAATACCTGCTGCCAAAAGTGGCTTATATCAATTCATGCCCAAGCCAGCAATGTAATAACAGGTCTATTTGCTTCAGTTTCTTACGATCATTTACACTTTCATAGACCAGTGTGGGGTCAGTCTTTTAAATATTAGCCATTCTAATAAATAACATTAATTATGATTTCAATATCTGTGATAACTAATGAGGTTAAGAACCTTTTATTGTTTATTTGCCACATGTTAGCCTGATTTGTGAAGTGTCATCTTAAATATTTTACCTAGTTTTTAATTGGATTGTTTGTATTTTCCAAATTGATTTGTTAGACTTTAATATGCATCATAAATGTAAACCCTTTGTTGTCTGTCTTTAATTGCAAACATCATCTGCCTCATGAACTGCCTTTTTTCTCTTTTAATAACCAGTTTTAGTATGTGTGGGGGTTTTTTTTCAGTCTTTTCCTTTTGTGTTTGATGACATTTGTGTTTCATTTAAAATATCTTTGCCTACCCTGATGTTATATATTCTCCTTGTGTTCTTCCAGAAGCTTTATAAACATAAGCTTCATTCAAGAAAATTTATAATCTATCTTTTTCTTTGTGTAATTTAAAGCATTTGAGATGAATCATTAGCTATAAAGTCTTTTTTTAGAAAAGACATATCTTGGGAAAAATCAAATATTCTATAACTGCCTTGTAAGGCTATGCACCAAAGAATCACAGTATTTTTGATCTTGAAGTCTCTGAAAAGCATGTGTTTTTGTCCTTTTCAGTTGGAAGCAGGCCTCTGAATACAGTTCCCAAAATTTTAGCTTCAATTAATGCTTAAGTTTTCTGCATTTTCTTCAAATACTTACTGATTTTGTCTTTGAATCTCCATATGATAGAAATTTTTATATGTATATATAGTTATTAACTTTATTCAGAATAAATTATTTGGAGTCATGGGCTTTGGGAAGAATGCTTAGAAGAAAATATCTACTCTACACTTACATGATTGACTATAAATATTAATGTGTTGATATGCTTGTTAACCCTTTTACATATATAATGCCTCTAGAATTAAATTAGCTCTCAAATCCTTCCAGAGGAATGGTTTTCATTATTTTGTGATAACATGAGTGTGTCTGTTTCTTTCTCTTTTTTAGATAATCCACCCTGTTCTTTAAAATTGCCAGGAAATAATAATCCAGATTTCTTCCTGGTTATATTTTCTGATGCCTCATCTGGTATTTAAACCATCAATTGTAGAATAAGTTATGGGCATGAAAATTTTCCATTTTTTCTTTTGATTGGTTTTCTTGCTATAGATTTTCTCAAGCTCACTGCAAAGGTTGATGCAACCGTAGGACTCTTTCTTTTTTATAAATTTTATTTTATGTGCATTGGTGTAAGGGTGTCAGACTACCTGGAACTGGAGTTACAGACAGTTGTGAGCTGCCATATGGGTGCTGAGAGTTGAACCCAGCTTCCTTGGAAGAGCAGACAGTGCTCTTAACCTCTGATCTATCTCTCCAGTCCTCCCACACACACACACCAGTAGGAATCTTTCATTCCATCATATTGCCCTGGCTCAGACCTGTGGCTGCTCTTATATATGGTTGGGAAAGGCCTTGAATTTGTGCAACTCTATGATCTCTTGACTAACTCATTTGCATAATAAAAACAATAAAAATGTAATGGTCACTAAGTTACTGAAATCTGATTTGGTTGTATACCACACCAAATACTGTATTTCATGTAAGCATGGTAATCTTGCCAATTTGGTATTATTTTATTGATTTATTATTTTTGTCCCTACTTTTTCACAATGAAAATGAACTTTACCTAAATTAAGTAATTTTCCAGGACCACTTTGCAAATGAATGGCAGAAAAAACCAGGCTTGTGTGAGTCTAAAACCTGTGCTCTGTATTCTATCCATGGAAGAAAATCATGGGTTTTGCTTAGGTATATGTTTAATGATAGCTTTGTACAGTCAAGACTCATAACCAGATTTTCCCTTCTAAATATACTTGGTAACTTATTAAACCAAGAATATACAATACATTATCATTTTTAAAAGACTAAATGGTAGCCTATCATTATCAGTCAATAAGTTCACTGCAGATGTTGAAACTGAATTTGTAGAACTATTTGCTTCTAGAAAGGTATCCACCATATCTCCCAGAGTGCATGATCCCCAGTATAGCCAGAGTCATTTGGCTTATCCTGTCAGCACCTGAAATCTGTCATTTGTTGATTGTTGCCAAATTCTTTTTCTATTGCTTTTCTAGGATTATATCTGAAAAAGTAAAGGATGTTCTCTTTGTCCGGCCCCGGAAATACATCCGTTACTCTAGCCCAGAGTCTGCAGAGCCTGGCTATATCAATACCCTGGAGCTGGCAGCATCTACATGCCGATATGATCTAGATGACATGGACATCTTCTGGCTTCAGGAACTTAATGAAGACCTTGGAGAAATGGGTAATCTGTTTTCTTACAAAGAAATTGTGCTTTGACCTCAGGGAGTTTTTTTATTAAGTTGCTAGAACCCTGTAAAATTTGATTTTATTTTGTTTTCCTTTCTTTTTTTAAATTTTTTCTTTATTATTTATTACAATTTATTTACCTTGTATCCTGGCTGTAGCCCCTCCCTCATCTCTTCCTGTGCCCACCCTGCCTCCCTCTTTCTCACCTATGCCCCTCCCCTAGTTCACTGATAGGGGAGGTTCTCCTCCTCTACTATCTGACCCTAACCTATCAGGTCTCATCAGGATTGTCTGGATCCTCTTTCTCTGTGGCCTAATTAGGCCATCTTGCCAGGGAGAGGTAATCAAAGAGCCAGCCACTGACTCCATGTCAGAGACAGCTCCTACTCCCCTTACTAGGAAACCCACATGGAGACTGAGTTGCCCATGGACTGTATCTGAGCAGGGGTCTAGGCTATTTCCATGTATGGTCCTTAGTTGATTCATAATTAAGTACATAAAATATAGCAGCATTTATCTGTACTAACTTTAATCTATATTAAAATAGAGTAATGACTTTTAAATGATGTTTTCTTAATTCAGTACAAATACAGATGGTTCAAAGTTTCATGAAGTTGCTTCATAATGCTGTTAGTGTGGTGATGGTTGATTAAACTTCTGGTTGAAAAGGATACTGAAACCTGTTCTTGGATCAGTCCTGGAAAACATTAATGAGCAGGGCCAGAGGTAGAGAGATTTGTTTTCCAGGTGTTGAAGGAAAGGTCAATCTATAGCATTTAATAGCACCCACTACAAGTGACAAGTTGCTCTGACAATTGTTCTTTAATACAAGGATTTTAATTTTGTTCCCCAGAATTAAAATGGTTAGACCTATGAAAAATATCTCCAAAGTTCCTAGTTCCTAGTTACCTTCAGTGAGTTTTCTATTAAAGCTAATATATGAATACGTATTTTTCAAAAGTTAAAATTACATTAAATCCTTTTTGGCTTGGTGATAGCAGTTATTCTGCCAACAAATAAATTTTAGTTTTTGCTCTCAAAAACTTAGTATGTTCTGTTTTCTCTTTATTTGCCCTTTAGAGGAGTTAGGGATGGACAATTAAGAGTGTAAATCACAGAGAAGGAAATATAAAAGGGACAAAGGCAGAGTATGACAACCTAATCCAGTACCTCAATGTGTGGTTTTTTCATGCTTATAGAATTCATAGATAACACAGTCATCACAGTGCTTCCTTCGATTAAAAAAAAAAACTCCCCTATAAGTTTAATATTTTACAATTGATTCTCTTTGGATGGGGATTTTACTTTTTATTATGGAATAGCTTGATTTAGAGAAAAAAAAATGGACATTCAATACAGAAAATACAAATGTATACCTCAGATATATTCTGTTTCTCTAATATTAACATATTTCTTTGCCATGGTATTTTTGTCAAGATGAAGAAACAGCACAGGTAACATCACTATTAACTGATGTTCCAGACTTTATTGGAATTTTCCTCTTTTCTCTCTACTGATCTTTTTTTTTGATATAGGATCCCATCCATTTCACCATATTTTATGTAATCTTAGAAAAGGTGTTTTGTGTGTGTAAAGGTGAGGTTTGTTTTTTTTTTTTCTCCCCAGTCTATTTTAACATGCCTGTTTGTGTCATCCTTGTTCTGCTCACGTTCAGGCAGTCACATTGAGATTTTATGGATGTAGCTTCTGATATCATTGGGATACACAATCTGACAGCAAACTCCCTGGTCTTCTGGCTCTTAAAATCATTATTCTCCCTCTTCTGCAATGTTCCTTGAACTTTAGATGGGATGTGTTTTGTAGATCAATCCGTTGAGACTGGGCTCAACAGTGCTGCATTTTGATTGGCTGTGATTTCCTGTAGTGGTCTCTCTTTCAAAGACAAGTTTCCTTGATGAAAACTACTCTTATCTGTGGATATAAGGACAAATGTTTAGGGTGTAGTTAGGGATTGTGTTGGTTTAGTAAAGTAGTGGTTGTAGGTTCTCATTCAACAGCCCTGACTTTGATTGCACTGATTAGCTAGGTTTCCTGTACCGGTAGTTTATAGTTTCCCTCTTGTTGAATCTTATATTCAATTATAGAGCTATTTGTTACTGAACCCTTATGGTTATTTTGCCAAGATCAACCCTATAAAAAGAACTACAGGCAACTAAGGAATACTGAGAGCAAGAGAAAAAGACTTTCCCAGGGAAGAGCACAGAGATTCCTTATCCAGAACTGAAAACATACATACAAGTTAAATTATACAGACTGAGTAAGTCATATTTAGGTGTGTGTGTGTGTGTGTGTGTGTGTGTGTGTGTGTGTGTACATGAAACAACAATTAGTGGAAAAAAAGAGGCCATGAATCTGAAGGAGAATGGGAAGGGTTATATGAGAAGGTTTAGAGGAATAAAGGGAAAGGAAGACACATTGTGAGTATATTATTTTTTTATGAGTTATAATTAGTACATTTTTTCTTTATTAATTATACTTTATTCACTTTGTATCCCCTACCGTGTTCCCTTCCCTCCTCCCGTCCCAATCCCTCCCTTCCTCCACCCTCTGCATGCATGCCCCTCCCCAAGTCCACTGATAGGGGAGGACTTCTTTTCCTTCCTTCTTATCCTAGTCAATTAGGTCTCATCAGGAGTGGCAGCGTTGTCTTCTTCTGTGGCCTGGTAATGCTGCTTCCCCCTCAGGGGGAGGTAATTAAAGAGCAGTTCATGTCAGGGGTATTTTTGTTTGTTTGAACTTCAGTTTTTAATTTTTTGGATATATTCATTTCATATTGTGTGTATGAGAGTTTAGCATATGTCTTAGTTAGCATTTCTATTGCTGTGACAAAACACCATTACCAAAAAGCAAGTTGGGAGGAAAGGATTTATTTGGCTTACACTTCTACATTGCTGTTCATCACTAAAAGAAGTTAGGGCAGGAACTCAAACAGGGCAGGATCCTGGAGGCAGGAGCTGATGCAGAGGCCATGGAGGGGTGCTACTTATTGTCTTGCTTCCTCTATAATGACTCTAGCTTGTATTAAGCTGACATTAAAAAACTAACCAGTGTGTCTAACTAACCAATGACATTCATGCCTGGTGTCTGAAAAGGCTGGAAGAAGGCATCAAATGGAGTGGTGAATCATTGTGAGCCACCATGTAGCTTCTGGGACTTGATCCTGAGTCTTCTGGAAGAGCAAGTACTCTAAACCACTGAACCATCTCTTAGACACTTAGAAGAGTTTTGGAAGAGGATTTTTGCCTTGTGTCGAGTTTTTCCTTAGGATGAATGATATTGTACTCAAACAATTTAGAGCTGAAAATAAACTTTTAAGATAGAAGGGGAGAAGGACCTCCCCTATCAGTGGACTAGGGGAGGGGCATAGCGGGAGAAGAGGGAGGGAGGATGGGACTGGGTGGAGATGAGGGAGAGGACTACAGCCAGGATGCAAAGTGAATAAATTGTAAGAAAGATAGATAGATAGATAGATAGATAGATAGATAGATAGATAGATAGA
>NW_026590542.1:563391-590212 GCF_907164565.1 Psammomys obesus
AGATAGATAGATAGATAGATAGATAGATAGATAGATAGATAGATAGATAGATAGATAATATTAAATTAAGCAGTTTTGCTCAAATTAAATAATTTTAAATGTGTATGCTGACTTCATACTGCATACCACACTAAGCAATTTGCAAACATCCCATCCTCATAAGATAATGAATTTGATAATATTCTTATTTTATAGGTAAGAACAGTAAGATAAAAATGTTACATAGCTAATATGAGATAAAGTTGGAATTTGAATTCAAGTTCTTATAACTAGACATGATAACTCCACTTTTTAAAATTAGCTTTCAAGGTAGAAAGTTTCTCTGTTATATTTTCTACATACTGAGTTTTGGTTGACCCTGTCTCCAGTCCCTCATCTCCCCACTTCCCACTTTTAAACTCTTCCATTCTCAGTATTCTCCCTTCTGTTTTCAAATCTCATGTGTTTCTTTACCTTTCCTATTCTTCTCTTTAAATTAAGGCTTCTTTTTTTTCTCCTCTTATAGGTGTGTTTCTATTTTTCTGCCCTCTATACATAATCACTCTAACATAAATATAGTTATATTAAAATTAGACTCTAGGCTCCACATATGAGCGAGAACATAGTATTTACATTTCTGACACCTCACTTTAATATAATATTTTCCAGCTCCATACATTTTCTTGTGAATTTCATTTTTCTTTATGGCTTGATAAAGTTATACTGTATACATGTACTATATTTTTATAATCCATCTGTTGGGCATTTGTTTAGGCAGATTCTATTTCCTTGCTATTGTCAATGGAGCAGAAAAATAAACATGGATATACAAATATCCATATATGGATTATAGAGTTCTTTGGGTACATACCCAGACTAAATACTATACTCTTTGGTCCTACATATCTATGTATGTATGTAATATATGCATATATGTGTGTTTGTGTAGTAAGTGTATATATGTGTATATGTACATATGATATGTCTTAACTGAAAAATAAACCTGAGAAAAAATTTTGCTTCATAAGTAGATACAAAATTTAAAAGGTAATTTATACAGATTTGAATGTTCGTTATGAGGTCTTATATTAAAAATATCATTTGGTAAAGCTATTGTGGATCATTTTGAAAATTATTCAAATATATGCTGCCCCCCCAAAATCATTGATCCTCTTTAAAAAGAAAAGTATTTTGTTTTAACCAACATGAACTCTATGAATATTTTAGTTGGGTTAAATGTGGAATGTGAGGGAAAAAATGTAAGTATTAAAAAAAAGGATTCAGAAACAAAAGGAGAATTTCAGAATTACATTCAAAACTTTGTGAATACTAGTAGGTTTCTGTTACTATTTGTCATTAAAAAATGGTATGGATTTTTTAAAATCAGGTTTGAAAATCAGTATTTTATATACATAGTCATGTATACCTATTACCTATAATTTTCTTCTATGAATTAATATAGTATATTAAAAATTCTTTAAAAATTCTTAGTATAATCATTAGGTGTTCTCAATGAAGCTAATTTGCTAATAATACATTATTTGTGTTCAAAAAATAAGAGATTTAATATGCTAACAAATTAAAGTGTTCAAAGTTACAATTGTTGGTCTTATAGTGGGAATAAGAAAATAGATTAAGGTTTTAGCAGGAGAGTGATAAGAATTTATTTTTTAATTATATATATATCACATCTCATGTGGCATGTGTGTGAAGAAGAACTTTTGAGAGTCGATTCTCTCCTTGAGAGTCGATTCTCTCCTTCTACCATGTGGCTCCCAAGGATTAATATCAAGTCATCAGACTTAGCAGCAAATGTCTTTACATACTGAGTCACCTCACTAGCCCCCTGACTAAAATTTAGAAAAACAAATGAAAGGCTCTGTAATCTTTTAAGAAAATGCGGTAAAATGTATTTCTTTATTAATGTATCAAACACTAATTTTATTGTTATTGATGTTAGACTTTCTCTACTTAAAACTTCCTTGAAGCCGGGCACAGTGACATACGCCTATAATCTCAGCACTCGGGGAGGCAGATGGAGGTGGATCTCTGTGAGTTCAACGCCAGCTTGATCTACAAAGCGAGTCCAAGGCAGCCAAGGCTATACAGAGAAACCCTGTCTCAGAAGAAGAAGAAAAAAAAATCCTAAAAAAAAAAAATCTTTGAAATCTAGTTGCTTTAGATCAGAGAAAAAAATAGATTTATCTTTTAGTGTTCTCTCTATCCCTGCAGTAGGTGGTTTGGGAATGACAGCTGACTGATGTGTTGCCTTTTTTATTTCTTTGCAGGTTATGGACCAATTGATGAGACTCTTATGGAAAAGACAATAGAAGTCCTGGAACGCCTCTGCCATGAAAATATGAACCATGCTATTGAGACAGAGGAAGGTCTAGGAATAGAATATGATGAAGATGTGATTTGTGATGTCTGCCAGTCTCCAGACAGTGAAGAAGGGAATGATATGGTATTTTGCGATAAGTGTAATGTCTGTGTGCATCAGGTTAGTGCAAATGGAGAACATTGCCTCATACAAGGTCAACATTAGTGTCAAAGTCAAAACAAAACTTTTAGGTATTGATTCTTCTAGTGTTGGGATTCAGCGTGTTAAACTCAGATCATCAGGCTTGGCTCAAGTGTCCTTACCTGATGAACCACCAATCAGAATATTTGAAGTTCAGTAATTACTATTTCTAACACCCATATCTGGGCAATGTCTTACATTTAAAGGTGAAAATAAAAAATTAGGCTCTGCTGTTCTTTAGTACTTTAGTACTCTAGAAACACTACTTCTAGGTTTAACATCTCAGGGATAGCTGCTTTACGACCTGTTCCTGAGATGTTAAACCTAGGTTTTTATTGTGTCACTTCTTGTCCAGACCACTGAGATTGTTTCATTTGATTTACCCACGGAAGTCCCTATGCTTCTTGCCTAGGAGAATCTCCTCTGTTGAAGATTTTTTTTCTGCTGTAGAATCTCTAGGGCATTATCCCTAACTCATGATCAGTAACCTTTAAATAGAAGGCAAGATTTCTTATTTTAATACCCAAGGCCTCCCTATGTACTATTCCCAGAAACCTAGGTCAACCCTACTTTCAGAACCCACAGGATTCTAGGACTCTAAAGGACTGTTTTAATGCCTTGGTTTTACAATGTAAGTAAAGATTATGTGACTTTACTTAAGTTAGTTATTTGAAATACTTTCTACCACACTATCATATTATTGATGATAATGTTAGTGATATCAGCACTCATTTCAACTTTTGTCCATAATCCTATGTTCTGTGCTCTCTTGAAACAAGGTCTCTTGAGGTACAGTGATGAATATTGCTAACACTCTCCTGTCTCCATTTTATAGCCATTGTCTGAATTTAAAAATCTCTTCTTAAATTGTGAAGTATTTGCTGCCAAAGCATGAGAACCTGAATTCCCAAAACACATATAGAGAACTGAAAAGCAAAGCCATACATCTGTATCCCCAGCTCTGCAAATGCAGAGGCACAGACAGGAGGTTTGCTGTTACTTGCTTGCCAGCCAGCCTAGGCAACTCAAGCTCCAAATCCATTGAGAGACCCCAATTCAATAAGCAAGGTAGAGAGCAATTGAGGAGACATTCAGCATTGACCTCTGACTTCCACACACATGAACAAACACCCATGTACCCATAAGGATACCCATACACAATCTTGTATTCTACCTTAAGTTATCAGTGTGTTCATATCTTCCAAGCTGTATTCATTTCAGTTCTTGATTTCTCTTACCTAACTGGTTTTTTACTCTTCTGAACATGTTGTATATTTTATTCATATTATTATTATTAATTTATCTATCAAATACTGTATACATACTAAACACACAGGACTGTGTTGCGTTATGGTAACACAGTGATGAAGAGCCAGATATGCTTTCTGCCCCCCACCCCAGGACAACCAAAGTGTAATGACTAAAAAGAAGCTGTCAATTTACCATAGTGTCTAGGTGCTTTTATAGATTATAAATCCATGCTGCTGTGGTAAAGCATGGAAGAGATAAAGGTGAAAAACAACTTCCAGCAAGTAGCACCCATGCTGAATCTTAATGACTAAAAACAGATGTCAGTTAAACCAGAAAGGTCTGTTCAGTCAGAAGAGAATATGTTCATGGAGAGTAGCCAAGAGTAGGTAAAATATGTCGGAAGTATCGATGAGTACTTTAAGAATGAATGAGTAGAGTAGGAAAAAGCCAAGAAGATACGCATAAGGAAGGAGAAAAAAAGCACACGTGAAGGATCTTCTAACAAAACTCATAAACTTCTGATTTATCCCATCAACCCTAAAAGGATATTTGTATTCTAGAAAGATCATTTTGGTCAAAACTAGAATAATGAGCCTGCACAACATAGGGGATAGAAAACAACCTGGACTTCAGACTTCTCTGGGCCACCTAACCTTAACCTTCTGTATTGTAGGAAGAAGTCAGAATTGTTGTCACCAATTATCTTAATCACTATTCTAATGTTGTGAAGAGACACCATGACCAAGGCAACTCTTTATTGCCAATATCATCATGACAGGGAACATGGTGGCAGGCAGGCAGGCACTAGAACATTAGCTAAGAGATATATCCTCATCTGTAGGCAGAGAGAGAGAGACTGTGGGCTTGGCATGGGCTTTTGAAACCTCAAAGCCCACTTCTAAGTGAGACACTTCCTTCAACAAGGCCACACCTCCTAATCCTTCTATCCTTTCAAATAGTGCCATTCTCTGGTGACTAAATATTCAAATATATGAACCTATGGGGCCATTATTATTTAGACCACCACACCAATTTAGCTTTTCCTTCATTTAGTTATATCTGTTAGTGAATTTGGAAATTTTATCTTCATTGTATCAATTATTGGTATTTGCATTATATTTTCAGTAGAAACTTATAGCTTGATTATGAACTTAAAGAATCTGAGAGGTCCTCTCATAAAATTAATTCTAAAATTAGAAACTTCTAAAGATTTCACTTTTTTTTTTGAAGATTTCACTTTTATCTGAAATTCTGAACCAGAAATGATTTGGGAACAATACCAGAACTTAGCTAATATGAAGCTGTTTATACTTTTTACCCATTTATGCAAATACTCTTATTTTTTTAGAGAAATACTAACATATTGTATGGTATTTTCCCTGGTCCCACTGAGCTTATATAATATACCATGTATATTTCTAAGATCTGAACAGTTCTGAACTTCATGTTTCTTATTAAAGAATTTTCAGATAATGATTGAATCTATAGTAGGCTTGAAAGAAATAAGACAGAGGTCATCTGTATATATTTTCTATGTTTGTCTTTTTCAATTAGGGAAAATTATTAAGAGTTATTTTCAAGTTCATTGACTAACAGAATTAACTGTTACATTAATAATCCCCCACTTAAAAAATTATGGCATTTGTTTTAGAAATATACCTATAAATGATAGCCCTCTTACACATTGGCAATAGCCTTGCCAGACTATAAACTGGTAAATGTAGATGCTGGGAATTTACTACAATATGACATTTCATTAAAATAACTTCCAAGCTGGGTATGGCAGTATAATTGAGGCAGGAGATTCATGAGTTTGGTGAGCCAATCTGGGATAGAGATAAATATATCTGTCTCAGAAAGAAAACAGGAAGTATATGAATAAAATACTGAGATTCCTATAAAGTGGGTATAATTTGGATCATAAATAACTACTTAGGTTAGAGCTCCCTCTGTTGACTTAAATGATAATATAGAATATAGGTTTACTCTGAAAACCTATATTGGTATCTAGATTGATTCAACATAATTTACCATATCATGTTCATTATTTCTTCTTCAGTGACAATAATATATTCATATTTTAGAAGTTTGTACCAGTAGACTTTAGATTTTAATATCATAAATCTTGATTTTTTTTTTTCTTTAAAAGTATGTGAAAGTTAAAACCATTCCAAGAGCTGGGCACAGTGGTTCAGGCCTGTAATACCAACACTGAGGGAAGCAGAGGCAGGTGGATCACTTTGAGGTCGAAGCCAGCCTGGACTACAAGTGAGTCCAGGACAGTCAAGGCTACACAGGGAAACCCTATCTCAAAAAACAAACAGAAAGAAGGAAGGAAGGAAATAAAGAAAAGTATTCCAAGTCCTCTTGTGTATATCCATTTCTACTTCTTAGAAGTTGAATATTTAGATTGATATTGGATTGAATTTGACTAATGTCACATGCTCTTGGAGTTTTTATACCTCTCATGAATGTTGTTGACCCTGAGTCTAACATCCTAAAATTATGCTTAAAAAATATTAGCACACACATGCTATTTTTTAGCAGAACTCACAACCTTCAGCATTTGTGATTAGTAGAAAGTTGAGAATCACTGATATATAAGCTTTTGTGAGCTTATGCCTATTATCTATAAAGGGGCTCACTCTGTAAACTATTTGTGCTCCATAGAAAGGCCAAGAACATTCTTAGAACCAACAACTGCTTCAAAAAGGCTTTATTTTGGGGAGGAATTTTTTGTCCTTCCCTGGCAACATTCTAGGTCTCAGAGAAAAATAGGGTTTCAAAGATAGGAAGCATATAAAATTATGTTCTACTCATATGAGAGCAGTCTAGTTGGAAGTCTGGCTTAGGGTCTTAAGCCAAATTATTAGTTCTCACAACACACCTACTCAAAGTAAGCAGTGGGAAGGGGCATTTGAGATAAATCAGTGGTGAATGCTATGGCTAGTGACTTTCCATTCTCACTAAGGGTATGAAGCACAAGAACAAAATGAGGAGAGTACAATACCGATGATGACTGTGTAGTTGATGAGGGAAATCACATGAAATAAAGGATGGGAGTCAGGCAGTAGGGCAGGTCCAAGAGGACACCATAACCTGAGTGAAATTTGGGAGTGTGGGCTAGAGTTTAATCCAGGTATGGGAAGTAAGGAGTGTCTTAACTATACAAAAGGAAGATGATTAGGGAAACTGCCTAGCAAGACACATGGACATGAGAACCAGAGTGGACAGTTATGTAGAAAACTGGGACACCTGCCTAAACAAATTGGATACCATGTATTTAACTGTGATGGGAGGTGATAAATAGTAAGGTGCAAACTTCAGATCACAGGACAGCAAACGTTTTTCTAAAGGGTCAGAAACACTTCAGACTTTGCCAGATGCATCATGGTTTGTTTGTTTTGTTTGTTTGTTTGTTTGTTTCTTTTTTGGACTCTTTAAAATATAAAATGCATTCCCAGTTTGTTAGCCTTACAAAACAAGTCTTAAGCAGTAACCAACACCTAGTTTAGATGATGGGTGGGCAAATAAGATAAGAACAGGAAAAAGGCCCTGGATGATTTGCTGCTGTACTTGATTTTACTGAGAAGAATCTGATAATTAAATAGAGGAAGGTTAAAGATGTAAAGAATGAGTAAACAAATTTAGAAATAAATCCATCCTAGAATAGTGTGACAAGGAATTGGATGGAGGCAATAGTGGTATGGATGGGGAACAAAAGGAAGTTCAGCCTCTGAGCCTCAGTATAAGAAGCAAGTGTAAGTACAGGGGGCCAGTGCATGAAGTTAAGTGGGTAATAAAAGTCTAGGAATTTGGTCTGAGAGATGAAAAAGGAAGCATAGTATGAAATGGAAAGAAAAAGAATAGAAATGGATGGTGATAACTCATAATAAATCTTACCTAAGTGTGGCTCTCTTGGAACCCACAGAAATTTTAGAACTGGTAGGTTGAAACAGTTGATGGTGTAGGATATATTTGGCCATGTGGGGAACCTAGAGGCACCTATGTTTCTTCTGAAATAAAGTAGAACAATAAAGGGGGAAATGGACAAAATTGAATATGGGGCCATCTAGAATAATATTTAAATAATCTTCCATTTCTGAGTTATTCATTTATTTTCCAATATCATTCCATAAAGAATTGAAAAGGCCCCAGAACTCACTATGGATTATTGAAATTCAATTCACAAGTCGACTTTTTATTCAAATCAAGCAAATAATTTACATAATTTACTGAATGATTTTTATGTACCAGGTACTATTAGACTCTTTATAAACATTAACTTGTTTGTACTTCATAAGTTTCACTTTTTTCCAACATTTTTTTCTTGATCACAATAGTACCTCACATGTTGAAGTTATTCCATTATTGCTTAGCTAACCTGTTATATAAACACTAAAGACAGTTTGGAAAACAGGAAACATTATTTTCAGTAAAATTTAAAAAAGAAAACTGTCTACAGTCCAACTCTCAGTAATTGGGTTAACCTTGGAGTGAATCACCACCTAGTCTTTTTCTCTCTTCCTTAAAGTTCCCATAGCTACCTACACTTTCCTATGCTAATCTTGGTTCAGATGCTACTACAAGCATGATTTTTTTTTTTTAGAGTTTAAAAATTACTAAATCCTGGATATGAGCTTGTTGAGATATATTTGTCTTTCTCCCAAAAACAGAGAGGATTCTGGCAGTTGTTAAGGCTAATAGAAATATACTGATCATTCTTCCCTCTCTTCCTCATGCCTATGTATAGGCATGCTATGGTATCCTCAAGATTCCAGAAGGCAGCTGGCTGTGTCGCTCCTGTGTCCTGGGCATTTATCCACAGTGTGTTTTATGCCCTAAGAAAGGTGGAGCCATGAAGACCACCAGGACCGGGAACAAATGGGCTCATGTCAGCTGTGCCTTGTGGATTCCTGAGGTAAGTGGAAATGCTTCCTGCTCAATTGTATTTCTGAGATTCCTGTGCTATCTCAGGTCTTCTTGGACACAACTTTGCATGTTAGCCCAGACTTGTGTATTTATTCGTGATACTTTCAGTGGTATTTGTTAAATTTGTATGAGAGAGGAAGCATAAAAGACAAGGGTGTGGAGCTGGAGGTAGCTGATCTATTAGGAGCAAATACCAGTTTCCATTCCCAGCACCATGTCAAGCAGCTCATGACTAACCGCTTATAACGCCACCTGCCAGAGAATTGATGACCTCTGGCACCTGCACACACATACACCCATATATGCACAATTTAAAATATTTTAAAAATGATTTACTATTTGTAAGATAAATTACTTTTTTAAAAAAAGGTGTGAGAGACAACAGTTTTAAAGTAAAGCTTACCTTAAAATACCTGTAACCACAAATCAGAATAAAACATTAAATACCACAGAAATATACAAATAGCATCCTGGAAGGCTCCCTTACATCCCTTTCTTTCTCTATTTCCTGAGAATCAACCATTTTAATTTCTATCACTATAGATAAGTTTTGTCTGTTTTTAAGCTTCATGTAATTGGAATTCATAGAGTAAGTATTCTTTTCTGTCTGGCTAGTACTGCATGTTGTAGTATGTATCAGTAGTACATCATTTACATTGCTTAGTAGTTTACCATTATATAGATATACTATTTATCCGTTCTGCTTTGCATCTCTGATTTTAAGCTGTTACAAATAAAGTGAGCAATGGTGGTTGTCCTTTACTTTGTTTGTTTGTTTGTTTGTTTGTTTGTTTGTTTGTTTGTTACATTTAAAAGACAGGGTCTCACGATATTATTGACTAGCTACCCTGAAACTCACAAAAATCCACCTGCCTCTGCCTCCCAAATTCCGCTATTAAGAGCTCCACACCTAGTTGTCTTTTATTTATAAAGTTCTTTTGGGGGCTTAAACTCAACATTTACCTAAGATTCAAAATTCTATTCCTTGTTATTTACCGTGTCCTTTAGTTGCAAGTAATTATTGAGGGGCTATTCTTTATTAATTTAATTGCAACATGGCTTCTAAACTGAGCATAGTAGTACATTACTATAATCCCTATATTTAGGAGGCTAAGGAAGGAGGAGTGAGATCTGGAAGCCATTTTGGAGATGTGCAGTGAACTGAAAACTAGCTAGACCCTACAAACAAACAAACAAAAAAAAAAACCCTACAGTTTGGGATAGGGTGTAGTAAGTGGTAGACTATTTACCTAACATGAGCAAGGCAACTCTCCAGCGCAGGGAGACTTATGGAATACGGGGGAAATAGAAGGATCTGGAGGGGACAGGAGCTCCACAAGAAGACCAACAAATCTGGGCCCAGGAGGGCCCAGGAGGCTGATGCACAAGCCAAGGACCATACATGGAGAGGACTTAGGCCCCCTGCTCAGATGTTGCCAATAGACAGCTCAGGCTCCATGTGGGTTCCCCAGTAAGGGAAACAGGAACTATCTCTAACACGAACTCGGTTGCCTGCCCTTTGAGCACTTCCCCCTGGCAGAGTGGCCTTGCTAGGCCACAGAGGAAGAAGATACAGGCAGTCTTGATGAAACTTGATAGACTGGGGTCATTTGGTAGGGGAAGAAGACTCACTTCCTGAGGAGTAGGGGAGAGCTATAGAGGGAGAAGACAAAGGAAGGGCAGAACAAGGATGAGATGAGGGAGGGGGCTGCAATCAGGATATAAAGTGAATATTTTTTTTAAAAAGTTGAAGCCACGGCTGGTATCATATGCCTATAAATCTTGCATATTTGGATGGAAAGGCAGGATAATCAAAAGTTCAAGCCAGCCTGGGCTCCATAGCAATCTCAAGGCTAACCTAAGCTATAGTGAGACCTTGTCTCAAACAGACAAAAAACAAGAGCTGGGGTATATAGCTCAGAGTATTTACTAAGCACGTGCAAGGCCTAGGCTTGATCCCTAACACCACGCACATAAAAATAAAACAATTCGCCAATGATCACAGCACTTAAAGGGCTAGAATAAGATCATGAGTTAAAGGCCACCCTGGGCTATATAGACCCTATCTTAAAAAATAAACAAAAATTAAAAAAAAAAACTTTACAGTTAATTAACTTTCTCTAAGACTTCTAATTCTTGATTTCCAATACATTTTTTAATTATTAAAGAGCTCTTTTTCCTGATCAGGACAGAACTTGAACTAGAAGAATCATCTTTGTTTGATAGTTACTCACTTTTTAAAACGTGTTTCTTTTTGGTGCTAGAGAGATCATCCAGGGATTGAGAGTACTGGCTACTCTTCCAGAAGACCTAGGTTCAACTCCCAGCACCCACATAGTAGCTCACAACCATCTGTAACTCCACTCCCAGAGAATCCAGTGTCGTCTTCTGGCCTTTATGCATTTGGTTAACAGACACACACAGGCAAAACACTTATACATGTAAAATAAAATGAAAAAAAAAATCTAAAGTTTATTTATTTAAAAGGCGTGTATAAAGTTGTAAAAAAGAAATCAGAGCAGTTTTTTTTTCTTTACCAGTAGTTACATGACCCTTTGTTTCCATATGGAAAAGACATTTTTCCCATCTTTTTTAAATTTCAGCATTCCAAAAAACTTAATTTCACTTTGAAGCTACTTTAGCTGAGAGAGTAGGGTAAAATGGTAATAGTGACATAGTCCTAAAGATTGGGTTTTAGAAGTGGTATCATCTTCTTCCTTTTTAATTACATGCTACAGTCTCTTCATTACATAAATTTGCTGCCACTTTCCAACAATAATATACTGCTCTGTAAACAATATAAAAGATCTGCCACTGCCTGTCTTTATCTTTAGTTGATTAAATGAAATAGCAAGGCATGTATGGTACCATCCCAAACTTAAGACAGATTGTAGAATTTCTGAGCTTTGATTCCTTTCCTTAGTAGCTTTTAAGTAAAGAGGGATATATCTTGATTTTTTTAAAGGTAACCGTGCCTACATAGTCTACACTCTTGCACTCTCATCACATATTAATTGTAAATATTACAAAAAATTATTGAAGGACTGAGCGATGGGGGGGAACTTGTTTATTCTTAGTTCCATACTAAATTTGGAAGATATGGCTTACTTCATTGTTTTAATGTTCTTAGCTTCATATAACATCATTTATAGTTGATGAAAAGTGCTTCTGAGATGCCTTGGTGCTTCTGCCTTATGATGATGTTTTATTTGTAGGTAAGCATCGCCTGTCCCGAGAGAATGGAACCAATCACAAAAATCTCTCATATTCCACCTCGGCGATGGGCCTTAGTTTGCAGCCTGTGCAAGTTGAAGACCGGAGCTTGCATCCAGGTAAGTGCCTTGAGAAGTGACGAAGTGAGCTAAAACCAAGTTGACCTGACTCATGCGTGATCTCAGAAAGAGTGTCCTGTTTCACAAGGACTTGTAGGCTTCCTACTCATTTGCAGGATGCTGCCATTCCATATACCATTTGTGGAAATCTTTTCCGATGTTGCTTTTGTAGTGTTTAGCCTGTTTTGTTTTTTTTTTCAAAGATTTATTTTTATTTATCTGTATGTGTATGGATGCCCCCAAGAGGGCAAAAGAGAGTGTTGGATCCCCTGCAGATTGAGCTACAAGTAGGTTGTGAGCCACCCAGCATGGGTGCTGGGCATTAAACTTAAATCCTCTCAAAGAGCAGTAAATGTATGTAACCCCTAAGCCATCTCTCCAACCCGTGGCCTATTCTTTTCAACATTCATATTGGTTGCCAGGAATAGTGATATATACCTTAGGCCCAGGAAATTGAGGCAGAAGAGAATCGTTTCAGCTAAGGAGTTCAAGGCTAGACTGAACAGCATAGTGAGACTCCTTCTCAAAATAATATGCATAGCATATTTAACCTTCATCTTTTAGTGTCAAAGCTCATATATTAACAGGACTCAGAAGCTGAGTGACTTCACTGTGAGTGGGAATAAGCTATAACTATAAAATATATACCCTATGTTCTGATAAGTCTCATCCATTAACTGTCAATGACTTTAAGATGCAGAATGGTTAGATAGATGGCACTGTAAACTATTTACATGTAGGAAAGTACATCTGAATAGGTAAAGCCTGGTGACTAGTTTTAAAAATCACTCTCAGGGGCTAGAGAGATGTCTCAGTGGTTAAGGGCACTGTCTGCTCTTCCAGAGGTCCTGAGTTCAATTCCCAGCAACCACATGGTGGCTTAACCAATCTATACTGGCATCTGCATGCAGGTATATCTGCAGATAAAGTGTTCATATGCATAAAGTAAATACATCTTTTCACAAACCATTCTCATAGGCATCTATGTTACAAATGGTAATACAGGTAATGTTCAGAGATATCTGAGATACAATGTCAATTCACTTTCTGTTCCAAACATATATAATGGCTCTGCTTGTAAGTAGAAAGGAAAGACTGACCTTTCATTCCATAGATGTACCGCATGTAAGATGCAGACAAGTTGAAATAGTTTTGCCTACAGACCTTCAGAGAAAGGGATGTCTGTAATGTCATAACTTAGGGCAGTGACTCTAGATGTTTCATTTAGTCACTGCTGCTTAGCATGATAAGTTGCAGATTTGTCAACTGACAAATATGAATACTTATCTTGCTTTTTAAAATTTATTTTGGACCATTTTATTTATCATAACTATATATTTTATTGTTTATAAAAGAAAAATGTTTCCCTGATATATACTGACTCTGCTGGCTAGTTTTATATCAATTTGACACAAGCTTTTAGAGTTATTTTGGAAACAACTCAATTGAGAAAATGCCCCTAAATAGTTTGCCTTGTAGACAAGCCTGTGGTGCCTTTTATTGATTGATGACTGATGCAGGATATTTCATCCCACCATGGGTGGTATCACTCCCAAGCTAATGGTGCTGGGTGCTAAGAAATAAGGTTGAACAAGCCATGAGGAGCAGTCCAGTAGTCAACACTACTCCAGGGCCTCTGCATCAGTTTCTGCCTTGGGTTCCTGTCCTGACTTCCCTGGATGCAAGTTGTAAGATGAAGCAAATCCTATCCTCCCCAAGTTACTTTTGGTCATGGTGATTTATCACAGCAATAGAAATCATAAGCTACTAGCCTAACACATGGCTTTGTTTATCTAAGTTATCTCCTGTTTATTCTCCCTATTTGAGCCTCTTAATTGCCAAGGTGATACACCGTTCATCTGTGAATTTATCCTATTGTTAGTATTCATTTATGGTACATTGAATAAATGTATATATGTCTGATAGTATTAAATTAATTTATCCATATTTTCCATTGAAACAAAATATTTTCTGTGTCATTATTTAATTTATACTGGACATTAAATCTATATTCAATAACTTAATTATTCTCCTCATTGTAGTACCCATATGTCCCACTATTTTGCTGTTAAAGATTATTTTTATACCAGTTAGTAATCAGTAACATAACTGGTGGGAGAAAACATTGGCCTTAACCTTTGCAGCCATGAGTTTGCATTGCAGCCTTTAGGTGCCATATTCTTTCTTTTATGAGTTTTATCTTCCCTAGTTTTGTCCTAAGCTTTTCCCCACACATCAGCATGGCCAACAGGCAATAAATATATAAATAAATACTAGATTGATGGATGGATGATGGATGAACAGATGGGTAGATAGGACATTCTAGAGAAGGTTTCACATCTGTATAACATTGGTTCTTATTTTTATTTCAGATTCTTGATTTTAGAGAAATCTTACTAAATTGAGGCCATTGTGCATTTTTATTTTTTGAGTGGTGCTAGGGATTAATTCCAAGATCTCAAGTATGCTAAAAAGTGCTCTACTACTGAACTACATCTCTATTTCAAACTATAGTGCAAGGGATTTAATTTATTCAATGAATGTATACACCTAACTGTATACTAGGGTTTGGTTCTGCCAATGAAATAACAGAACTTTGCACTGTAGAGCTTATATTTTAGCTTTTTAAAGGTAGACAATAGATGTTAAATAAAATGTTAGAAGGTGATAAGTACTGTGAAAAGAAAAATGTAGATGGCAGTAGGAAGTATGAGGCAGGGAGCATGAATTACAAGTTTAAGTGGTATGGTAGGACTAATTATGAAGTTGATATTTGAACAAAGACTTTGGTAGATGTTTAGGATGAAAGTATTCCAGACAGAGGAAACAGCCATTGAAAAGACCATGAGATAGGAGTGTGCCTGGCCTATTTGATCAATAAGAAAGTATCCAGCAGGATGAATGGAATGTTTAGGAAAAGAAGATCAAAGAGATTTTATGGGGCCTTATAGGTTTAGGGCAAGGTCTAATAAATTTGTTCTATAAATAGCAAGATAGTAAATATATTAGGCTTTGTAGACCATGTAGTTTCTTTTCACAGTTGCTCAGTACTACTTTTGCACTGTAAAAACAGCCATAGACAATATTTAAACAAATAAACGTAGCTATGTTCTAATTACCTATATTCCAGTGATTATACACTTTAAAATTTAAATTGCATGTAATTTTTACTAGTTTATTAAAGGCACCAGTTTTTAATGTCTAGCCACACACAAAAAAAAATGTAAAAGCAGATAAGTGTCTGCATTTAGTTAGTGCCATATAGTTTGCCATCTCCTGGTAAAGGCTTCCAGGTATAGTTTTCCATCTCCCTGGTAAGATCTTTTATTTTTTTCACTGAGTTTAGGAAAGAACCATTGTGTGCATACACCACACATACAAAAGGAGCCATTGGTAGTTTTTCAAGCAGAGGAGTGGGCTAATTTATGGGAGAAAAATAATATAAAAGACAGGGAACTGTGTGGGTCAAAGGTAAAACAAAATACACCATGTACCAACACTCAGTGAAGTTAGATTGATGGTATATGAATCTTATTATTGTAATCTATTATATAAGTCTTTAAATTTCTCTAATAAACCCAAATGGCATGGCACAGGCCTGTAAGCCAAGAAAAAAGATCATAGGTTCTAGGCCAGCCTAGAATATATAGTAAGATCCTATCAACAAAGAAGAACCCACTGTGAGCTCTTAAATCAGAATAGACTGAGGATAGGAACTTAGAAATAAGAAAAGCAGGCCCAGGAGTCTTTTCTAAGACTGATACTCCAACCAAAGACCATTCATGGAGATAACCTAGAACCCCTGCACAGATGTAGCACATGGCAGCTCAGTCTCCAAGGTCCCTAGTAATGGGAACAGGGGCTGTCACTGACATGAATTCAGTGGCTGGCTCTTTGATCACTTTCTCTGAAGAGGGAGCAGTCTTACCAGGTCACAAAGGAAGACAATGCAGCCAGTCCTGATGAGACCTGATAGGCTAGGGTCAGATGGAAGGGGAGGAGGACCTCCCCTATCAGTGGACTGGGGAAGGGGCATGGGAGGAGAAGAGAGAGGGAAGGTGGGATTGGGAGGGGGAGAGGTAGGGGACTAGAGCTGGGATACAAATAATTTGTATCCCAATTGTATATATTGTACATATATAAATTGTATATATGAATTGAATAAATTGTAATAAATAAAAAATTAAAATAAAAAGAAATAAGAAAAACAATTGAAAGTCTATTATGATAATCTGTTATACACATGAATGTGGTCTTGAGAATATAATAAGTAGTAGGATTCTATGAAAGACCTATAGATAGAGTAGGTTTGAAGGAGAAAACCAAAAATTCTATTTTGAACATTTGTTTTATATATATAAAATATAGATAGATAGATAGATAGATAGATAGATAGATAGATAGATAGATAGATAGATAGATAGATAGATAGACGTGTAGATATATTCTAGGAAATGTCTAGCTGGCAGTTGTGTACATAATTCTGGAGATTAGGAGGAAGTTATGGATAGAAGACATAAACTTGACAAACCTTTTATATTAGTTAGTTTTCGTGTTGCTCTAATAAGATACACAGCATAACACTGGGAACCATCCCGTACTCTTTTGCCTACTTGTGAGACCCTTATCGTCCTGCTGGGTTGCCTTGTCCAGCCTTGATGTTTTGGTATGTGCCTGGTCTTGTTGCTTGCTAGGCCATGTTTGCTTGATGTCCCTGGGAGGCTTGCTCTTTGATAAGGGGAGGCACTAACAAGTGAATCTGGGGGAGAAGGGAGCTGGTGGGATAGAGATAGTGAAGAAGAGAAGGAGGAGAAACTGTTGTCAGATTGTAATTATGAGAGGGAAAAGAAGACACTCAGCAAAAGCATCTTGGGAGAAAGAATGTATTTTGGCTCATAGTTCAAGGATACAGCCATCATGGTGGAGAAGTAATGGCAGCAAGAACTTTAGGCAGCTGGTTACACTGTACCGACGGTCAGGAATCAGAGAGCCGTCAGTGCTTGTTTTCAGGTAGCTTTTTCTTTTCTTTTTTTTCTTTTCTTTTTTAATGCAGTCTGGCCCCTAGCTGATGGAATGATGCCACCCATATTTAGGTTGAGTTTTCCCACTTTAGTTAGCCTAAGCTAGATAATCACTCATAGTCATGCCCCAAGATATATCTCCAAGGTAATTCTGGATCCTGTCAAGTTAATAATATAAACCTTGGCCTAAAGTGCTAATATCTGCACTGAGTAAGATCAATGAATATGTAAGGATAGAGGGAAATACCGTATCAGGGTAAAGAGAAAAAATTAGCAGAGGAGATAGAAAACAAACCACCAAGGAAAACCACAATTGAAAAAACCATTCAGGTTTAAAAAACAAGAGGAGAAGGTATTTCAAGAAGGGAAAGCTCTTTTCTATTAAAAAAAAAAAAAAGCTTGTCAGATAAGTTGAGTACTTCATATTGGATCCCTAAATTTAGCAGTTAGTTTGATAGTTGGCAAAGAACTGGAAACATAAAATAAAGAAGCTGTTGACGTGGAGGAAACAAGTTTGTGCTTATACTTGTTTGCAGATGAAATAGTATGCATATAAAACGGGGTGATCCAATGAGGAGGAAGCCTTTTGCAGTAGGTGAGGAAGGAGAAGACAAAGTATAGGAGTGGGGGATGCTTAAGATGGCACATATAGTTATTCTGATTAATAGATTTAGAAGTAGACTGAGTAATTCAAGTAGGTTTACTGGCGAGACTCTGCAGTTCTGTTTGGTCATTGTCATTTCTTCAGTGAGGTAGCAAGCAAGATCATCAGCTGAAGGTTTAGGAAAAATGAATTACGTAGCAGTAAAGACACTACCTACATACAAAAGTCTAATTTTAAAATGTTTTTCTGTTGTTTTTGTTAATGTTATTTTGGTGATTTATCATACTGGGAATCAAACTCAGTTCCTCAGACATGCTAGGCAAGTGCTCTGCAACCTCTTGCCCCACGACTATCTTAATTCTTGTGTTTTTTTTTTAATCCGTATTTTGCTTATACCAATAGAGTAGTTTCCAGTTTGCAATTGAATTTTCCAAAACAAACAAAAGTTTCTCTTTTTAACCACCACTAGGTGAAGGTAATTTTTTATTTGCTTGTTTATTTGTTGACGTATTTTGCTATGTAACCCTAGCAGCCCTGGTACTCACTGTGCAGCCCATACTAACTAACCTCAAACTCTTATCAGTCCTACTCTTTCAACTTCCTGAGATTACAGGTATTCACCACCACACCCAGATTAAATAAAGTTAATTTCAAACACATTGGTAATTTAACATCTTGTTTCTTGTAAGAATAAGAAGCACAGTGAACAACTAAATTAATTCAATAGATATCAACTTTCCTTGGCATTAATTACTCTTTGGAGTTATAGCAAGAGTTGTATAATTAGGAACAAATATATCTTGAGTATTTTGCCTGTAATTGTTTTATGAAAATTTCTGAGCTATGTACAGTGTTTATTCTGGCTCTTTTTTTCATAGCGATGGGAATTTACATGTCCCTCACCCCAACCCCGGTGCTATCCGTCTTCTTTGATAATGTCTGCCTGGCCAAGACAGACTATAACACTGTCAGGTTTGAGATATAGAACAGCCAATATCTATAGTTTTTATATCAGGGAATAAGAGCCTTTTTCTGAGCATGAAGGCTTGTGATAATCCTTTAGTAGACACTAAGGTCTTGGTTTAAATCTTGGCTTGACTAGGAAGCCCTGGATTTTGCCCAGATTCTAGACGTGCTTTGCTCTAATTCCCAGATTTCCTAAATTTCTGTATTCTATATCTTATATTGAAGTTCTCATTCTATCTAGATCTTGAGGCTTAGCCCAAGTCTACATAGGAAGACACTATCTAAAAAAAAAAAAAAAAAAAAAAGAATGGCTTTGAAGCTGGGCATGATTAATTGAGCCTGTAAGCGCTTGGAAGGTTGAGGCAGTAATACCACCAGTTCAGGACCAGCCTAAATCATATAGCTAGACCCTGTCTTAAAATACAGTATGGAAGCTGGGGGTAGAAGTACACACCTTTTATCCCAGCATTTGGGAGGCAGAGGCAGGTACATCTCTGAGTTTGAGGCCAGCCTGATGTACAGACTGAGTTCCAGAAAAGCCAAGACTACATAGAAAAACCCTGTCTCAGAGCAAACAAACAAACAAAAATATAGTATGGAAAGAAGGAAAAGATGGAGGGAGGGAAAGAGGAAGAGGGGTGGGCGGAAAGAAGAGGAAACTCATGGGTTCCCGCCTCCTAGGATTTGAAACCTGGTTCTAATTCTTGCTAGTTGTATAAGCTTAGAAAAGTTACCTAACATCTCTGGGCTTCGGCTTCCACGTCTATAAATAGAGACAATAATAGCACTTAAAAGATGGCAAAGAGCTAAACATAGTACCTAACAGATAAATGTGCATGCTAGTGGGAATGATAATAATTATAATTGCGCATATTATTATTCCCTAGAATAAATGATTATGCTGATAGAAATCCCTAACTAAATAGGATCATCCAACATTTGTGGCTTAGATTGATGGTAGAGAGATACGGGCCTGTCTGAAATCACATGCAAGTATACAGAATTTACTATAAATGGGAAAGCTGGCATGAGTTTGCTGTTAGGCCAATATGAGTTCAGTTGTGATGGAAATAGACCTTAAAAGATAAAATCTTTGACAAGTGAAGAACTGCTAAATAAGAAAGTGCATTTTTCAGTGCTTATTAAACATGATATAATGAGGAAAACGAAATACTGAGATTAAAAGGAAGGCTGAGAAGATAGCTCAGTGGTTGAAAGTACTTGCTGCACAAGCATAAGGACCTGAATTTGAATCCCTAGCACCTATTTTAAACTAAATGTTTGGCATACATCTGTAACCACAGCCCTGGGAGTAACGGGGCAGAAGCAAATAGCTCCTGGGATCACTTAGCTGGTTAACCATTCAGTTGAAATGGTGAGCTCCTAGTTCAGAAAAAGACCTTATCTTAAAGAGAGCTATTAAGGAAGACGCCTCTAGTCTCCACAAATGCACAGAACAAGATAAAAGGGCATTCTCTTTCAACCACCTAGGAAAGCACTTGAGTGTTTTGTTTTGTTTTTTCACATGTTTCACAATTTGTTAATACAAGTTGTTCTTGTTCTAAGACTATTACAGTCTCTGCATTTGGGAGCTCAAAGCATTTTAAGGGAAGCTAAACTTAAGCATGAGCCATATATGATGTGATTCTTACCTATAATTCAAGCATTTGGGAGATACAGAAACTCAAATCCAGTTTTGGCTATACAGTCAGGCCAGCCATTTTGTTTTTGTTTTTGCTTCTGGTTAGTTTTTTTTTTAATTAACTAATTCAATTTACATCTCAGTCATAGGCCCCTCCCTCTTCTCCTCCCAATCCCACTCTCCCTACTGCATCCCCTCCCCCCTATTCCTCAGAACAGGGGAGTCCCCCTACCCAGATACCTCAGCTTATCTATTCACATGAGGACTAAGGTTTGTCTTCCTCCCCTATGGTCTGGTAGGGAAGTCCCGCCATGGGGAAGTAGTCAAAAGGCAGGCAACATAGTCTATGTCAGAGATATCCTCCACTCCTCTAACTAATGGGCCGACATAAAATCTAAGATGCCCATCTGAATTACTTTTTTGGGATCTCAGCATTGTAGTATGTCTATCCTGTACTATATGACTAAAATCTGCTTATAAGTGAGTACATACCACATATGTCTTTCTTGGTCTGTGTTACATCATTCAGGATGTTCTTTTCTAGTTCCATCCATTTGCCTGCAAATTTCATGATTTCCTTGTTTTTAATGGCTGAGTCATATTCCATTGTGTAAATGTATCAGTTTTTTTTAATCCATTCTTTGATTGAGGGACATCTAGGTTGTATCCAGTTTCTGGCTATGCTGTCAACATGGTTGAGAAAATGTCCTTGTGGTATAGTGGAGCATATTTCAGATATATGCCCAGGAGGGCCTTTTGAGGTATGGCTATTCCCAGGTTTTTGAGAAAGCACCATATTAATTTTCAAAGTGGTTGTACAAGTTTACACTCCCACCATCAAGCCAAACACAAAAACACATCTTAACATATAATCCACCATCATCAAGTAGGCTTTATCCCAGAGAGGCAAGGGTGGTTCAACATACAAAATCTATCAATAAACAAAAAAAAAAAAATCAATCATAAACAAACTGAAAGAAAAAAATCACATGATCATCTCATTAGATGCAGAAAAAGCCATTGACAAAATCCAACACCCCTTCATAATAAAAGTGTTAGAGAGATCAGGGATACAAGGCCCATCCCTAAATATAATAAAGACTATATAAAACAAGCCAATAGCCAACATCAGACTAAATGGGGAGAAACTCAAAGCAGTCCCACTAAAATCAGTGACAGGACAAGGCTGCTGTTTCTGTTGGGCTAAACCTATCCAGGATATGTCATCCACATCAGGAATGCATTTGCTCTAAAAGCTTCCCTTTTTTAGCTACTAGAAGTCAGTGCTAGCCATAGTGAGCAGTCCAGGAGCCAAACAAGTTTCCACTCACCACATACACACACTTGTGTAGGAATATGGAAAGATTTACACTGAGCCCTCATACTTGATTTAAGGCTTTCAGGGGCAGTTATGCATAAGCTGAGGAGTGTTCTGCAAGTGCTCCAAATAATGGGCAGCAAACAAAGCACTGGAAAGAAAGAATTAAGGGAACTCACCACTGTGCCTGCTAGATCTCACCCAGGAGTTAATAATAACCTCAAAACAGGCTGCAGAAATAAGTTGATAACCCTAGATTGGGCCTGCCTAACAACCAAGTACACATCACGAAGTATCAACCCTAAAGGCCAAGCACTCCTCTGGCTCTAACTCTGCTATCAACCTCCACAGTAATCTGCAGATAGCTGGCTTTGTGTCTAATTGCAGTGGGCAAGGTCAGTGACCACTATGTCCTCCACTCCCTGCCTAAAGTCCACAGCTTGTCCAAGGGGATGCACATCTTATGCTCCCCACCATCCCACCCCAAGACTGAATGCATTCAGTGTTTATTTCTTCACTCACCAGAGCCTTGGAGGCAATATTGGGCATTCACCACATAGAAAGAGTTACTGCCTGGTCTCTCTGAAAGTCAGATACCATGTAACCCAAAGCCTCTACCATAGTCACACACCAAGTAAACAAAGACAGCTTTTATCAGGCAGAACTTACTTGTCATTTCTCAGGTATGAGAAGACAAGAATTACTTGTCATTTCTCAGGTATTAGAAAAGGGACAAACCTTTCTTTGGGCAAGGTTAATCCTTTGCTACACAGTGCTCAAAAGAAATGAAAACATAAATCTAAATAAAATCTTCTACATGAATTTTCATAGCAGCATTCATTACCGTATAATAGCAATAAATAAATGTTTGGCTCCAAAACCTGGCTGGCCTTTCGCCTTTAGCCCCAGAGTATACAGCCTTCCAATTATAAATACCACAGAATGACCTTTTCTAAAACTTAGGTGGTTTTATGGTACAGTTTGCTAAGAGACATTCCTAATTATCAGCCATATATTTGTCTTTTTATGTAATTTATTTTTCTACATTCTAAAAATTTGTCGTGAGAGACATTACGTTTTTAAACATTCTATTGGTAGTTGTTAAAAACGCCTTTTACCAGTTGGTTTTCAAGTATCTGTCTAGTTTTCTTAGCCAAGTGGTAATAAAAAATACTCAAATAGGGGCTGTGGAGACAGCTCAGTGGTTAAGAGCACTGGCTGCTCTTACAGAGGACCTGAGTTCAATTCCCAGCACGCACATGGTACCTCGCAACCATCTGTAACTCCTGTTCTTCTGACTTCCATGGTCATGTGACACTCAGACATATACACAAGCAAAACATTTGTACACATAAAATAAAATAAATAAAATTTAAAAAAACTCAAAAAAGCATCTTAAGCTTAGCGTCATCCTCATTTTCATGAAGTTCATCAAATATGTGGAAAATTTAAAGGACACATATTTCCAAGTAATATAATCGAAGTTTCCAAAAGAACTACCCAAAGGAGGAGTGTTGGGTTTTTTGTTTGTTTGTTTGTTTGTTTGTTTGTTTGTTTGTTTGTTTTGTAAGATTATGAGCTTTTGTCAGTTGAAGAATCTAGTATGTGACTATATTACCACTTCACTGGAAGGGGCAGGTGTCTAAATCAGATATACAATATGTTCAATAAATAATAAATGTGAGGCTGGATTAGATGGTCTTAGAATTATACCTCATTCCTGAATTTTTCTATCCAGTTGAACTTGTTTAAGTGTATTTCTCCCACCAGGCATAGTGGTGCACTCTTTAATCTCAGAAGTTGGGAGGCAGAGATAGGCAGGTCTCTGTGAGTTCAAGGCCATCCTGGGCTACACAGTAAGTTCCAGGATAGCCAGGGCTATGTAGAAAGACTTGTTTCAATGTAATCCTCCCTATTGCTTTCATGGTTGACAGTATTCTCTTATAAGAGGATTAGAAATTCAAGAGAAATTAAATAATTATAGAACAAATAATAAAAGACATTCTTTGGCAACAATCAATGGGGTGTTAAAAAACAGATAATATGAATTGAGCATTTTAGCAAGAGTCCTCCCTCTTGATTAGTTTCTTTAGGTGTACAGATTTTAGTAGGTTTATCCTGTATTATACGTCTATATGAGTGAGTAAATACAGTGTACATCTTTCTGCTTCTGGGATAGCTCACTCAGGATGATCTTTTCCAGATCCCACCATTTACCTGCAAATTTCATGATTTCCTTGTTTTTTATTGCTGAGTAATATTCCATTGTGTAAATGTACCACAATTTGTGCATCCATTCCTCTACTGAGGGGCATCTGGGCTGTTTCCAGCTTCTGGCTATTACAAATAAGGCTGCTACAAACATGGTTGAGCAAATGTCCTTATTGTATACTTGAGCCTCTTTTGGATATATACCTAGGAGTGGTATAGGTGGATCTTGAGGAAGCGCTATTCCTAGTTGTCTGAGAAAGCGCCAGATTGCTTTCCAGAGTGGTTGTACAAGTTTACATTCCCACCAGCAGTGGAGGAGGGTTCCCCTTTCTCCACAACCTCTCCAGCATGTGTTGTAACTTGAGTTTTTGATCTTAGCCATTCTGATGGGTGTAAGGTAAAATCTTAGGGTCGTTTTGATTTCCCTGATGGCTAATGAGGTTGAGCATTTCTTTAAGTGTTTCTCTGCCATTCGATATTCCTCTTTCGAGAATTCTCTGTTTAGCTCCGTTCCCCATTTTTTAATGGGATTACTTGATTTGTTGCTTTTCTGCTTCTTTAGTTCTTTGTATATACTGGATATTAGCCCTCTGTCAGATAAAGGGTTGGTGAAGATCCTTTCCCAATCTGTAGGCAGTCGTTTTGTTCTGATGACAGTGTCCTTTGCTTTACAGAAGCTTTTCAGTTTCATGAGGTCCCATTTATTGATTGTTGCTCTTAGAGCCTATGCTGTTGGTGTTCTGTTCAGGAAGTTATCTCCTGTGCCAATGAGTTCTAGGCTGTTCCCCACTTTTTCTTCTAAGCGGTTTAGTGTGTCTAGTTTTATGTTGAGGTCTTTGATCCACTTGGACTTTAGTTTTGTACCCATGGAAGTCAGAAAAGGTGTCAGATCACCTGGAACTGGAGTTACAGTGCATAGATGATAATTAGTAGTGTCTTGGCAAACTGCCATAAAACTATATCATTTTAGAGGAAATAATTCTGGCAGCTGGAGAAATGGCTCAGCAGTTAAAAGCATTTATTGTTCATGCAGAGGACCCAGATTCAATTGCCAGCACCCACATAAAGCTACTCACAACTCTGTAACTCCAGTTCCAGGTGATCTGATACCTTTTCTGACTTCCACGGGTACTACATGCACAAAGACATTCACTTAAATAAATATTTTTTAAAGTCATGTGTATTATAATTGGAGGTTTGTACATTTGGGTGGTAAAGAAGAAAAGCCAACTATTACAACATAATGCTGCTATCAAAATACATATAGAAGTTTTGTTTTCATGCCTATTGAGTATCTTGAATTAAAACCTATCATGTATTGTATTCTTTCTGTCTTTATTAATTTCCAAGGTTTTATCTGTTTAATTATCAAGACTCTAATGCATGTACAAAAAGTACAGTGGCCTCCAAATGCAGTCTCCCAAAAGCTGCTAATAGGAATTTCCTATTTATTCCAGTAACTAATTTTTTTCCTTTTCAAGTCTCTGGTGGGATTGAAGACCAAATAGTTATAGTTCCACAATTAAGCTTAAGTTGTTTAGAATTTAAGAAAATGTTTTCATATAGGTAATACCAATAAGGATAAAAGTTAATTTAGGTATAGAACGTGCTAAACTTTTCACAATGGGATAATCTAATACTTTTTCCTAAATTGCCAAATGCATGTGAACGGGATGTTGCACATGTAAATCTTACCTAATTGTTTTCATAGCTTTTATAATTATTATCTTATTGAAAGAAAAGGAGCCTTTTATTGGACTTAAAGGGGAAATGTTGATATAATGTTCTTGTGGAATGTATACAGTTTACCCTTGTTCATTCAAGTGCTAATTTCTCTGCCCCACTATCTGGTTTCAATCCAGACATTGCATTGTGATGTTTCTTCTAAGCATCACCTGTCTCAAGTTTAAACATGCCACCATTTTTTCTCTGTATTTTCAGCTAAACAACTAGCCAGTGCTGAGCAATGGAGAAAATAGGGTGGGACATCCTAGTCCAGAGGGGAGGAAAAGGAAGGGAGCAGGAGGAGGGGAGAGTTAGGAGGAGAGGATTTGGAAACACCAGGAGAGAAGAACTGGAACTAAGATATGATTAAAAGCAAGTATTATGTGGGAAATCTGAATGTGAGGAAGCTATATGGGCTTGGAGGTTTAGGATGGAATAACTATTGCCCAGCATTGTGCTCTAGGTTAATTAAATAAATCCTAAAAAAAAAAAAAAAAAGAATTAACACTTGCTTTAACTATGAAAAAGCCTACATTTTCTTTTTTCATTTTTTTTAATTTTTTTTATTGATTACAATTTATTCATTTTGTAGCCCAGCTGTAGCCCCCTCCCCCACCTCCTCCCAATCCCACCCTCCCTCCATCTTCTTCTCCTATGCCCCTCCCCCAGTCCACTGATAGGGGAGGTCCTCCTCACCATCCTTCTGACCCTAGCCCATCAGGTCTCATCAGAAATGGCTGCATTGTTTTCCTCTGTGGCCTGGTAAGGCTGCTTCCCCCCTCAGGGGGTGGTGATCAAAGAGCCAGCCACTGAGTTCATGTCAGAGACAGTCCTTGTTCCTCCTTACTAGAGTACCCACTTGGAGACTGTGCTGCCATGGGCTACATCTGTGCAGAGGTTCTAAGTTATCTCCATGCATGGTTTTGGTTGGAGTATCAGTCTCAGTTCTTTTTTCACTTTTAAAAAATATTTACCCTTAATTTTTTAATTCAGATAATTAAAGACATTTAATTTAAGCCAGAACGTTTTTGACAATACATATATCATCCTGTTTTCTTAGAACAAATGGTAACTTAGCTTAAGCACAGGAATGCATCTGCTAGGGACTAAATTCTTCCTACTTTTGTCTCTCTATGAATAGTCAGTGTGTGATCCATAGTCACACTTAATAAATCTGTTAAATCTATCAGTGGAGGGCAGAATAGTACAAACTTAATTTTAAAACGTCTGTAACCATATTCTCCAGTAAAACTGGATACAGTGATAGAAATAGTGTGTGTGTGTGTGTGTGTGTGTGTGTGTGTGTGTGTGTGTGTGTG
>NW_026590542.1:590222-611378 GCF_907164565.1 Psammomys obesus
GTGTGTGTGTGTGTGTGTGTGTGTGTGTGTGTGTGTGTGTGTGTGTGTTGTCTAGTTTGGTTGAAATGTGGCTAATGTGACTGAGGAGTTAAATTTTTCATTGTATGCCATTTTTTAAATAACATGTATTTATTGAGGGAAGCACATATGTGGAAATTAGAGGACACCTTGTAAGAGTCAGCTCTCTCCTTTCATGTAGGACCTAGCAATTAATTTTGTCATCAGTGTTGATGACAGGCCCTCTTACCTGCTGAGTCATTGGTCCTCATTGTATGTAATTTTAATTAACCTTTTTTTTTTTTTTGCAGTTTAGGGGATGAAACCCAGAGCCTCACACTTGCAACACAAGTGTTATGGGGAACAACATTTTGGCCCCATTTAAATTAATTTAAAATTAAATAGCTTTTTCATGGCTAGTTGTCTAGTCCAATGGATAGCTCAGCTGTATAAGAACAATTTCAGGAAGTTAAGTTGTTTAGGTATTGGAATTCCTTGTGACCATGAATGTCCTGGCAACAATACTATGTCTTTTCTTTCATTTGTTCTGAGCAACTGCTTTTTCAGTAGTTTATAATATTGCCTGAATTGATGACATACTGGTACATAGGTAGTTGACATAGCTTTTGTTTTAAGCCTTATGGCCAGGAATTTTTCAGTTATTAGTAAGTAGTATGTGAAAAGTTCTACAATAAAAGCATATCCATGTAACTTTACATAAATCAAAGACTCCTCAAAAAAAAGGCAACTGAATGTTTGCTGCCTGAATTGAAATCTTAAAATGTGAGTTTAATACTTTTAGCTGTTTTTTGCTGTTTTCTATATGAGTAAGTTTTCTGGATAATTTATAAAAGTTTTACTTGTAAATAAAATATTTTCTTCTTATTTCATCTTTTTCTTCTTGTAAAATATTTGTCATGGTCAAGCCTTCCCCCTTTTTTTCTTTGCATTAAGTAAGCTCACAATTGGGGCCCAGAGATACAGAGATTTCCATTCTCTTCCCATCTGCTGCTCTGACACATTCTTTCTCTTTTCAGTGCTCTGTGAAAAGCTGTATCACCGCTTTCCATGTCACCTGTGCCTTTGAGCATGGCCTAGAAATGAAGACCATTCTAGATGAGGGGGATGAAGTAAAATTCAAGTCATTTTGCCTCAAGCATAGCCAAAACAAGCCAAAACCCGGGGAAGCCGAGTACCATCATCACAGAGTTGCTGAGCAGAGCCAGGCAAAAGGCGAAAAGATCAGCCTAAGGGCACAGAAGCTTCGAGAGCTAGAAGAAGAATTTTATACTTTGGTTCAGGTAGATGATGTTGCCAAAGAGCTGGGGCTGTCTACGTTAACTGTCGACTTTATATATAACTACTGGAAACTCAAGCGTAAAAGCAACTTCAATAAGCCATTAATTCCTCCAAAAGAGGAGGAAGAAAATGGCTTGGTACAGCCAAAAGAAGAAAGCATTCATACTCGCATGAGAATGTTTATGCACCTGCGGCAGGACCTAGAGAGGGTAAGGTGACCAGTTTTGACTAATATCTACATAGAGATTGGAGATATCACTTCCATTTCTTAAATGACCATTTCATTTATAGTGTGAGCTTCTGTGTTCTTCCTTGTTGTCTGAGTTCACTGTAGCCCCAGATGTTGGGTTCTGTTTAAATTTTGACAAGTAACAGGAGAGGCTTCATGCATTTGCTCTATGAACTTTAATTCACTGCTAAAATGGCTCAGCTATATTTTACTAGCATATTCCTGAGACTAAAGCCTAAAGAGTTAACTTTGTCCAGAAAAGCACTGTGTCAGGGCTTCTCAAACTCAGCACTATTGACATCTTAAGCTGCAAATTTATTTATTGTGGAGTACTGCCTTTTATTATAAGTGGCAGGATAGGATGTTTAGCAACATCAGTGATCTCTACCCATTAGATGCTAGTATCCCTTATATACTTGGTTCTGACAACCAAAATTGTTTTCCAAATTTACCATCTTCCACCTAGGGATTAAAATCATCTCTGGTTGGCAGCCACTTCACCGGGTTATTTAACTTGTGATATATTATTTATCAGGTAAATTAAGTGCTACAAATTCAAAGAAAAGTTAAGTGCTGTGTTTACCCTAGGGAATTTCATAATTGTATAATTCTAGAAATGAGCCAGGTCTGATGATACAGATGCCAAGTGCTACTATCATTCATACTCAGTAATGGAAAGGGAAAGCTAATGTATGATACCATTATCGTCTCACCTGGACTGTGTACATAAATATTGATCCTGTAGACTAGAGAGTAGGTTTCAGAGAGAACCCGGGAGTACTTGCTCTTCTAGCAGATTGACATAGGAACCATGTCCCCATTATTGTCATGTTGTAGTAATGCCTTTGGTTTGGTCATGGTCTGTGGCCCTTGGATCATGTCTTCATTCCTCACTCCCACAGCCACCAGAATTCAATGGTCTTCAAAGTAGCTGAACAATTTAAACTATAAATTTGCTTAACATGACAAACATTTTTATTTGCTGGGGATTTTCTTGCAGGTCCGAAATCTATGCTACATGATAAGCAGGCGAGAGAAGCTTAAACTATCACACACCAAAGTGCAGGAACAGATCTTCGGTTTGCAAGTTCAGCTTATCAATGATCAAATTGAAGAAGGTAACGTGTTTGTTAAAATTGACTGAGAAAATATAGAAAATCTGGTTATATATTACTTTTACAATTTAATTTTGTATCTGTTATGCCACTTAAAAATTGTTTCATTTTCTTCAATCTAATAATTAATGTGACCTCTTTTATTTTCAATTTACAAGGTAAGAAATTCCTGGAAAGAAACATGCTCCCTCCCTAAACAATAAGGAAGGAAAAGAAATTTCAGGATAGGATTAGAGGGGTTGTTAGTCTGAGGTAGATAGTCTAGATCCCAGACAAACATTTGATGCCATTAATTACAGTCATGAAAGTATTTTCTTAATTATCAAATTTACTTAAAATCAAGAAGCTAGCACCAAATCCTGGTTCCCAGAAACCATTTAATTCTAGGGTTACTCATAACGGATACTCTTAAAAGTCATCTGTTAAAATATCCTCAGCTGGAAGTTTAAAAATATTTTTTAATATTTTCATTTATTCATTAATATTTATTGAGAATTTACTAGAGAAGTGGTTCTCAACCTGTGGATGGTCACTTCTTGGGGGTGCCAAACAGCCCTTTCACAGGGGTCACCTAAGACCATTGAAAAACAATTCATAATGGTAGCAAGATTCCAGTTATGAAGTAGCAACAAAAATAATTTTATTTGGGGGTGTCACCACAACATGGGGAACTATATTAAAGGGTCTCAGCATCAGGAAGGTTGAAAACCACTGTACTAGGGACTAAGAACTAAACTAGAAGATAGAGCAGTCAACAAGAGACTTGGTGAAAGAGATGGGTGGTGACAATTGCAGTACCCAAAGTGGAAGCGTGACTAGAATTATGGCAGTCATATACAATGACACCTCCCTGTGTTTGTCTTAATACAGAGATAGATGGAAGAACCTGAGCACTAAGGGTATCTGGGCAAAATGTACAGAATCAGCACCTGTTAAAAGCCAACCATAAAATAAGATAGACTTGTAGAAACAAGGTGTCAGATGTTAGAAGCTCTTGGGGTATTTGTGACTATGGGTCATAGTAGCCTGGTATAACAGGAAGTAGCAGAGCTACTCAGTCACAAGATTACCATGCAGTATGACTGCCAAAGCAATAAGAAGCAAAGGCAACAGGGAGTTGTCCCCTGTGTGGTGACAAGATTGAACTCACCCAAGTAGCTTCCGATTATAATATGACTTGCAGCATCAATAGGTGGCAAACCCTAGCAGAGATGGGAGCTGTAGTTGTTCAAAGTGGACCCTTGGGGAATGCATGATACCCTTTAGGATAACTGCAAACCATCTTCTATATATATATATATTATAATGTGTATATATATATAATATATATTAAGATAATAATGCGCAAAGGCCAATTGTAGGGTGATATATCTGGATAATTAATACTTCCCTGGATAATTCTCTATGTTATGATACTTTCCTGCTGGCCATTACCACTGTCAAGCCTTGCCCAGGGCTGGCAAGATGGCTCAGCAGGTAATAGCACTTACTTTGAAAGCCTGGTGGCCTGAGTTTGACAATTAGAACCCATGTAAAGATGGAAGGAAAGAACTAACTCCATAAAGTTGTCATCTACCTCCACACACATGCTATTATTGGTCCAATAATATTATTTAAATTATCCCACACCCCCCTTTAATGATCATTTCTAATCATAATATTATAGATTAAAGGCATAAAATATTCAGGAACCTCTCACCACTTCTAATGCTAGGTTAAAATACTTATTTACCTTTGTCCCACCAAAACCTGTACTGTATTTCTAAGGTTTTCTCTTTGGCTTCCTTGGGAATGCCTGGAAAGGATAGGAGAATAAGATCAGAAATATCTGGGTTTGAGGCATATTCAGTCCTGCTCATTACCTATACATATGCCCAATCATAAACTCATTCCAAACGCCTGTGAATAACATTCTTTTGTTGTTGTTTTGTTTTGTTGTTGTTGTTTTCAAGACAGCGTTTCTCTGTGTAGCCTTGGCTATCCTGGGCTCACTTTGTAGACCAGGCTGGCCTCAAACTCAAAGAGATCTGCCTGCCAGAGTGCTGGGATTACAGGCCTGCACCACCATGCCTGGCTAGAATAACATTCTTTGTAGAAATGAAATGCAAGGAAAAGTCTAGGGGAAGAGCTCTGTTAGTGAAGTTCAATCTCCAACACTCAGAAAAAAAAATCTGTGTGGTACATACCCTTGTGATTTGGTTCCAGCACTGGTTAAGTGGAAACAGGATCTCATACGTTTGCTAGTGTAGCCAGTTGTTGAGCTCAGAGTTCATTAAAAAGCCCTGTCTCAAAAAATAAGATAGAGAATGATTGAAGAAAACAATCAGTATTAGCCTCTGACTTCCACATACATGTACAATTGCACTCATACATACACAAAGAAATGAAAGATGTGGAGATAGGGATATAAGACAGAGCACACTAGTTGTTGTTATTGTTTTGTAGGTTAGGAAAGTAAAGGTGAAAAGGTTGGGAGATATGGATAGTGTTTTCTGTGGATCTCTGGGTTCATCCTCTACTATAGCTCACTTCAGCTGTTCACCATGGTATACAGGCTCATCAAATATATGTGTTGATTAGACATTTGAAACAATAGATTTATGAATTCACTTTGTGATACCCAGATATGCTAATAATTAAATTAGTTGTTAAACAGATCTTTCTTTTTGATCTCAGGAGCTCCTTTGACAAATGCACTAGAAAACTCATTGTTTTACCCACCACCACGAATTACCTTGAAGTTAAAAATGCCTAAATCTGAAGATTGCAGAGATAGCTCTACCGAAACTGAGCAACAACCCTCCTCTTCTGGCAGCAGCTCACCTGGTCACAATAAAAGAAGCCCACAGATGCCTGAGGAGCCACTGAATAGAGATGTGAAAAGATATCCAAGATATCCACTGGAAAGCAAGAGTAATTGTCTGTCAGCTAGCAAAAGTAATTCTCGAAGTGAAACCAGGAGTTCTAGTCCTGCATGGGGAACTCCATCTGCAGAGTTCTATCATGGGCAATCATCAGGGAAGCCTCTAGCCCTTCAGGCTGCCCTTCACGGACAGACATCTGTTGGGAACGGGAAGAGTCAGCCTAACTCCAGGGTTGCCAGTTCCAATGGCCTGGAAGGCAACTGGTCTGGGGACATCACCCAGAAAGATAATTCAGATGAGGTGTTCTGTGACCAAGAGTCTATGCTCAGCTCCAACTTGCCCAGTCAGGGCAACGTTAGAAAACCTGGCATAGAACATTTTAGCAGGTCCTTTAAGGAGGCCACCAATACATGGGTGAGGCCCACTGAGGATCTCCAGTACTATGTTAAGTCAACTAAAAATGTGAGCCCTAAAGAGCAGTTGTGGGGTAGACAGTTTCTCAGGCGGTCCACGGGAAGAGCTTCTTATCAGGAAACTGATGGGTACTGCCCTGATTTGGAACTAAGCGATTCAGAAGTAGAGGGGGAGGTAAATAGTGAGGCAACAAGAGTAAAGAGAGAGAGTTCTGATCGAGAAAATCCTTCCCTTGATTCTGCACAAGAGTGCCACGGAAAAAGCAAGACAAATCCCCATTCTCACAGCTCAATGCAAAGATGATCAGAAACATCTAAGAATAACCTTTGCCCTATATGCTGGGGGAAATCTAAACACCAAAAGGTTTCTAGTGGATATTAAAATGATTTGAAATTTTTGAAAAAGTTTCTTGTCTAGTTTTTATAAGCACATTACAAGAGTTGCAGATTGTCGGGTTACTTTATCGGAGGCTGATGGAAACAATTGGGCCCAGAGTATTTCCTCAGTGAATACTTCAGGGCAGCTTGCCAGTTATATTAACACACTGATTAATCAACATATTAAGAATCCTTGCATTGTCAATGGATTTGCAAGAGAGCATGACTGACACTAAAACTTCTTATCTTTTGAAGCTATAGCGTGTTCCCTTAAAGCTCATGTCTGTAAAAAGTTTCTAATGCCACTGGTATCTGTAAAACCTCTTCAAGGGAAAAACCAGGAGAGTAACATTCTCAGATATTGTCACTTAACAAGTGTCTTCCTTGCTTTATGCAAGGTTGAGTTTCTTTAACAGAATCGTATTTTACAAAGTCAATTCTCCTAAGTGTCCAGTGCCTGTTCCTAGACCTGCTTGTTGGGGACATACTCACAACTCTCTTATACAGGTAACAAGCTAAATTGTGGATAGTGTTTACAAAGTACAAAAGTACTACTTCCAAGGAAAATGCTCTGCTTCTCAAGGCATATGTGAAGACAGCCAGAGCCTTTCCCAAAGTGTGACCTTTTCTGGGATATTTGTACCAGGTCAGGGTTTTTTTTTTTGTGTTGTTTTCAAATAAGTTTGACTAGAGTTTTGCTGACAGTTTTTGTATACCTGCTTTAATGTTTATAAAATTTTTATTGAGGTATAATTAAAATATAGTGTAATGCACAGAGGCTTAAGTATTCTTACCTGCTTTAATTTTGAAACAGATTTTTATTATCAGACAGAAATTTGAAAGCATGTGTTTAACACATGGATATAATTTAGCTTTGTAAGAATTTTGAATCTAAGGCAATTTCCCAAGCATAATAGTTGGAGCCATTTTTCAGAACTTGCTTATACCACATTACCAAATAATCAGCCTTGAGTCATTTCTAGAGGAAGAGAAATTTGAAGCAGAGGATGAAACAAGTCTGTTTCCCATTTAAGAAAAAGGGGAAAGTAGTAGTTTGTAAAAATGTGAGGCAGACTAATTCTCAGCTCCCTTTTCTTCTTAGCCTTAAAATAATATCTCTTTCTTCTAGTTTGGGAACATAGAGAAAATTTTCAAATAAGAGGCCATTTTCAATTTTTGAAGTTTCATGCTGGTAAAAAAAAAAAAAAAGCCAGCTGCAGTAGGTGCCAGTGAGAGGGCAGTAGCCCTCTAGCCAATGCTATGGAGCTAGGAAACTAAGCAGTTTACCTGTCCCCCACTTTCATTCTTAGAGCCTTGTTAAAGGTTTCTTTTGAGTTTTTTTTTTCCCTCTTCTGAAAATTTCTGTATTTTGCTTCTCCTTTGTCTGCATCTTCAAAATGTTTCTCATGTGCCTATGAACATGTGTGAACATAACATAACGTGTAGTAGGTGTTCTGTATTTTGTTTTAGTTGAAAAATGAGGAAGAGAATTTCTTCTCTTCAACACTCAGCTTCAGTGCTTATTTGAATACTCATAGGGAATATATAAATTTGACACTTTTGTGGTAATGAGAGTATAATGGAGTTGAGTTGTAAATTTCTTACATTAAAGCCAGTGGCTTGCCAGTGGTCTTTCTTGCCTTTGAATTCTGAGTTGGGGGAAAGCAAACATAGAAACAGTGCTTTAGCCAAATTCTATATGTAATACCACTAAGAGAGTATTGCCTGAAATATCATTCAAGTCAGGGAGATTAAAATGGTAATTTTTTACAGAATTTTTCTAGGTAAATAAATGAGCCTTCAGTTGCATACATTCCAAATGCTCCAAAATGCATTTTGTTTTTTGAAGTATTACCTCTTGTTAATGTTTTTCATCTTGTCTTATGTAATTCAAGTTTTGAAGATGAATTTGGTCTTTTTTCAAATGTCACATTTTTATCAATACTTTTTCATTAAATTATGAAAACTGTTAACTACTGTCAGTGTGGTAATTTTCTATTTTGGCATACTGATTTTTTTTAATGCATTTACTGTATGTTTAAAAATAATACCCATGAAGCAAACTGAAGGGGGGGTTGTAGAGGAAGAATTGAATGTTTAGAACTACAAATCATCTGGGTATGATGAGACACACCTAAAACCCCAGCAGGAAGATAACTTCTAGGATAGCCTGTGCTACACATAACAGGACCCTGTCTCAATAAGAGAGAGAGAGAGAGAGAGAGAGAGAGAAAGCACATATTCAGGATTCAGATCAATACCAGGAGTCAAAGACAACCATTTGTACTTTGCCCGGAAACAAAGATTTCATCAGACCAGTAAGATAGACTTTAGAATCATCATTGAAAATAGCCAGGGGCATGAATCCCAAGTAAAGTGACAAGATACACAAGGCTATTGTTTATAATCCTCATTCTGTGTGGAGCTCTGGGAGTCTGTCTTGTAATCAGGGTTAAATGGTCTCATGACAGGACTTAGTAGTAAACATTTTCAAGTTATCAAAGGTCATTGAATAAATCAGTAGTGAAAAATAGACAAAGATGATTGTTTCTGCCTCTACCTACCTCACTTGCTTGTTAATAGGTAATTGTTCTGGTATTTCATTCTGAAGACATTAAACTACAAATATATCCTGTTACAGCCAACAAAGTTTTGGGTTTATAAGAATGTGTACATTTCTAGTGGGAGGTGAACATTTGTCTGTGTTAAAGAAGTGTTTGAATGTAAAGAGCAAGCCAGCTGATGCACAGTCCCAGAATATTTTCCCTGAAAGATCAAAATCCTCAATATGCTTGCTTATTTTTTTTTTCTATTTTGCAGTGCTGAGGATAGAAACCAGGGCTATAAGCATGCTAGATAAGCACTCTCCCACTGAGCTGCAAAGCCCCTACCTGTGTGGTGGTGCATGCCTTTGATCCCAGCACTTGGGGAGGCAGAGGCAGGTGGAGCTCTCTGAGTTCAAGGGCAGCCTGGTCTGCAGAGTGAGTCAGGACAGCAAAGGCTGCACAGAGAAACCCTGTCTTGAAAAAAGAAAAAAGAAAGAAAATAAAACCGAAGTAAAAGTATACAACAACAGCAAAAGTATATACTCCGCACATATTAACTTTGATGTATATTTCAAAGACAATGTGTTACATATCAGTTGATTTTCTTGGTTTGACTGTTTTATGAAAAGCAATTGTGTGATACAAGTGTTTTTTAACTTTTATTAATTACACTTTATTCATTTTGTATCCCCCCATAAGCCCCTCCCTCCTCCCATCCCGGTCCCACCCTACCCCCCTTTCTGCATGCATGCCCCTCCCCAAGTCCACTGATAGGGGAGGTTCTCCTCTCCTTCTTTCTGATCTTAGTCTATCAGTTCTCATCAGAAGTGGCTGCATTGTCAGGGTTCTAGGTTATTTCCACGGATAGTCCTTGGTTGGAGTATGAGTCTCTGGGAAGTTCCCTGTGTTCAAATTTTCTTGTTCTGTTGCTCTCCTTGTGGAGTTCCTGTCCTCTCCAGCTCTTACTATTTCCCACTTCTTACATAAAATTCCATTCACTCTGCCTGTCAGTTGGCCATCAGGCTCAGCATCTGCGTTGACAGTCTGCACGGCAGAGGCTTTCAGGGGCCTTCTGTGGCAGGTTCTGAGGTTGTTTCCTGTTTTCTTCTGGCTTTCAGAGGCCCTCTGTAGCAGGTTCCTAGGTTGTTTCCTGTTTTCTTTTTCTTCTGATGTCCTTCCTCTTTGCCTTTCAGGATGGGGATTGAGCATTTTTAGTTAGGGTCCTCTCTTTTGCTTAGTTTGTTTAGATGTACAGATTTTAGTGGGTTTATTCTATGTTGTATGTTTATATGAGTGAGTATATACTGTGTGTGTCTTTTTCCTTCTGGGACAACTCACTCAGGATGATCCTTTCCAGGTCCCACCATTTACCTGCAAATTTCATGATTTCCTTATTTTTCATTGCTGAGTAATATTCCATTGTATAAATGTACCACAGTTTCTGCATCCATTCTTCACTTGAGGGGCATCTGGGCTGTTTCCAGCTTCTGGCTATTACAAATAAAGCTGCTACAAACATGGTTGAGCAAATGTCCTTTTTGTGTACTTGAGCCTCTTTTAGGTATATGCCTAGGAGTGGTATGGCTGGATCTTGAGGAAGCGCTATTCCTAGTTGTCTGAGAAAGCGCCAGATTGCTTTCCAGAGTGGTTGTACAAGTTTACATTCCCACCAGCAGTGGAGGAGGGTTCCCCTTTCTCCACAACCTCTCCAGCATGTGTTGTAACTTGAGTTTTTCATCTTGGCCATTCTGATGGGTGTAAGGTGACATCTCAGGGTTGTTTTGATTTGTATTTCCCTAATGGCTAATGAGGTTGAGCATTTCTTTAAGTGCTTCTCTGCCATTCGATATTCCTCTACAGAGAATTCTCTCTTTAGCTCTGTTCCCCATTTTTTCTTTTTTTTATTTTTTAATTTTTTTATTAATTACACTTTATTCATTTTGTATCCTCCCATAAGCCCCTCCCTCCTCCCATCCTGATCCCACCCTCCCTCCCCTTTCTGCATGCATGCCACTCCCCAAGTCCACTAATAGGGGAGGTTCTCCTCTTCTTTCTGATCTTAGTCTATCAATTCTCATCAAAAGTGGCTGCATTGTCCTCTACTGTGGCCTGATAAGGCTGCTCCCCCCTCAGGGGGAAGTGATCAACGAGCAGGCCAATCAGATTATGTCAGAGGCAGTCCCTCTTCCCATTACTATGTAACCCACTTGGACACTGAACTGCCATGGGCTACACCCGTGTAAGAAGTGGGAAATAGTAAGAGCTGGAGGGGACGGGAACTCCACAAGGAGAGCAACAGAACAAGATAATTTGAACACAGGGAACTTCCCAGAGACTTATACTCCAACCAAGGACTATTCGTGGAGATGACCTGGAACCCCATTTTTTAAGTGGATTACTTGGTTTGCTGTTTTTCAGCTTCTTTAGTTCTTTATATATACTGGATATAAGTCCTCTGTCAGATAAAGGGTTGGTGAAGATTCTTTCCCAATCTGTAGGCAGTCGCTTTGTTTTGATGATGGTGTCCTTTGCTTTACAGAAGCTTTTCAGTTTCATGAGGTCCCATTTATTGATTGTTGCTCTTAGAGCCTGTGCTGTTGGTGTTCTGTTCAGGAAGTTTTCTCCTGTACCAATGAGTCCTAGGGTATTCCCCACTTTTTTTTTCTAGCCGATTTAATGTGTCTGGTTTTATGTTGAGGTCTTTCATCCACTTGGACTTCAGTTTTGTGCAGGGTGATAAGTATGGATCTATTTTCATTTTTCTACATGTGGACATCCAGTTCAACCAGCACCATTTGTTGAAGATGCTATCTTTTTTCCATTGTATGGTTTTGGCATCTTTGTCAAAAATCAGGTGTCCATAAGTGTGTGGGTTTATTTCTGGGTCTTCTGTTTGGTTCCATTGATCCACCATTCTGTTTCTATGCCAGTACCATGCAGTTTTTATAACTGTTGCTCTATATTACAGCTTGAGATGAGGGATGGAGATACCTCCAGAAGATCTTTTATCATAGAGGATTGTTTTAGCAATTCTGGGTTTCTTGTTATTCCATACGAAGTTGAGAATTTTTCTTTCCAGGTCTGTAAAGATTTGTGTTGGCAATTTGATGGGAATTGCATTCAATCTGTAGATTGCTTTTGGTAAGATGGCCATTTTTACTATGTTAATCCTGCCAAGCCATGAGCATGAGAGATCTTTCCATCTTCTCATATCTTCTTCTAATTCTTTCTTCAGAGACTTGAAATTTTTTTCATACAAGTCTTTTACTTGCTTGGTTAGGGTTACACCAAGGTACTTTATGTCATTTGTGGCTATTGTGAAGGGTGTTGTTTCTCTAATTTCTTTCTCAGCCCTTTTGTCTTTTGTATACAGGAGGGCTACTGATTTTTTTGAGTTAATTTTGTATCTGGCCACTTTGCTGAAGGTGTTTCAAGTTTTAAAAGAATGTTTAGTTAATAAATTCCACCCTGGAGCTATCTATGCATTTATCCATCTAACTTTGTAACACTTGATTTGGCACGTTAAAGGAGGCTTCTAGAAATTCAGATAAGTTTATGTCACAGAATGGAAGAGATTATATGTTCTAACGACTTTGTCTTTGCAATGCAAGGAATTACACAATCTATTGTGTCTAGTCACTAGTGAGTTCCTTGGCCTTATGCTTCTGAATCCAATCATGTTGAAGTTGATTGAGGTGTGAGCATTTTGCAAGGCTCCAAACATGCTCTCCCTTCACTACTACTTCAATTCCCTTCCATTTCAGTTAGGATAAGTAAGTGGCAATTAGCTTAGAAACCGTCTGGAAAGATGAACCTTGAGCTGCTCAAGCTGGGCTCATAATAGCCAGAAGCTGAAGGTGAGAACATCTGCAGAACTACCTTTTGCTGAGTTGTTTTGGGAAGTGCTGAGCTGTAATAGAGCTACTTTCCTGAAGCACATGTGGAAATCATAGTTTAGTTTAGTCATTTTCTCATCTTAAACGTTTTATATTTTATCTATTTATTTATTCACATTACATCCCATTCATAGCCCTCCTCCTGACCTTAAACTCTTAAAAACTTGAAATTCAGAAAATTAAAATTACACTGAAGTAATGCCTTCAGCCCTAAAAATAAATAATAAATAAATCTCAGCTGGACAGTCTTATTCTAGATCATTCTACTACTTCATACGGATGTGGACATTAAATGCTTCTTCCTGCTTTGATAAGCCTGTCCTGTGTACTATAATCCTTGCATTTTTTTTTCTTTTCACCTGATATTTTCCTCTTCTACTTTAAAAAACAGAAACTCTAGTTGAATTCTTCCCTATTTTTCCTGTGTCTGCAAACAGGGTCTGTAGGGGTAAAACAGAAAGGCTGCTGTTGGCTCCATCAATACAGTGGCCACTTGGCCTTTTCAGTTATACTTGCTAACTGAATAGTTATGATGCAGCAATGAGGAACAGGACTGCTTCCATCTCAGACAATTTGTCCCAGTGTCACCCTCAAGAATCCCCAAATAGACTGAGAACTGTGTGGGCAAAGAATAAAATAAAGGTTACTTTCAAGACTTTCCATTATGGAACAGCCAAGGACAAACCAGGAAACACACTTGGGACCAGATAAACCTTCAAATAATAAAACACTGCTATACCAGGCCTATCTACAACTATGGGAAGATAAGTCTATTGGCTCCATTTGGCAAAAGTGAAAACAGTCCAAATGGTTGAAACTTGTTCAAGGCCCTACAACTAAGTATACAGCAGCCTCAAGATGGAAGTCCATACAATCGTGTTTGATTCCTCTGTCCAGGGTACCTTCTCCAAGCATCCCTACTCATTTTCTCTCTGAAGGAAGCAACCTTGGCTGAGGGTTTATAATGGATTTAATGCCACTTAATACTGCCATCTTTGATAAAACTTATAAATCAAAATCATCTTAGTGGCTAGAAAGATGGTTCAGTGATTAAGAAAGAGCACTTGCTCTTGCAGAGAACCCAGATTCAGTGCACACATAGTGGCTCACAACCATCCAGTACTCGAGTTCCAGGTGCTCCGACACACTCTTCCAGCTTCTATGGGTACTACGCATGCACATAGTACAGATACATGCATGCATATAAAACACTCATGAACATAAATCTTTTAAAAATTGGACAACTTACACAAAAGCAAAAATGCTTATATTCAAATAACAGGACGGTTCACATAAATCTGGGCAGGGTAAACCCCACAGGAGAACCTGGAGGTCTTTTATCCTGCCTAACTAGTCAATCTTCTAACTAGCTATAAAAGACTACATCCTAATTTCCAGAACCCACTGTGTTACTTACATTGTTAAAGAGGCCTTCCAAATGTAATTAAATTTAAGATCCTTGAACTACAGAGATTCTCTTGTATTATTAGGCAGGCCCATCCAATACCACCACGGGGTACTTTATACAAAGTAGGAAGATAGAAAGATGAAAGTTCCAAGCAAGATATGTGACAATGAAGGCCATGATCCAATGGTCTCCAGAAAGTACAAAGGGCCAGGTAACATTCTCCTTAGACGTTTCCAAAAGGAACATTGCTTTCCCTTACACTGTGCTTTTAGACTTCTATAGAATAAAAATAGCCACTGAATTGGTGACAATTTGTTACATCAGAAGTAGGAAAACAATACATTGGGCATAGAGCAAGTGCTCCCCAACCTTCCAGAAAGGTGCTCCTCATCCCCAACAGACCTATCTGGACTGGAATACCCTGAAATTGGTTCTATACTTCCACTTTTTGTTTTGCAGTGCTAGGGACTGTACCTAGGAGTGTGCATGCTAGGAGAGTGCTCTTTACCATAGAGACACACTTTTGCTCTTAACTGAAACAAATTTGTGAAATGCAAAACACAACTTTTTTTTTTCGATCAGTAAAATCTCCTACAGAAATATACTTTTCTCTTTTCTGCCTTCCCACCCTTTTCCAGTGTAGCCCTAAGTATTCTTGGGTAATCATACACAGGCCTACTTGTTGGAGTGGCATAAGTATGTATGACCCTGCTGTCTGAAACAGTGTCCTTAGAAAGTAAAAAATAAATCCTTGAGTGTTCATTCAGATGAGAGAGGATAGAAAGTAGGACTAACTCATAGTGAAGAAATAATGTTCTAATTAGGATAATCTCCAAGAAAGTGAGTGAACCTGAGGGGGAGCTCTTGGAGATCCCAGATACTTGATCAGAGCTTAGGAATTAAATAACACAACTCTATGATGTCTATTAGAAATCTTAAAATATAAAGACACAAATAAGTGAAAAACCAAAAGAATAAGCCAAGCGTTGATGCTGTATGACTTTAATCCCAGCACTTGGGAGGCAGAGGCAGGCAGATCTTTGAGTTTGACGGTAGCCTGGTCTACAGAGCAAGTTCCAGGAGAGCCAGAGCTACACAGAAACCATGTCAAAAAAAAAGTCCAAGAGAATAGATAGAAGTCAGGTCCATACATGTTGGAGAAACAGTCTCATAGAGGACCCCCGTGCCCTGATATATTTTGTCCTTGTGGAGCTCCTGTCCTCTCCCATTCATACTAACTCCCCCTTTTATCATATGATTCCCTGCACTCTACTGAAGATTTGGTTATGAGTCTCAGCATCTGCTTTGATAAGCTGTTATGTAGAGTCTTTCAGAGGCCCTCTGCAGTAGGCTTCTGTCCTGTTTTTTGTCTTCTCCTACTTCCCATGTCCATCCCATTTGTCTTTCTAAGTGAGGATTGATCATCATACCCCGGGTCCTCTTTCTTCTTTATCTTCTTTAGGTGCACGCATTTTAGTATATGTATCCTATCTTATAGGACTATATATGTGAGTATTTACCATATGTGTCTTTCTGCTCCTGGGATACCTCACTCAGGATGATCTTTTCTAGATCCCACCATTTGCCTGCAAATTTCACGATTTCCTCGTTTTTAATTGCTGAGTAGTGTTCCATTGTGTAAAAGTACCACACTTTCTGTATCCATTCCTCCACTGAGGGACATCTGGGTTGTTTCCAGGTTCTGGTTATTACAAATAAAGCTGCTACAAACATGGTTGAGCAAATGTCCTTGTTGTGTACTTGAGCATCTTTTGGATATATGCCTAAGAGTTGTATAGCTGAATCTTTTTTTTTTTTTCTTTTTATCTCATCTGTATTTACCTTTTAAAGCAGAATGTGGTTGGGCACTATTTCCATTCACAAGCCTTACTGAGTTACAAGACCTAGGGAAGAAGCTTAGGGTTTGTTCTCAGTACTTCGAAAAACAAGCCACAAGGGGAATTCCTGTCAAGTTGTTTTTAACTTGTGTTCTTCTAAGACTAGTACATGCAGAATTAAAACCACAGGGGACGAAAAAAACTCTAAGATGAAACTTAAGCCATCTTAATTTTTGTCCTTTCTAAACATGTATAGCTCAGAACACTTAAAGTGACAAATGATTTGGTCTAAGGAATCCATAATGTATAGCTGGATCTTGAGGAAGCACTATTCCTAATTGTCTGAGAAAGCACCAGATTGATTTCCAAAGTGGTTGTACAAGTTTGCATTCCCACCAGCAATGTAGGAGGGTTCCCCTTTCTTCACATCCTCTCCAGCATGTGCTGTCACTTGAGTTTTTAACCTTTACCATTCTGATGGGTGTAAGGTGAAATCTCAGGGTTGTTTTTATTTGCATCTCTCTGATGGCTAAGGACATCGAGCATCTCTTTAGGTGTTTCTTTGCCATTCTGTATTCCTCTATAGAGAATTCTGTTTAGCTCCATACCCCATTTTTAATTGGATTGCTTGGTTTATTGCTTTTTAATTTCTTTAGTTCTTTATATATTCTGGATATCAGCCCTCTTTCAGATATAGGGTTGGTGAAGGTCCTTTCCCAGTCTGTAGGCTGTCGTTTTGTTCTGACAATAGTGTCCTTTGCTTTACAGAAGCTTTTCAGTTTCATGAGGTCCCATTTATCAATTGTTGCCCTAAGAGCCTGTGCTGTTGGTGTTCTGTTCAGGAAGTTGTCTCCTGTGCCAATGAGTTCCAAGGTCTTACCCACTTTTTCTTCTAACCAATTTAGCGTATCTGGTTTTATGTTGAGGTCTTTGATCCAGTTGGACTTTAGTTTTGTGCAGGGTGATAAATATCTCCAAGACTTTTAACATGAAGGAGTATTGGATTTTGTCAAAGGCTATTCAACATCTAATGAGATGAGCATGTAGTTTTTAACTTGCAGTTTGTTTATATGGTGGATTGCATTGATGGATTTTTATATGTTGAACCATCCCTGAATCCCTGGGATAAATCCTACTTTATCATTATGGATGATGTTTTTTGATGTGTTCTTAGATTCAGTTTGCAAATATTTTATTGACTATTTTTGCAGCAATGTTCATAAGGAGATTGGTATGAAATTCTCTTTCTTGGTTGAGTCTTTGTATGATTTATGTATGAGGGTGATTGTGACCTCATAGCATGAGTTTGGTAATACTCCTTCTGTTTCCATTTTGTGGAATAGTTTGAGGAGTATTGCTATTAGCTCTTCTTTGAAAGCCTGGTAGAATTCTGTGCTGTTATAGTAAATGAAAAAGCGAGTGTTGGGCTATATAATGTTTATTATTAGTCCTAAGATCTTTGTGGTGATATTATTTAACCTGCTATCACAAATAATAACACAGGCATCTGTTAGATTTATAATTCCCTTATTTACCTTGGGCTGGACAGATATTTCACTTATGCTGGCTCACTAACGTCATCATCCATCTTCCAGCCCCCATCCAATGCCATTCATCTTGATTCTCTTCATCTGGTCTACCTTCTATACATAATCCCATGGCACTTGCTTATATTCTTCATCTGGGCCTTTTCTCAACATTATTAGAGTCTTTCCTCCAGGCCCATGTGATTTCTTCTCCACATGAGCTCATTGTGGCGTCCTCCTACCTCCTTTCTTTCTGTCCACCTGTTTTCCATTACTTCCCATCCTCCAAAGCCTGGGAACCTTAGCCATGCCTACCCCATTCTGCCTTGCCCAGGTATAGGCCAATAATCAATCAGGTATATCTTAGGCAGGTTTACAAAACAAGGATAGGTATAACCAGATCTTGAGGGCCAGTCACATGCTACAAACCACCTGGCTGAAGGCTTTTTTTTTTCTGGGGAGATTTTAATGGCGGCCTCTCTTTCCTTAGGGTTATAGGTCTATTTAAATTATTTACTTGATCTTGATTTTAGGTTGGTAAGTGGCATCTATCAAGAAAATCACCCATGTTGTGAAGTACAGGTTTTTGAAGTAAGACTTAATGATTCTTTGGATTTTCTCAGTGTCTGTTGTTATGTCTCCCTTTTCCTTTCTGATTTTATTGATTTGGGTACTGTCTTTCTGGCTTTTAGTTAGTTTGGCTAAGGATTTGTCTATCTTGTTGATTTTCTCAAAGAACCAGCTCTGGGGTTCGTTGGTTCTTTGTATTTTTCTCTTTGTTTCTAATTTATTGATTTCAGCCTGGAGTTTGATTATTTCCTGCCATCTACTCCTCTTGGTTGTGTTTGCTTCTTTTTCTTCTAGTTTTCAGATGTGCTTTTAAATTGCTAGTATGGGCGTCTCACCAATTTGTTTATGAAGGCACTTAGTGCTATGAACTTTACTCTTAGCACCGTTTTCATTCTGTCCTATAAGTTTGGGTATGTTGTGCCTTCATTTTCATTGAATTCTAGAAAGTCTTTAATTTCTTTATTACCTCCCTGACTCAGTGGTCATTGAGGAGAAAGTTGTTCAGATTCCATGAGTTTGTAGGCTTTCTCTTAACATAATTTTTAAAAGACCAAGAAAATTACTAAAGCAAAAACAAAAACAAAAACAAACAAACAAACAAAAAAAACACAGACCATTCTAGGCCAGTACATGATTTTTAAAAATCTTCTGTTTTGAACCAAGAAATCTGGGCCCAGGACCATGCATGAAGATAACCTAGAACCCCTGCACAGATGTAGTCCATGGCAGCTCAGTCTCCAAGTGGGTTCCCTAGTAAGGGGAACAGGGACTGTCTCTGACATGAACTCACTGACTGGCTCTTTGATCACCTCCCCCTGTTGTAGCCTTACCAGGCCACAGAGGAAGACAATGCATCCAGTCCTGATGAGACCTGATAGGCTACAGACTACGGTTAGAGGGACGGGGAGAAGGATCTCCCCTATCAGTGGACTTGGAGAGGGGCAGGGCATAGGATGGAATGAGGGAGGGGGCTACAGCTGGGATGCAAAGTGAATAAAATGTAATTAACATAAAAAATAAAAATTTAAAAAATGTTCTGTTTCACTTTGTTTTAAGGCAGGGTCTCACTATACTGTTGCACTCATTTTTTGTTTACTTTACATCCCAAAGGTGACACTTCCCACCTCTCTTCCTAGTCCTCCCCCTTCCATTCTTCCCCAATCCCTTTCTGCTCAGAAAAGGAGAGCCTCCCTCCCCCTATATCAACCCTCCTCAGCACATCAAGTCACATCAAGACTGAGCATATACTCAACCCCTGAGGCCAGGTAAGGCAGCCCTGCCAGGGGAAATGATCCAAAAGCAGGCAATTGAGTCCATGTTAGAAACATGGACTCGCCAGGCTACCCATATGAAGACCACGCCCCACATCGGCCACATATATACAGGGTTCCTAGGTCCAGACCATGCATGCTCCTTAGTTGATGTCTCAGTCTCTGAAAGCCCCATGGGCCTGAGTTAGTTGTCTCTGTTGGTCTTCTTGTGAAATTCCTGTCCCCACCAGGCCCTTCCATCTTTCCTCCAGCACTCCCACAGGACTTGCTTGGCTGCCAAGTCCCAGCTTCTGTCTCTATCCTAGGCTGGGTGGAGCCTCCCAGAGGATAGTCAAGTTAGGCTCCTGTCTGCAGGCATAGCAGAGCATCATTAATAGTGTCAGGGTCTGGCTCTCTACAGTTGGGTGGGTCTCAGGTTGGGCCAATTCTGGTTTGGACATTCCCTCTATCTTTGTTCCCTCTTTATTCCTGCACTTCTTGCAGGCAGGGTAATTTTTGGAACAAATGTTTTGTCCACTAGTCCTGCCTGGCTAGGAGGTGGTCACTTCAGTCTTCATATCGCCCCTGTTAGGAGTCTCAGGTAGAGTCACACCCATGTTGTTGCACTTGTTTTTTAAGCTATATTTTATTAAGGGTGTTTCGACCTCTACCTCCCTTCCACCAACCCTTTAACCCTTGGTAAGAGAAAGGTTAGTGTGGAGAGGGGCCGAAGACTCCTTTATTTTTCCAAGCTGTTTAAGGTCAAGGGGTTCTTTGGGGACTATACCAATCTCCATCAACAGCAAATGCAGCAAGTAGTCTCCTCCAAGCCTCTGCATTGAAACACGTCTCTCGGTCTCTCTCTCTCTCTAGCCTCTCCAAACTGCCACCCTTCTCTTCCTGGGCTCTCATATTTATATCCCTCAGAGTCTTAGACCACACCTCTCTCCATGCTGCATGACACAGACCAGCTGACAAAGTCCACACCCTGAAGGAGGTAATTATCAGGCCAAACTAAAATCCCACAGTTGGGATTAAAGCGAAAACATATTTACATAACATAACTAAGTTCGCAAAGAAACTAAAACTTCCATTACACTATGTAACCTTGGCTGGCCTAGAACTCACTATGTAAACCAAACTGGCCTCAAACTCTTAGAGATATGCCTACCTCTGCCTCCTGAGTCCTGAGACTAAAAGTGAGAGCTACAACTCCTAGCTCAAATCAATACTTTTGAGACAGTGTCTCATGTAGACCAGGCTGGTCTGGAGCTCACTGCATAGGACAGGCTTGCCTCAAACTCCTAACCCTCCTTCAACCTCCTAACTGTTGCTATTACAGGCATGTAGCACCATGCCCATCTCTGATTAATTTCAAAAGACATAATCCAAGAGATACCAACAGCCGCCAAAAGCTGATATAAGGAGTGATTCCTGCCAGTACTTTGATATTAGTTCAATGTCAGTAACCTTGGACGTCTGTTATCCAGGACTATGAGGGAATAAATTTTTATTTTAAACCAAGAATTTTTTGAAGGATTCAAGTCAAACGGAGTATATTTTTTGACCACATGAAATGAAATTATACATCAATTATAAACATTCCTGGAAAATCCAAATAGAAGAAACTGAAAAACACAGTTCTAAGTAATACATCAGAGTACTCACCAAAAGAAATAAAAGGGGCTGGTGGTACAGTTCAGTGGCAGGATTCATGCTTAGTATTCAGTATAACAAAGATGCCAGATTCAATCCTAGCACCATGATAGATGAGATAGGTGATAGATAGATAGATAGATAGATAGATAGATAGATAGATAGATAGAT
>NW_026590542.1:611388-765827 GCF_907164565.1 Psammomys obesus
GATAGATAGATAGATAGATAGATAGATAGATAGATAGATAGATAGATAGACAGAGATAGATAGATAGATAGATAGATAGATAGATAGATAGATAGATAAATAGATAGATATACAGATATAGAAAATAACTTTTCAAAATGAAATTATAGAACACGTTTTAAATGGCTATGTAGTCTTATGATAGAGTATGTTACCTAGCCTGAACAGGACTCAGGTTCAATGTTAACAATAAAAATATCTTGAATGGAATGAAAAGAAAACCTAAGTATGATGTTTATAAAAGAATATATTGGGGAGATTCTAGAGCACTTAGTGCTTATATTAGAAAGCAAGGGTCCAGTGTATGTACAACCAGACTATAATGCTAAGATGTTAAAGAGTGAAAACTTTACACCTGTTTCAAGGCCAGTCTGGACTACATAGTGAGATCCTATCTCAAAAACAAGTGAACAAAACAACTGGCTGAGAATATGCCTCTGTCTATAAAGTACCTACCACACAAACAGGACAACTTGAGTTCAGATCTCCAGAACCATGTAAAATGCCTGCCATGCCTATAACCACAGCACCTAGGTAGCAGGAAGAGCTCATTAACCAGCAAACCCAGCTGGAGTGATGAGCTTCAGATTCAATGAGAGATCCCATCTGAAGAAATAAAAGTCAAGCACAAGCCAGGAAAGACACTGGATGTTGGCCTCTGCCATCTACACTCACATGTACACACAATCACACTAACAATTACAAATGCCCCCCACACACAAATAAATAGTAAAAAATGAGTAAATGTTTAGAAATTCTAATTAAGTAGAAGAAAGGAAATTATGAACATTAGCACTGAAATTTATAAAAAGAAATTTCTTGAAACCAAAAGTTGCTTTGTCTGTTTACTTGCTTACTTATTTTATTTTTGTTGTTGTTTCTTGAGGCAAGATCTTACTATTAGCCCAGACTAGGCTCAGGCTGGCTATGCAGCAGAAGATGACCTTAAACTGATCTCTTGCTTCAGCCTCCTGAATACTGGGGTTAAAGCTCCAAAGTTGGTTCCTTGAAAAACTAAAATAAGATAAATAAAACTCTTGTGAGATTTACCACGAAAAAAAAAAAAGAAAGAAAGAAAGGCAAATTATCAGTATGGAAATGAGAGAAGAGATAATACAAACACTAAAAGAATAACAGCAAAATACGAAGAACAATCATACCTGAAAAGTCAATGCCAGATGAACAGTTGGACAATGGACAGATGCCTACGACACACTGAAAGCTCACTAAAGAGAAAATGGATACCTGAATAGCTCTTTATTACTGAATAACACACCTGAAAACTTTCTTAAGGAAACTCTATGTCCAGGTGACATCATTTGTGAGGTCTAACCAGCTTTCAAAGAACAAATGTGATTGATTCTACAAAAAATTCCCCCAAAGTGAGCAAGAAAAAAAAAAAAAACCAGTTTGTAACCCATTTTAGTAGGCCAGCATTACCTTGGTACTAAACCCAGACAAACACAAAAGAAAAACCAGACTAATGGTCTCCATAAATATCTATGGAAAGCTCTTAAGAAGAACCTTAATAAAAGCAAAAATTTAGTAAGCTGAATCCACAGAAGGTCAATAGATAATACAAATGGGATTTGTCTCAGAAATAAGGTCAGTTTAACATATGAAAAAAAATCAATTGATGTAACATGAAAGACTCCACTTCTTTGCTTTCATATATCAAGAAGTAAGAAACAGTCTCAAATATTCTTGGATTGGTGAAATTGTTAAGTGCTGAAGCTGGATATGATGGTTTTCTCCTGTAATCCCAGAATTTAGTAGGCCAAAGCAGGAGAGCTGTGAATTTAAGACTATCCTAGTCTACACAGCAAGTTCCAGCATCAGCAAGGCTACAAAGAGATACTCCATCTCAATAAGACCAAAGTTGTAGCTCCTTGGGAGTGTAGTTGACTTACATGAGCAAGGCCTTGACTTCCATTCCCAGTGTTGCAAAAAAAAGTATTGTCAAGGGCCCAAGTTGTCTTCTGAACCTGCTGTAACCTAGCTCCCCTCCCTCCCAGTGCATTTAGTAAAATAAACAAGAAAAAACAAAGTCCCTTTTGTACACTTATCTAAAGAAAGGTGGCTCCCTCTGAAATTTTTGTTCATTTTGTTTGTCTTCCTTGTCTTTCACTCTTCTGAGTTAGTAATAAGTTTGCAGGGCTTGAGAGATGACTCAGTGGTTAAGAGCACTGATTGCTCTTCCAGAGGACCTGGGTTCAATTCCCAGCACCCACATGGCAGCTCTCAACTGTCTGCAACTCCAATTCCAGGGGATCTGACACATTCATACAGACATAAATGCAAGCAAAATACCAATGTATATAAAGTAGTAAAAATAAAACTTTTTTAAGGAAAAAAATGTTTGTACAGATACTTGCAAAATACTCCCAATTCCCAATTCTGAACTCTGCCCTATCCTAAGAGGTCTCAAATATGACCTCAGCTTAGACACAGTAGGCACAAGTGGCAGTTTCCAAACATAACCCTTCAGTTGGGAATGGAGTTCAGCAGGAGAAGGCTTCCCTGAATTTCACCGTCAAAGCCACAAAGAGGGAAAAACATCCCAAGCCTGTACAAAATCTCAAACTTGAAGGCTGAGTTTTCTAAAAGATGCCAGAGAAAAACTGCCCCTGAGCCTTAAAGGAAAAGACCTTATCAGGCACTGTCAGCTACTGATACCACACAAAACTCCAAAGCATTTGTGCCGAAATTTGAGTTTCCTGACTTGACAAATAAACATCCCTTTGCTGTGACCATTGAACATTCATTCCCTAGGGCACCTTTAAACTAAGAATTCAGGCTTGGAATGTAGCTACCTAGTAAGTGCTTAACCAGCATGCACTGTTTGATCCTTAGGCCCTAACCTCCCCCTCCCCCACCCCAAAAAAATCCCTAAGAATTTTTAGGAACTCTCCAAAAACCACTGACTAAAAAGTAGATAGATCACTTCAGTCCAAGGCTAATTTCTTGATTCTTCAGCAATCTTCCCCCCCCCTTCCTACTTTATCTTGCCTATTGTACTTCACACAGCAGTCAACTGGAACGGCACTCAGTATGTGTCCCTTTCTTGATCCTGTGGTTTAAGAAAGAAATTTTTTGAGAAAATGTATGTCTTGTTGTGCAGTGATTGGCTGCCAGTCATGGTAACATATGCCTATAATTGCAGGACCAAGGAATATGAACCAGGAGGATTGGCAGAGTTTGAAATAAACCCAAGCTACGTAGTGAGTTCTAGGAAAGCCTGGCCCATGAAGCAAGATATTGTTTAAAAAAAAAAAAACCCAGCCAGGTGTGGTAGGGCATATGTGTAACAGCAGCACTTAGATGAAGAGGTAGAAGAATCAAGAGTTGAAAGTCATTCTCAGCTATATAGGAAGCCAGGTTACTGTTCATCCCCAGTTCTAATAGATAAAGAAAATATGGTGCATATGTATACATGAAATGGAATTTTATTCAGTCATTCAGTTTGTTTATTTGTTTGTTTGTTTGTTTTTTACCTTTGAGATCCTTCTTCCATTTTAGGGGGAAAAAATCATTTTTGTTTCTTTGTTTGTTAGTGGCAAGGCTGTCCTCAAACTCGATTCTCCTGCCCTTGAAGCAGGATAGAAAGACAAAGAGAAATTATGGGGACACAGGAAACGAAAGGAGTCCCTCATCCCAAAGTCTGGTTGAAACCCCTTAGCAACTGAGGATATTCCCAACATAATGTGCAGAGGATGGCTTGCTCAGGAGTTAACTGTGCTTGCAGAGGACCTGAGATTGGGTCTCAATAATCAAGTCAGGCAGTTGACAACTGCCTTTAACTGCAGCTTTATAGGATCCAACACCTTCTTCTAGCCTCCTCAGGCACCCACACTCGTGTGCACATACTCACACAAAGACACCCACATACATATAATTTAAAATAAAATAAAACTTACAAGATAGGAGAGGGAGCTTGGAGAGAAATGAGCGTAGAGATCAGTACTGGGGAGAGTTGGAGAGGGAGGACAGAGGACCTGCAGAGAGAAGGTAAACCATGGGTGGAGGCATCTCTGTGACAGACTGGAGGCCTAGGACAGGGTAGGCTTCTGGGAGGATTTGGGGGGTGACTCTAGTTAAGACTCCGAGTAACAGGGGTCATGGAGACTTAAGAGGACACCCACTAACTATACTAGTGGAAGGAGAAGAACACCAACACACCCACAAAATCTTCAACCCAAAATTTACTCTGCCTACAAGATTTGCAGGGATAAAGCAGACTGAGGGAATGTCCAACCAATGTCTGGCCCAACCTGAGACACACCCAATGGGAGAGAACGAACCCATGACACTATTAACAATACTCTGCTATGCTTGCAGACAGGAGCCTAGCATAGCTGTCCTCTGAGAGGCTCCGCCCAGCAGTGGATAGAAACAGCCAAATATTGGGTCAGCACAGGAAGTCTTATGAGAAAGTGCGGGACAGGATAGAAGGATCCAGAGAGAACAGGAGCTCCACAAGACCAACAGAGCCAACTAACCAGGGCCCAGGAGGGCTTGTGGAAACTGAAGCACCCATCAAGGACCATGCATGGACTGGAACTAGGCCCCCTATACATAAGTACCTGATCAGCAGCTCTGGCTTCATGTGGGTTCCCTAGTAAGAGGAGCGGGGACTGTATCTGACATGGACTCAGTTGTCTGCTTTTTTATCACTTACCCCTGGCAGGGCTGCCTTGTGAGACCACAGGGGAAGAGGATACACTCAGTCCTGATGCAACTGGATGAGCTGGGGTGGGTTTGTGGGAGGGGGCTCCCCTTTTCTGAAGAGTAGGGGAGGGAGGAGGGAGAAGATGGAGGAGGGAACAGGAGGAGAGGAGGAAGGGGGCTATGATGGGGATATAAAGTGAATAAATTAATTAGTTAATTTAAAACTTATTTCAACATAATTAACAACTGTTGAAGGCATTTTTCCCTTCCCAGATGAAAACCTGAAATTTCCTAGGAATCTCACCAGATACCCCTTTAGAGTAAAAAGACACACCCTGATCTCTTGTGCAGCCCTGATGGCTCCTGATTTTATCTTATCAGTTGTAGTCCCAATCAAGGCTCTTCCAGAACCACCTTATAATCTCATTTATCAAAAAAATTCTAGGATTGCTTAGTAGCCCTTTGAAATGTAACTTGAGAGTCATCAAAATTGTCTCTGTAGCCAAAGCCAAGAAACTTCAAAGTGACTCCTCTCTGAGAATCTCATACTCACACACTTGGGTGTGCTGGCTTTTTCGGCTGCCTGCTTTTCTTCACGTTTTTTTCCTGAACTTCAACTCTGCTCCTTATTGGCTCATCCTGAAAATCTTTGCTGTGGTGGAGCCAAGGCTCTAGTTTTACCTAAATGTATTTAGGTCCCTAAATCTATTAAGACAACTCGTGAGGCTGCTACAGGCTACAATGTAGAGCTGTCCCTGCTGCTGCTGACACTTGCATCCCCAAATGCTAGGATGGCAGGTGTATGCCACCATACAAGGCTGAAAAAAAATCACTCTGATGGCTTTCTTCTTAGACTAGAGCCATTTCTTGTTGGAGGACTTGTTAAGTTCTTCCCATTATTAACTCCAATTTGGTTTCATAAAAATTGTGCCATGCTAGGGATATAGGTAAGTGATGGAGTGCCAAGGCCTTCATCTTCTCTTGTTGAATATGAATTAGTTCATAGATTACCAACATCAGAGAAGGCCTTTCTGTGACTGTGATGGATCAATACAAATAGGAGACTAGGGCCAAAAAGATGGCTCAGTTTTTGTAGGTTTTTTTTTAAAAGCCTCTTGCCCCACCAAGCCTGATAGCCTGTGATTGATCTCTAGAACCTAAATGGAGGAAGAAGTGAGTATCATAGGTTGATTAAGAGCACTGAGTGCTCTTCTGGAAGACCCAGGTTGGATTCCTGGTGGTTCACAATTATCTGATCCATTATCTAATCACCATTCAATCCCAACTAGGAGATCTACCTCTTCCTTCTGGCCTCCATAGGTACCAGACATGCATATTGTGCAGATATATACATACAGGCAACACACACACGTAATACACTTTAAAAAAATTAAATAGGGCCTGGAGAATTGGCTCACTTGCAAGTGAGTAGCATGTGGCATCCATTTCTTCCTGCTTTTGACTGTGGATTTAATGTGACTAGCTGCCTTGACTTCACCTTAATAATAGACTGGAATTTTGAGTCAAATAAACAAACAAACCCCTTCTTGCCCAAACATAGCAGCAGAAATGAAACTAGGATACAAATTTTCTCTAAGATGAGAAATTTTTTTAAGTAAAGTTATCCCAGATAGGTGCAGTGATACACAACTTTAATCCCAGCACTCAGGAGGCACAGGCAATCATATCTCTGTGAGTTTTAAGACCAGCCTACTCTACATGGAACTGAATTCTATGAGAACTTTCCTGAGTTCCAGGACAGCCAGGACTATATAAAAAAAAACTCTGTTTCAAAAGGGCCAAAATAAAAAATAAGGTTTTCTCTCCCTGGAAAATAAAAATAAAACAGTGACTATTTTAACAAACGTTATGTGTCAGCATGGTTGATGACAGAAAATAAAGGCCACAAACACCACTTCCAAACCAGTATGACTCCCTGTCTTATGAATCTTTTTGGCAGCAGATCCAGAGAGGTGAGATGGAGTCCCCAGGCAGAAATCTAGAAGAGAAATAGTAGAGGCCTGAATGAATTAAAGCAGTATCAAAATCACCAGAAGGCCATTAAAGGGAGATTTCATTAAAGGGCAGATGACACTAATGTAGGGTGAGAACCACTAAGACCCTGGATCCAAGCATGAGGGCCACAGAAGCTTCCATGGAGGTTGTAGCAATAGTCTTCAGGCCACACTAGTCAGTTCTGGACCAGCTACAGACTCATAAAGGCCACTTGGTCAGATCAAATGCACAAAGAACATCTGTCTTCCCTGCCCATCAAGAGACTGGAATTATTGACCTTTGCCTGGGGATGTCCTTCCTTTGAGGCAGGGTCTCTCATTAACTCATATCTCACCAACTAGGCTACATTGTCTGTCCTTTGACCCCCAGGAAGTCTTCTGCCTTCACCTCCCTGCACTTGGATTACAGCCACATTCCACCACACCTGGTAGGTTCTAGGCATTCATGCTTTCATGCTTGCAGAGCAAGCAATTAACTGACTTATCCCCAAACCTATTAACAATCATATTGGCACAGAAGCAGACCCTTGTCTTGCTTGGCCTGGCTTTCATTAGCTCTGTGTGGAGAAGCTGCTGAGAAAGCAAGCAGTCCCCGCAGCAAAGGTGGCTCTGGCTACTACATTTCAACCCAGAAGCATTTGTACCAAAGAAGGCACAGATTCTGGGTAATGTTGATCTCTGCACTTTGGTCAGGAGCTGCTGCTACCTTGGGCACCTCACCAAACTGCATTTGTTGACATCTGCACCATTTTGTAAAAACTTACCCCAGCGCAGAGGACCCAGGTTCCAGCTATGGCTACAATATAGGGAATTTCTTAGACGTGGTGATTAACTAGACGCGTTAGGAAACAGAAATCTGGTGAGATGTCCCTGATTGGATGGTGCCATTCATGAAGGCACACCAGGAAGCTTGCTAAGAAGAATATTGGTTTGGGCTGCTCCCCAATCATGCTCACTGCTCAAAGAGGCTGCTGTCCTGATGTAGCTTTGGGAAAGATCTGGGCTGACATACAGGATAGAAAGGGAGCCATATGCATTCCAGGAGGCAGAGGAAGACAACACAGGAACAAGAAAAGACTGCTTAGAAATTACAGCCAAAGTTGAGTGTGGTGACACGTGCCTGTAATCCCAGCATTTAGGATGTTGAGGATCTCATTGAGTTTGTAACCAGTTTGGGCTAGCTACATCATGAGTTCCGGGTCTGTCTAGGTTACAGAGTAAAACCCTGTCTCACTCCCCCAAAAAAATGTTCTCATATTTCTCTGGATGACTTAGTGTGTTTTGCTGATGTTTTTCCGCAGCTGAACATATAGTTTGGGTAGTCTCCTTACTTTGCAGATGTGTGAGAACACAGTAGAGTGATTGTCTTAAGTATATCCTTGGGTGAAGAAAGCCAGAATCTGATTTTTCTATTTCCTGTCTTTAAACTTTGGATTATATTCTGGGGGTGCAGCACAGGAGTACTATGTGTGCTGCATACGGACAAAGCCTAAGTTGTCATCCTCAGCACTGTCCCCAAAGAAAGAAAACATTGAGCTGATTTTGTTCTAATTGTGTCCAACATGTCTGGAGTTTTCTTATGCTTGGTGTTGTTCATTTTCTTCCTTTCATTCTTAGTGAGTTATAAATTAGAACGCCAAACTGATGGTATTTTGAATGTAGCAGGGAATTTTTAGTATAGAAGACAAAGAATGGGACATTATATTTAGGATATGTAATCTTAGAGCATATACACACAATAAAGCACACAAATATCAAGAAAAACAATATGCTTTATTTTAAACTAAATTATTTATGGGAGAGGGAGAAATCATGTTTATGTCATAGTGTGCGTGTGTGGAAGTCAGAGGAAAACTGTGGGAATCCATTCTTGCTTTCCTCTATATTGAAGGGGACTGAATTCACCTAGCTAGATGAGCTGCCAGAGATCCTCCATTCTCTACTCCAGAGTCATAGATGTGAGGACATATGCCACATGCTGGGAACCCAACTTGGGTCCTCCTGTTTGTAGAGTAAGTACTTTACCAACTATCTTATCTCCCCAGCCTCTATTTTAATTTTGAATTTTTGAAATTATCTCATTATGCCTCCATGGCTGGCTTGGAACCCCTCATGTAAACTAAGGCTGTCCTTGAATTTTCAGTGACCTCTGGCTTCCAGAGTGCTAGGATTATATCCTTGCATCACTATACCTACCTCCCTCAATTACTTTTTAAGAAAAAAATAAATGTAGGGCTGAAAAAATTGCTCAGCAGGTAAAAGCACTTGCTAATCTTGCGGAGAACATGGATTCTGTTCCTAGCACTCATGTTTTGGTTCACAATCATCTGTAACTCCAGTTCCAAGGGATGCAGCACTCTCTTCTGACTTCCACAGGCACCAGGCATATATGCATGCAGTGCACTTATTTATATGCAAGCAAAATACACACAGAAAAATAAATATTAAAAAAAAGAAAGAAAAATGGGACAGAAGCAGGAGGATTCAAGGCTATTCTCACCAACGTAACTAGTTTAAAGCCGGCCCATGCTGCCTGAGACTGACTCAAAAGAAAATGGGGGGGGGGGGGCTAAGTTTGATTTGGGTTCGGTGATACAGGTTGGTAACTCTAGATGAAGGAAGCAGTACTGTGAATTCTAGGCCATTATGGACTACACAATGAGAATGTCAAGAAACAATTTCTTAGGGGCTAGGAATATGGGTCAGTGTTAGAACACCTGGAAGTGAGTGGCCCTGAGTTTCACCCCAACCCTACAAAAATGAAGGGAAGAGAAATAACACGAAAGTACTTTGAAACTTGCAGGCATACCAGTTGAGCACTATACTACTGAGTTCTAGCGCCAGCCCAAACTCAAGGGTGTTTGGGAGAAAGTGTAGCTAGCTATGTTTGGCATATGTTGTGTAGGATCGTTAATTCCATGTGATTTTAAAAAAAATCAAATAAAGTCATTTTTCTTTCCCTTCAAAAAGTATTTTGCAAGAGTTGGCCTGCTGCCAACAAGGTCTTCCCAGCTTGAGAGAGGAAGGCTTTGTTTAACCGCTTTGTTCTTTCCTTTTTAACCTATTTGTGTTTAACCAGATCCCTGTCCCAATTCCTTAGGCATTTTAACAACTTCTTTCTGTTTGCTGAACTAAGAGATTAACTTTAGAGAGCTGTCCAAACTCCAAAGTTTACGTTTGCTGTACCCCTGCCGCTTCTCACGCCTGCCCAGAGTGGATTCAGCTGGATACTTCCAGTTGCCAGAGACGGGGGGCGGGGCCGGGGGGGCGGGGCCGGGGGAAATGGGGGGGGGACGGGACAGCGTTGGATAAATGAGGGAGAAGGGTAAGCCCTCAGGGTTGTTGGTCTCCGCCGGTCCCCTTGCCTGTGGCTACCAATCTGCCTAGGCTCTGTGTTCCTTCCCAAGGTTCTCTGCGTGACCTGCGCAGTCATTAACCCTGTGAATATCCCTTCCCAAGGTTCTCTGCGTGACCTGCGCAGTCACTATCACTGTGAATATCCAGGACAGGACAGCCTTGGTAGGAAAGACAGAAAAACGATTTTCAGGCGACCGGGAAGCTACATTTGCTCACCCCAGTCTTCAGATAGCAGCCAGAGACCAGTACCAGGAGCAAGGCGGGGTTCAGATTCCCAGAGCTCTGCCATTGCAGTCACTGCACCCTAACTCTGGAGGCCGCGCAGCACTACCAGCATGTGCAAGAAGAATACCCTTTGGCCCAGGTACTCTACGTGCGGCGCGGACGGACCCCTGACATCAGCCCTCTATCACCACTCTTCTCCCACTCCCGCCCAAGCCACCAGTTTGCAGCCAGAAACCCCGGGCCAAAAAGGGTTGTTTGGCAGCAATGGCCCCTCCCCCCCTTCACACACACAGCTTGCAGAACAAACTGCGGGTTAAATAATGCTATTGCAAAAGTCCCACGTCTGATCTTGGAGCTTATCTAAGATTGATAGCATGAAAGCCCTTTAGAGCCTGGGCCAATTTTTAACAGCCTATGGACATGGCAAATGCTACAGCGCTGGTAGTTAATACTTCCAGACAGGCCTGAGCTGTTTCCTAAAGCATGCAGTTTATTGAAGGAAAGATTAAGCCAAAACTTGTTTCCCATCCCCTCCTCCTTGTATTCATTTGCCCACCCATGTGTGGGACTGCTTAGTTCGAAGCAGATAGATACCTGGGAAAAAAACATGAAGGTACTGGCAATTTCCATCAGCATTAGCGCCTGCTGGAGCAGACTTGCATAGTAAAGTTTCTTGCCTCTTCAAGGGACAATTCTTGATGGAGCTCTTTTCTTTCTGATAATTTTTCTTTTCTTTAATTTCTCCCAGTTCACTGGTCACAGTCTTTGGCCTAAAGTCCAAGCATAGAATGTTCTTTGCCTGTGGGATTCAAGGCTCCCTGAAAAACTGGCCTCATGCAAGGAAGTAAGATGCAACTAAGGGGGCTATGAGTTCATTTACTCATGGTAGAGCTGGAGGTGAAGCCCTGTAGCAGATTGTATTAAAGGTCCTGGTTCTATCCCCAGCACAGCCACTCTACATACATACATATGTATATACATACATGTGTATATGTGTGTATATATACATATATAATTCACACCTGCCATTTTCTGAATTGAAAATGAGCATGGGTTTGAGGGGGGGGGTTTGGGAGGGTAAGGACAGTGCTCGATATTAACCCTGGGCCTAGCACAGACTAGGAATCTTTTCTACCCAAGCCATATTCCAAACCTCTTAATTCAGTATAACTGATAAACACATTTCTAAAATCTGGCTGGCTCCCAAGGAGATCAATAACATCAATGGATGAGGGAGGGGTGACAGCATAGAAAGGCAACCTGCAGACATTCAGAGAAGCCACCAATGAGGGAGCTACCCGCCCCTTCGAGGTCAGGGTGCTGGCATAAAAGGCATTGCTGAATAACAGTCTTGCTGAGCATCATTACCGCCAGGTGTGGATGGCAGAGTGTTTCCTTTCTCTATTTTAGAGATAGCTTAAAAAAAAAAAAACCTCACTGGTAAGTTGACTGAGGATGTCTCATGCCATGTTCTATCTGCTTTTCCTTCGCCTTCCTGCATACCACTTCCGGTCATGCTGCACACCTTGCTCTGATGGGGAAAGACACCCATTTTTCTATTCTCATCCAGTAATGGTATACCTCAAGGAGATCTCAGATTTGGTCACAGACTGCTGTGATAAAATGAATTTTATAAGAAAACAAATAAGATTTTGTCTTCCTAGTGCATATAAAAGTTATACACTGTATAGAAATGCTACTGTGCACACCTTAACTAAAAATAAATACTTTATTGCTCAAAATTCTAAGTACTGTCGAGCTGTTGGAAGCCTGGTGCATACAGAATTGCTCTGCAACTTGTGAAAACTGTACTACCTGCACATTGCCATAAAACAAGATGCGCCTGCCATCTGTACTGAGTGCTGTGCTGAATTTGCTTCATGCCTTGCATTTGTTCTCTGTTGCCGATAACAGGCTTTTCCTACAAACATGTCTTCCATCAAAATTGAATGTGTTTTACGGGAGAACTGCAGGTGTGGAGAGTCTCCAGTATGGGAGGAAGCATCCAACTCTCTGCTCTTTGTAGACATCCCTGCAAAGAAGATTTGTCGATGGGATTCAGTCAGCAAGCAAGTGAAACGAATGGCTGTTGGTAAGAATGAAAGCTGAGCTCCTTTCCTTGCTTGCAGTTAGCTATCTTTTCCCAGTGGTGGGGCAGGGGGCAGGCATCACCATGTTTGCCATTGCCCTGGGTTCTTGTTAAAGGCTAACTGAAAATGCTTTGAAACCATTTGGGTTGTCATGTTCTCTGTGTCTTGGAGATGATGGATCATCAACACTTTCCTCATCCTCTTGCATGGAGCACAGCATTCCCAGCTTCCTTTGCTTTAGTCTGTGATGCTGGGCCTCAGGCATGCTCATGCTATACCTCCAGTCCCCCATTATTGTTTTGATGTTGAGGTACTATAGTGTCTCTTTCCTGGTTGCCTTCAGATAATAGCATCCATAGCCTAAGACTCCATTAGTGGCATAGCAAAAGCCATCTACCCTGCTTAGGCCAAAACCTCCATTAAAAAAAATGCCAACAACAGATGTAAGATGTATTACTCACTTCTTTGTGAAAAGAAGAGTTGTTAGGCTTCAAAAGCGTCAACCAGGGCTGTGTTCACTGCACAAATGTGAGACCCCTGACAGTACTCCCAAGAGAGATTTGTGGTTTTAGATAAGGAGTTTGTAGGTCTTTTCATGGCTCAGGGCAGTAGGCTGGGTGTGATTATCAGTAGACAAACAAGTTTGTTTCTGTCCTTGGATTCGTGGGAAGAGATACCAGGATTTTCCTAGGATTACAGGAATTTCTGGTTTCTGGTATCTTCCCATGAATCCAAATGAGAACTTAAAGCTTGTTTTCCCCTGGTGTTGCGGATTGAATCCAGGGGCTGTGCATACCACAAAATCCATTCCCAGTAGCTATCTTTTAAAAAATTGATTTTGTCTTGTGTGGGAAGCACTGGTGCCATGGTACACATGTTGAGGTCAGAGGACAACTTGCAGTTCACTCCTTCCACCGTGTGTGGAAGTCAGAGGACAACTTTTGGGAGTCTTTATTTCCACTATATGAGTTTTGGGGATTTAGCTCAAGTCATCAGGCTTAGTAGCAAAAAGCCTTTGCCTGGTGAGCTATCTCACAGGCCTTAGTTTTCTTTAGCAGGCAAGGACTTTCTTTGTGAGATTCACAGGTTGATGTGGAATTTACAGGTTCTTGCTTCCACTTCTCAAATGCTACTAGGAGCAGTATCTAATTTACATATACGTATTTACAGCTCCAGGCAAAATGCTTCTGCCTGTGCTTTTCCTGGTCTCTCATTCCCAGCATTCACAAAATTCCTACCCTTAATCTGCAAAGCCTCCCAGTCATGAAAAGGGTTTGTGTGTTAGCAGGAGGTTAGGAAGCTAAGCTTTCAGGAGGCATCTGAAGCTATAGTTAGGATCCTTGTTAAAAGCATGACCCCCTTATAGGGTCCTGTACATTCCCAGGGCTCCCAAGGGCTTGAGTCAACTTCTGAGCAGGGCTTTGAGCTAAGAGCATTTAGCATTAATGAGGTGCTTAGGAAATGTTTCTAAACAAATTAAGATAAATGTATTTCCTGTGAATACTCACCATGGTAATCTCCACTTAAAAAGGGTTTTCTCAGTGCATGAAAGAGTATTAAAACCAGATAAGCTAAACTATTAAAATAAAAATATAGTAATGTAATAAAGAGATAGATTGTATTTCATTTAATGTACAATTCTATTATTTTGACCATGCATGCTTTCAAAAATACTTGAGAAATGAGGAACAAATTATAATTAAATATATTAAAAATTAAATACTTTTAAAAATAGTATTAACTGGATGTGATAATGCACATCATATACCAGCATTCAGAAAGTAGAGGCAAGAGGCAAGAAAATGTTGAGGTTGAGGCTACATCATCAGACACCGTTTCAGTACCTTAAAAATCACTGAACCTGGGCTGGAGTGATGGCTCAGAGTTTAAGAACACTCACTGTTCTTCCAAAGGTCCTGAGTTCAATTCCCAGCAACCACATGGTGGCTCATAACCATCTATACTAAGATCTGGTGTGCAGGCAGAATGTTGTATAAATAATAAATAAATCTTTAAAAAAAATCACTGGACCCTTTTCCTAAGAAATGTTACATGACATAATGACTTCTGTGCTGTGAGACTTCCAGAGTGCTTACTACCTTCTAGCTATTTCCTTTGCCTCTGCAGATGCCCCAGTCAGTTCAGTGGCACTTCGACAGTTTGGAGGCTATGTTGCCACCATTGGAACCAAGTTCTGCACTTTGAACTGGGAAGATCAATCAGTATTTGTCCTAGCCACAGTGGATAAAGATAAGAAAAACAATCGATTCAATGATGGGAAGGTGGATCCTGCTGGGAGATACTTTGCTGGTATGATTCCTTCCTTCCTTCCTTCCTTCCTTCCTTCCTTCCTTCCTTCCTTCCTTCCTTCCTTCCTTCCTTTCTTCCTTCTCCCTCTCTCTCTCTCTTTCTATCTTTCTTGTCGTTTCTATTTGCTATGCTTAAATCTTTCTCTCACTTTCTCTATCTGTGTGTGTGTATGTGTGTATGTTGTGTGGGATGGAACAAAAAACCTATATATGCTAGATAAGTGTTCTACCACAAAAAGTAATATTACATAATGAACATGTCTATATATACCCTAACCTAGAATTATTCATAAACATTTTGTTCTGTTTTTCAGTTGTCTTTGTTTGTTTCTTTGTTTCAAGACAAGGTACCACTGGACTTGATTTATAGACCATGCTGGCCTTGAACTCACAGAGATCTTGCTACTTCTGCCTCCCAGAGTGCTGGGATTACAGGCTTGTGCTACTGTGCCTGGCTTTTTGTTCTTGCTTTAATACGTACTCTATCTAAACCTATTTCTCTTTAGAATAATTTGTGTGTGTGTGCTTCCTAAGGAAAATAGCTTTTTTTTTTTTTCCAGAAACAAAAAGTCTCACTATGCAACCTTGGCCGATCTAGAATTCACTCTATGGATCACCAGGCTGGCCTTGAACTCACAGAGATCCACCTGCCTCTGCCTTTTGGGTTCTGGAATTAAAGGCCTGTGCCACCATGCCTAGTGAAAATGACATAATTTTACATGAACACAATATAGTGATCAACTTACAGAAGTCTAGCATTGATTCAATAAATCTATATTCCTGTTATATCAACTGACCAAATAATGTCTGTTAAGGAATTTTCCCTTCTAATGAGAAATCAAGTTTGGGATCGCATACTGTACTTACTTGTCTTGCCATCCTCTTAATATGGAATATTTCCTTGACACCCCCCATCTCTCTTTTTTTATGGCGTTGCCATTTTTGAAGAATATGGTCCCACCCACCCTCTTTCTTTGTGCGTAGCTTGATGTTAGCCATTTGTGGCTGGAATACTGTGGAAGTGATGTCCTGTCCTTCCCAGGGCATCAAGTATGGAGACATAAACTGTCCCTCTTCCCCTCACTGGTGATATTGAGGTCCTACTGCATTCCTCTGCTAAATAATAACTGCTGGTTTTTGTTGTTGTTGTTGTTGCCTTGCGAAAAAGTTTCACTATGGGGCCCAGGATTCTCTCAAACTTCCTCTGCAGCCCAGGTTTACCTCAAACTTGCACTCATCCTGCTTCCATCTCCCAAATGCTGAGATTATAGATACACATAAATCACCATATGTGTATACATAACTTTAAAAGAATTTTAATTGTAATTTAATTTTTTATACTTAATTTCTCATTTACCTCCCATCACAACTACCCTGGAAATTAGCCAAAGTGGATTCTGTCTCTGTCTCTGTCTCTCTCTCTCTTCTCTGTTTTTTGAGGCAGGGTTTCTCTGTGTAATAGAGCCCTGACTGTCCTGGACTTGCTTTGTAGAACGGGCTGGTCTGAAACTCACAGTGATCTTCCTGACTCTGCCTCCTGAGTGCTGGGATTAAAGACATGTGCCATCACACTTGGCCACCATTTCTGTTTATATGTTCCCACACCTCTTTCTCATATCATTGGCTAATACCACTCTTCCTATAGTGACTCACTATCATTATGAAAGGCAGATAAGGTCTGAGAAACTGGCTGTATATAGTTCCCCATCTTGTTGGACTATGTACAACTACAGATAACACCCAATACAGGTTGAAAGATTAAAGATGGGAACCCACTGAGAGTTTTTTTCCCAATAATTTCTGCCAGATAAAGAGTTATAAAGCTGATCTTAATGCCATACACCTGTTATCCTAGCACTCAGTTAAGGCAGAAATATTGCAATTCCAGGGCTAGCCTGGGCTATACAGCACAACCTAAGAAGAAGAAAAGAAGAAGGATAGCCCATTCACATGTCCTTCCATCTTTTCCTGTGAGGCAGCTAGTGTGAAAGAATGTTCATGAAACAAACCCATCTTTGAGATAGCAGGAAACTGCTGAGGGACTTGCCCACTCCAGGAGGACCTACTCTGTCCTCTTCCCATTCATGTTTGCTTCTCATACTTGCAATCTATTTTCATCTTCTTTCAAGTATGAAATAGTGGTTTTCTGGTTTCTTCATTCTAATCTGAGTCTGCTTTGGCCTCTGAGATCATGTGACATCCACGTCTATTTCCATGACTACTAAAGAATAATGGCTTCCATGAATGGAGCACTTGAGGCGTATGCATACTCTGCTGTTGCTGGGTGAAGCATTCTGTAAGCATCAGTAGCACTCAGCTTTCAGTTTTTCTGTTGCTTTGCCAACATTCTATCTGCTTCTGTCTACCATTGAGAGAAGGGTACTGATTGTTTCCAGTGTAACTCAATTATTTTCTACCTCTTTTCAGTTATGACACATTTTGCTTTGTGTATTTTAAAGCTCTACTATTAAATAATACACATTTTGAATTACTATTTATTGTTAATGAATTGGCCATTTTTTCCTACCATATGAAATGTGACATTTTTCCTTCATTGTTTTCAATCGTCTTTATTTGACTTTGGTTTTCAGCAATTTGATCATAGTGTGTTAAGTGTGGGTTTCTTTCTGTTTGCTGTATTTTAGATTTGCTCAAATTCTTAAATCTACTGAAAATTTTTGTGCTTTTCTCCAATCTTAGGAGTTTTGAGCCACACAATCTTCAGAAAACTTCAGCTCTGGAATCTTTCTTTTTTCTCTAGGAATTCAATGAGGTATTGCCCTTTTGCTCACCATGGCTACATGCTCTGTTCATTTCTCTTCCAAAGTTTTTTCTCTTTGCCTAATTTCTATTGATCTAACATTGACTATACAGACTCTACTCTTGTTGATGCTCTTCTGCTATAAGTTGGTCCAGTGTACTCTCTATTTTTGTTTGGTTATTCTTTTCATCTTCTACTGCTTTGGTAATGTTTTCTATTTTGAGTTTCATTTCATGACTATTTATAATTATTTTTATAAGATTTGCATTAGTCTTTACCAAAGCCTTCCAACATCTGTGCCATGTAATTTTCAGAATCTGTTTATTTCCTACAGAGATGGAATCATCCACCTTTCTCTGTGTTCTAAGTGTATTAGTCAACTCTCTATCACAATACTGAGATAACTGAGGTGAATACCTTACAAAGAGAAAAAAAGTTATTTTGATACATGTTTTTAAAGGTTCCAGTCCATGATCAAATAATGCTATTGCTTTGGGCCTCTGGTGAGGCAACACATTATGCTGAGAATGTGTGGTCAAACAAACTGCATGCCTTGTGAGCCAGCAAGCAAGGGTGACTAGACTGGCCATAATACCTTTAAAGATAATTCCTCCCATGTCCTGAAGACTTTGAATAGGCTCCACTCCTTAAAGAGCCACAGCACCCCAGGGTACCAAGCCTCTAACACGTGGACTTTTGGAGACATTCAACACCAAATTATAACACCAAATGATTTTAGGTAATATTCTAGACATTATGTTGTGAGGCCCTGAACATTGTTTAAATCATTTAAAACATGACATAGTTATTTCAGGAAGCAGCATATTACTTTTAGAGTAAGGTCAGTCATTCCAACCTGCTTTGCATTAGATACAAGGAGGAGCTGTCCCACATGTGTGCCTCTCAGCTAATATGGGGCCAAAAAGTTCTACTAATTAGCTTTATTCCCAAAACCTTTGGAATGCTGATTACAATCTGATCTGTGTGTTCAGGCTAAGGAAGAGCCTAGGAGTTCATAAACATTTTTTAAGGGATTATATGTTTACATGTCATGGGCTGTCCTCAATCTCCTGATCTTCATCCTTCAGCTTCCAGAGTGCTAGGAGTACAGGGGAGGTGGTCACCACACTTGGTTTAAACTGTGTGTTTTGATCAGGTTTTATACTTGTGCTCAGTTGTAGAAAATGAGGTTAGTACATGTTTACCCCTTCTTATTTGAAACCATATCTCTAAATTGTTGAAGTGTGGGGAGAAGGGGGCAACTGTGCCTCAAAGTCACCAACCTGTTTCAAATTCACTATCCTGTCTTATGATCTAAAGTGTTGGTATCATAGGTATGTGTCACCACAACAAGCCTTTGGGCGGATTTTTATCTGCATTATAAGAAAGAAGATTGCCATCTTTAAAAGATATAAAAGAGGTTATTTACATTTGAGATTGTATAAAATTCTCTTGACTTAAATACTGAAAATGATCCCTCATGAGGAAGGATGGGACTTTGCACAGGATGAAAATCTGCAGGACTGAGCTAATGTTCTTTGTTTCAAAAAGGTACCATGGCTGAGGAAACAGCCCCAGCAGTTCTTGAGCGGCACCAAGGGTCCTTGTACTCCCTCTTTCCTGATCACAATGTGAAGAAATACTTTGACCAAGTGGACATCTCCAATGGTTTGGATTGGTCCCTAGACCATAAAATTTTCTACTACATTGACAGCCTCTCCTACTCTGTGGATGCCTTTGACTATGACCTGCAAACAGGACAGATTTGTATGAACATCTTTATTATTTTTCATAATACCACTCATATTTTTGTGTGCTCATGATCAGTATGTGATCTCTTCCTCAGGCTAAGTGAAAAAGTCTTAATTTTAGAAATTGTAGAGAACTTCCCAATATAATGATGATGGCTATAATGATGGCTATGCTGCCAATGAAACTGTTATCCTCAATACATCTGAAGTCTGGTACTTGGAACTAGGGCTTGTAGATGGCCTACTGCAGATAGGCCTTTAATTTTCCTTTCCATCACTAAAAAGGGTCTCCTTAGAGAATGAATCCCACCCTATCAGACAGTACCAATGTGATAAAGAAGGAAGACTGAAAATTTTGGTTCCTGATTCTTATTTGATCTTTAATTAACCTTAGGCCAGTATTCAGAGGCAAATGAGCAACCTTTGAAATGGAAAAATAACAGAAAAGTGCTTCCAGGTTGGTCCAGTTCCATCAATGTTCTGTAAAATCAGCCATCACTGGAAACTTCAAGGAAAGAAATTATTTAGAAGAATTTAGAAGGGAGACCTTGAAACTGTTTGATGAAAAGTTCCAGACAGGAAGAACAAAACCAATCATAAAAATGACTTGAAAAAAAATCATAAGACTTTATGTAGATTTAATCAAGGGCAAACTATTCCAGTACAGATGTTTTCCTTTGAAGTATGTAGTGCTCTTTTTATGACTATTCTTACCTAATTTTCTTACACATGGTTTTAACATTTTTCCGTTATATCTCAATCTGATTGCTGGAATGACCTGAATTCTGTAGCTGGCTGTTTTTCTGGATTGTTTTTTGAGGTGCTGGGGTTTACACTCATTTCTTTCTGTATGCACTGAAGTACAGTTCTATCCCCTTTCTGCCTTTCAGTGTGGATCTTCTTTAAGCAGCCTGTGGTTTTTAGAATGCCCTTCCTTTAGGAAGCAAGCTCTTTAAATATTTTTTTTTAAATTTGTAGCAAGTAAGAAAGAGAATATATGTCTCCCCAGGTTTTGTACATGCATTGTTCATATGGTACAATTAAGATCTTAGACTTGGTCAACATAGGAATTTGGGTAACTAAGATAGTGATCTAACCACAAACTAAAGAATGTTTGAGATAGGCTTGCAAAGCTTTAGTTGAGGTTGGCCTCAGAGAGTTACCTATTGACACTTTATTAAGAATTCTGAAAATGTTATGGTGGCTGATTCTTCAAGGCTAATCCTAACACTTGGAAGTCTGGCAGGAGGATTTCTTTAAGACTCTAAAGACAGCTTGAGCTACTCAATGAACTGTAGGCAAGCCTTAGATATAGTATGAGACCTTGTCGCTAAATAAATAATTCAGCTTTATAGGGCTTAGTGATGGAGCAGTTGTCTAGCTTACACAAGGCTCTGAATTCTATCCCCAGAACTGGAAAAAAAAGAAGAAAGAAAGAAAAAAGAACGAGGAAAAAAAGCATTTATTTCCTTCTGAAATCCTAGACATATATACATATATATATGTGTATATATATATATATGTATACATATAGACAATTTTATATTTATATAAAATTTATATGTGTATATATAAAATTGTCTTTTATAAAGACAAAAGGACTGAATCTATCCCAAATCATGTGATAAAAATCCTTTGTTCATATGCCAGGCACTAGACAAACACAAGTGACCAATATTTATAACCAGCTTGAGAGTGCACTGTCTCCTTCTCAGCATTGTGTGACCCATTGTTTTGTTGTGTTTTTGGTTTTGTTTTCAACCACAGCCAACCGCAGAATTGTTTACAAGATGGAGAAAGATGAACAAATCCCAGATGGAATGTGTATTGATGCAGAGGGAAAGCTTTGGGTAGCCTGTTACAATGGAGGAAGAGTAATCCGACTAGATCCTGAGACAGGTAGGCTAGAGGCAAAATAGAAAATCCCTCCCAGTCCAGAAAACACCAGTGCTAGAGACCAATATGAATACAGTTAGAATCATAGTAGTGCTCTTAACTGGATGATTTTGGCAATAAAGGCAAAAGATAGAACCCCAAATTTATAATCAGAACTTCTTTTCCTATAGTGAAATCTTACATTAACTTCCTCTAGGAAATGAATTCTGACCTCTACAGTCTCTTAGATTATCTGTACCATTCTTAACAAGTCCAGAAACATTGTGTATGTGAGAAATTTCCAGAACTAAATTTCAGATAAAATATTTGGTGACCCAGGAAAAAGACTCCAAACTGTGAAGTTGCCTGTTGATAAAACAACTTCATGCTGCTTCGGAGGGAAGGATTACTCTGAAATGTATGTGACCTGTGCCAGGGACGGGCTGGACACTGAAAGCCTTTTGAGGCAGCCTGATGCTGGTGGCATTTTCAAGGTAATATGATCTTTTTTTGTGGCGTGAGGGGTTATAGAGGGTATTTTGTTAAATAATTGATCAGTGCTTTTATATACTTTCCAAACCTAATTCTATTTAGCATGCTAAACTAATCACATTAAACTTGATTATTTCAATTTTCTAGAATATAAGTTATGTAAAGCTCAGGAATGGTATGTTGGCCTACTTCAAGTATTTAAAAAATATTTTCATGCTCTAATAGTATTTGTAAGGTCATCTGATTGTTTTGATGCCTTAAAAAGATGTGCAGGTTTTTAACAATTTTTGTGTATGTGTGTGTGTCAGAACAAACACTGATAAAAATGAAACACTTTTTGAATCTGAAAACACATGTGGTGTCCTTTTGGAGCTCCTGTCCCTTCCAGGTCTTTCTATCTCCCCTTCTTTCCTAGGATTCCCTGCACTCTGCCCAAAATTTGGCTATGAGTCTCAGCCTCTACTTTGATACTTCAATCAGTAGTCTTTCAGAAGCCTTCTGTGGTAGGCTCCTGTCCTGTTCCCTGTCTTCTGCTTCCGATGTCTATCGCTTTTGTCCTTCTGAATGAGGATTGATTATCTTACTTAGGGTCTTCCTTATTATTTAGCTTCTTTAGGAGTATAATTAGCTGGACCAACAGAGCCATAAAAACTGGGCCTTGGGCTCCTGAAGAGAATTATACCAAGGACAATGCATGGAGAGGACCTAAAACCTTTGGCTCAGATGTAGCCCATAGACTCAGTCTCCATGTGGGTTCCCTAGTAAGGGGAGCAGGGACTTTCTCTGGCATGAACTCAGTGGCAGGCTCTCTGATCACCTCCCTGTGCAGGAAGCAGCCTTGCCAGGCCACAGAGGAAGACAATGCAACCAGACTTGATGAGACCTGATAGGCTAGGATTAAATCAATGGACTAGGGGAGGGGCATAGGGGGAGAAGAGGGAAGGAAGGTGGGATTGGGAGGAAGAGGCCACAGCCAGGATAAAAATTGAATAAATTGTAATAAATGATAATAATAAGAAGAAAAGAAAACACATGTGGAAACACTGGCTGTAGTGGTAATCTCCTGTAATCTCAGCCCTTGGGAAGCTGAAGCATGAATTTGGTAAGCTCCAAGCCACCTTGGGCTATATAACATAATACTTTCTTCTTTTTTGGCAGGTGAGAAAAATATGACAGAAATCAACTGTTTTATATTAATGTGCACGCTTGCTCATTGGACTAGGGTGTGTGTGTGTGTGTATATACATATATATATTATATATAATACCTAGTCAGCTAATTCTTTATCATGATAGAAAATAAAATGGGGGTTATTAAAAGTAGCTGAACATATTATTGTAAATGAAAACTTGGTTGATGTTTGTGGGGGGGGAGGCAAGATCTCACTATGTAGCTCAAACTGGCCTTAAACTCACAGCAGTCATCCTGCCTCAGCCTGCCAACTGCTGGGATTACAAGTAGGATCCACCATGCCTGGCTTTGTAACAATGGTTTTTGAAGACCATGTATAATTCATCAATTTCACTCTTTATTTTTCAACAGGTAACTGGTCTTGGGGTCAAAGGAATTGCCCCATATTCTTATGCAGGGTGAACTGCAGCTCTTCCTTGCTATCAGAAGAAAAAGCTTTGAAGATAACTGGAGAATTAAGGGACTGACATCAATGAGATTTCAATCTATTTTTAAATGAAGCAATGATATTATAGCATGGTCAAGCTTGAATTTACAATTTTGATTGGGTGCTGGGGAATAAACCCAGGGTGTGGCATATTAATTAAAAACATATACTAACAGTGAACTCCATCCCTGGATTCCTTTACTTAAAATTTTTTAAAGGTAGAAGATTTTTTTTCCCAGAGAATGACAAGTGTTTTTGATAACACACACTAGGTCTTCTTCTAAAATGAATCCTGTAGAAATGCAAAAGTTAAACTATCCATCAATCAGCCTAATGATGATCAATCAGCTCTAGGTGTTGAAATGGGACTATGTATATTCTTTTCTTGCATTCCATACTTGCTGTGTCAAAAGCTTCAAAAACTCCATGCATAGAAACTTGGTGATCATTTATAATGATTATGTGACTCTGTGTTGTTTTACAAACTAAAACACTGCCTGAGGATATGATTCAAACACCATGGCACAATTGATGGTTCTCACTGCCACCTACTGGACATAAAAACAAATACAACACATTGCAGATAATTTTCGTTATGCTGTTTTACATTTATTTATTTGTGTGTCTGTATGTGTGTGTGTTTACAAATCTGTCAGAGAACAACTTATGGACTCAGTTATTTCCTTCTGTTATGCAGATTGAAGGGATTGAACTCAGGTGGCGGAGCCATTTCACTTGCTGCTGCTCCTTTATCTTCTTCCTCTTCTTTTTTAAATGACGTCTCTCTCATGTAATTCAGGCTGATTTTGAACTTGCTGTGTAAGTGAGGCTGACCTTGAACTTCCAATCTTTCTGCCTCCATTTCCCAGGTGCTAGTATTACAGATGTGTGCTACCATGCTTAGCTTGAAAAGAATTTTTAAAGCAATATTTTTGAGCTATATCTGAATCATATTTAAAGTATATAAAATTATACATTTATATATGTGATATATATTCATTTCAACCACATAGACAAAATACTAAATTTGTTCAGCACTCCCAAAAGTTCATTTGTGTGCCACTGTTATCCTTTTCTTTTGCCCTTCAGCATGCTTGTACCCTATCCCTTGAAAATCACTGATCTGCTTTCTGCCCCTTTAATTTTCCTTAAAATTGGGTAGTGGCAGGCTGGGGATAAAGTCAGTGGTGAAGTGTTTGCCCACCATGCATAAAGCTCTGGGTTCAGTCCCTAGTGTACACACATACGCACAAGAACACACGTGTACACACAAGCACACACACACACAAAACTGGATAGTGTGATTTCCCCAAATACATTCTTTTTAAGTTTTGTTTTATTTTGTTTCTCTTTTTTTGAGATCGAATGTTACTGTCATTCAAGCTAGCCTTGAACTCGTGACAGTCCTTCTGCCTTGGCATGTGGAGTACTGGGAAGATGGACATGAACCACCACTTCCAGCTTCCAACTTCAAAATTGTTTTAATTATGTTAGTTTGGCCTTCAATAATATTTGATTTACTCATATTTGGGTTCTTGACATTGAACTTAGATGTGCGTTAAGCACATGTTCAAGCACTGAAATGCAATGTACATCAGCCAATTCATAAATTTTTAAAAAGATTTATTTATTTATTTTATGCTCTGTTTTCATGCACACCAGAAGAGGGCACCAGATCTCATATAGATGGTTATGAGCCACCATGTGGTTGCTGGGAATTGAGCTCTGGAAGAGCAGCCAGTGCTCTAACCACTGGGCCATCTCTTCAGCCCCAATTTATAAATTCTTATATCACCTTGAATAAATCATACCCCAATGTTAATTGGAAATCCTTTAAAAGTTGTAGGCTGTTTTGAGAGTTGGATCCTGTATTAGTGACTTTTTGTTGATGTGACAAAACATCTTACAAAAACCAACTTCTCAATTACTTCAACTGAGAATTTGCAAGTACAGTTCATTAAGGAGGGGAAGGCATGCCAGGACCCTTCTCAGCTGGAGAAGCAGGAGTGTGAGACATAGTATATCTGCTGTCTGGAACCTGAGATAAAAAAAAAAAAAATTACTCAATTTCTCATCTTTTGTTCAGTCTAGGACCCCAGACCATGAACTGGTTCCACCTACATTCTTGGTGGGTTTTCCCCCTTTAGTGGGAAACACTCTTATACAGCCTCCCAGAGGCCTGTTTCCTAGGTTATTCTAAGTTCTGTCAAGTTGACAATAGAGACGAAACACCCCATTATCTTTACTCTTTTCAGTCTTCCAACACATGAACATGGAAATTTTCACCAACTATTCAATGACTTCCATTAGCATTTCATAGGTTTAAACACATGGGTCTTGCATGTGTCTGGAAAAGTTTGTATCTAATTACTGTTGCTTATTTTTTAAATATTCAACAGAGTTAACCAGTGAAACAATTTGAACTCACAGTTGTTTTAGAAAAGTGTTTAGCTATTTTGCTCAGACTGGCCTAAATTATCATACCCCGGAGCTCCTCCTGTTTCAGCATCCTCAGTACCTGGGAGTACAGGCCTGTCATCATGCTCAGCTTATATCTTCATTTTTTTGTTTGATTCTAAATATTTTTAATTTCCTAGATTTTTTTCTCTTCATAAAATAGAATATATTTTTTTAAGACAGGGTTTCTCTGTATAGCCTTGGCTTTCCTGGACTCACTTTGTAGACCAGGCTGGCCTCAAACTCAGAGATCTGCCTGCCTCTGCCTTCCAGGGTTCTTGAATTACAGGCATTCGCTACTGCACCCATCTTAGAATAGATTTTTTAATATTTATTTTATGTTTTCCCTGCATGTATGTCTATAAATTCTTTAAGTGCCTGGTGCCTGCAGAGGCCAGAAGAGAATGTCACATTCCCTGGAATTCAAGTTACCGATGCTCTTGAGCAACATGTGGGGGCTAGGAATTGCATACAAGTCCTCTGGAAGAATATCTAGTGCTCTGAACCACTGAACCATCTCTCCAGCCCATTTTAAAACTTACACCACATATTATTTGTTGATTGTGTGTGTGAGTGCACACATACACATGTCACAGTGCACTTGTGGAGATCAGAGGACAAGTTTCAGAAGTTTGTTCTCTCCTTCCACCATATGGGTCCCAGGCTTCCTAGCAAGGACAGCTGAGCCATCTTGCCAGGCCAAGAGAATGTTGTATAATTTCCGAAATAATCAGAGAGTTTACTGTTATGGTCTCTGTCATTGATTTCAGGTTTAATTCTATTGTGGACAGAGAACACACTTTCTATGATTTCAATTCTTTGAAATTCATTGAAGTTGGATTTATGAGCCAGGTTATAGACTCTCACTGATCTATAAGCATTTGAGAAAAAAATGTGTGTTCTATTTGGGGCAGAATGTTCTATAAATGTCCATTAGATTTACGAGGTTTTTCTGTGTTCTCTCTCTCTCTGTTTCTGTGTGTGTGTTTGTGTGTTCGTGTGGGCATACACATAGACATGCAAAGGTACATATGTGTGCACGTAGAGGCCTGAGATCAAACTATCAACTGTCTTCCTTGGTCTCTCTCCACCTTATTCTTTGAGACCGGGTCTCTCACTAAACCTGGAGCTCATTAACTCACCTGACTTACTGGCCAATGAGCTCCAGTTTTGTTCTGCCATTTTTTCATCTATTTTCTCTATTTTCCTGTTTATTCTTTTTTTTCCCCTTCTTTTCTTTTTTTGGATTAGGAAAAAAAACAAAACATTCTTGAATCCTGATTCTAACTTTATCTATTTGTATAAATTTTTGTTCTTTTAAAATTTTTGTGTGTATGTGTGTTTTGCCTGTGTGTGTGTGTGTGTGTGTGCGCGTGCACGTGTGTTGGCATTGCATGCATGCCAGAAGAGAATGTTGGATAACCTGCAGACTTGATTCTTAGATAGGGTCCTAACCCTACATGATGCCATGTAGGGTTCTGGGCATCAAACCCTAGTCCTTGGGAAGAGCATCCAGTGCTCTTAACAGTTGAGTCATCTCTCCAACCTTGTATACTTTTTTAATGAATGTCTGGTGGATTTTAAATTATAGAATTAATATTTCTTTCTGGTTTTGTTTAATTTTGATAGGTCTCACTGTATAGGTCTGGCTGGTCTGGAGCTTAATTTGTAGACCAGGCTAGGCTGGCTTTAAACTCACAAAAATCCACTTGCCTCTGCCTCTTGAGTGGTGGGATTGAAAGAGTACATCATGAATTACAGTCTGGCTAGGAATCCCAGGTTGACTTCAAGCTCAAGGCCTCCAGCTTCAATCTTCCAAAGTGCTAGGGTTATAGTCATATTTCACTGCCCCTCCCCCAAATAACGTCTAGTTTGCAATCCTGGGCATGGGCTTTGAGCATGCTAAGCAAGTGTTCTACTACTAAACTACACTCTTCAACCCATTTTAATATTTTTTTTCTCAGAACTTTCACAGTGGCCTTTTCAATCATTTATATAGTAGCTGTTGTATAATTGTATATCAGATAATTCCACACATGCATGATCTCATTCTTTTCCCCATTTGAGTTGGGCATATCATTGCTTTGTATACTGAGTAATTTTGAATTGTTTCCTAGGAAATTTAAATAGCACATTATGAGACTACATCTGGTTAAAATCCTATGAAGAATGTTGATGTCTGTTTCAGTAGGCAATCTATAGAGTTAGGTTCTAACCACAAGTTCATGCAGTTATGGTTTCAATGTCAATTCAGTTTTCATAAGCTTTGCAGTGTTGTTTGGGTGTTCTATGTATGTGTCACCCAGCAGTTAGTCAGGAGTTGGGTGGAGGTCCAGCTTTAGCTCAGTTCTCTGTTTTGGGTATGTTGATAAGAATCTAGTCTCTGCACATAAAGGTCACTAGTTATGGAAAGCACCTCCATAAATTTATTTATGCACACCTGGGCTCAAGCCCAACCTGCAAAGGTTTGGACTTTCGAGGGAACATGGTAGATCTGAATCCCAGACTCGTCTCCTCTACCTACCCCAACTCTTGGCCACATATTGTTTTGGTTTTTACTTGATTCCTTCTCATCCTCATTCCTCAATTAAAGAAATTTAAATAGCAACAAAGTTGGCAGACACCAGGACCCCAAAGAGGGCAAATAAAACCTTCATTGTGAACCCTCAAGAGATCAGGGATGATCTAAGAAGCATAAAACAAGGCATCTCTCCACAGTAAAGTTGCTTAGACTCCAAAGCCAGTCACTTCTGCCCATCATGGTGGGTCAGAGCATAGTAGAATGTGTGAGGAGCTCTAGGGGCCATGGTGAACTATTCTGAAAATTACGAAGAACAAACCTCAAAGAAAAGCCTCCAACTTTTCTCTCTAGAACTTCCAATCCGGAAACCTGTTTAGTGGACACAGACTATAGACCCTTTCCCCAGTGCTGGAAACCTCCTCCGTGACATGATTCTGCACTATATGTATCTTTTCTGGCTAGTTATTGTTCTTGTTTTCCTTCCTTCCTTCCTTCCTTCCTTCCTTCCTTCCTTCCTTCCTTCCTTCCTTCCTTCCTCCCTCCCTCCCTCCCTCCCTCCCTCCCTCCCTTTCTTTCCTTTTTTCTTTCTTTTCTCAAGACAGGGCTTCTCAGTGTAGCCATGGCTGTTTTGGTTCTCATTCTGTAGACCAGGCTGGCCTTGAACTCACAGAGATCTTCCTGCCTCTGCCTCCCAAGTACTGGGATTAAAGGCATGTGCCACCACAGCCCATCTTAGTTTGCTTTTCTATTGCAATAAAACACTCTTGACCGAAGATAGCTTAGGAGAGGAAAGTATTTGTTTCATCTTACATTTGCAAGTCACAGTCCATCATGAAGTGCAGGAACCTGAAGGCAGGAGTGCTTGCTATTCCACTGAGCATTACCTCTGATCAAGGGATGAACTCACAGACAAAGATACAGCAGAAACCATGGAGGAACACTGCTTGATGGCTCACGCTCAGGCTCACGCTTAGCTAGCTTTTTAATACAACCCAGGACTACCTGCTCAGGAAATGGTGCTGCTCACAGTGGGCTGGTCACTACAACAATTACCAATCAAGGCAATCCCCCTACAGACATGCTCACAGGCCAATTTGACCTGGGCAACCCACAGTTGAGACTCCCTTCTCAAGTGAGTCCAGATTGTGCCAAGTTGACAGTTAAAGCTAACTAGAACAGGACCAGAGAATTGTCTTAGTAGTTAAGAATGCTGGCTGCTCTTGCAGATGACCCAGGTTCAACTCCCAGTTCTCACATGGTGGCTCACAAGGATCTGTAACTCAAGTCCCAGGGGATCTGATGCCTTCATGTGGGCTCTATGGGCAACACACACACACACACACACACACACACACTGTACATATATACATGCAGGCAAAACACTAATACACATAAAATAAAATGGCTTAATCTACCGCTCTTGGGCATATACCCAAAATATGCTCCACCATACCACAAGGACATTTGTTCAACCATATTCAAAGTGGGTTTATTCTTAACAGCCAGAATCTGGAAACAACCTAGATGTCCCTCAACTGAAAAATGGATAAAGAAACTATGGTACATTTACACAATGGAATACTACTCAGCCATTAAAAACAAGGAAATCATGAAATCTGCAGGCAAATTAATGGATCATCCTGAGTGAGGTAACCTAGACTCAGAAAGACACACAAGATATATGCTCACTTATAAGTGGATTTTAGTCACATTGTACAGGATAGACATATTACAATGCACAGACCCCAAGAAGATAAGTCCTAAGGGCTTCTTAGGCTTCAGGTGGGCCCACTAGTTAGGGGAGTGGGGAATATCTCTGACACAGATTATGTTGCCTGCTTTTTGATCACTTCCTCCTGATGGGGTTTCCCTACCAGACCACAGGGGAGGAAGACAATTCAGTCCTCATGTGAATAGATGAGCTGTGGTGTCTGGGTAGGGGGACTCCCTAGTCTTAAGAATAGGGAAGAAGGGATGTGGGAGGGAGGGGGTGGGGCTGGTAGGAGAGGAGGAGGGGCCTATGACTGATATGTAAATTGTATTTATTAATAAACAATAAAAAAAAAACAAAAAATTAATTAAAAAAGAAAAGAAAAAAACATTATTTAAAAAAATATTCTTTTAGAAAAGTCTAACTAAAACAGTTGCTTAAATGATTAGATGGTTATCTAGTCAATCAGATTGTATGTATGGAAGCCAGAGAACAACCCAGTTGCTTGCTGTTTCCAGAAAGGAGCAATCAGCTCTTACTTTCAGAGCTTTCTAGGCTCAACACAACTCTGCACAGTTCAGAGCCTCAGCCTTGGTATCCTAGTGCTTCCCTTCCCCCAGGGCTCAGGTGACCTTACAGAAGAGGGGGCAGAAAGAGAATAAGAGCCAGAGAGCCTGGAGGACACCAGGAGAACAAGGCCTTCTAAACCAACAGAAGTGAAGCTCATTTGAACTCACAGAGGCTGATGCAGCACACTGAGGGTCTGCATTAAATGGGGTCCTAGAGCTGAAAGGAGAAGTGGACACATGCCATCATACCAGAAGCTATCTCCGATTTATAGCTACTTGCAAGTGAAAATTTTAATTTTCTCCCATGTGTCACTTATAAAACATACCACTCTACATGTCCAGCAGTAGAAAGCCAACACAAAATGAACTCAGCTTCATCTTTAGAGGCTCCTTGTCTCATGATGTTAAGTCAGGGCAACTTTTTTCCCTCTACCTTACAGGTCCTTTGCTTCTGTTTTGGAGTTTTTATGGGATTTCTGAGTGTGTGAACGTGTGTATCTCTGCATCTATACTGTGTTTATTGTGCTTTTTCTTTGGGTTTTTTTTTTTTTTTTTGGTTGGTTGGTTGGTTGGTTGGTTGTCATATTCCTATTTGTTTGCTTTTTATTTATTTTATTATTATTCCTTAAGTGCCTGTTTTTGTTCCCTAAGGAGAGACAGAAAGGGTGTGGATCTGGGTGGGAAAGGAGGTGGGAAGGATTTGAGAGTAATAGGGAAAGTGGAAACCATAATTAGAATATATTATGTGAAAACAGGTCTATTTTCAATGAAAGAAAAAAAATAATGAACTTGAGCAGGGCTTGGTGGTACATGCCTTTAATACCAGCATCCAGGAGGCAGAGGCAGATGATTCTATGCAGTAGTGAGTTCCAGGCCAACCAGGGCTGCATAGCAAGACCTGGTCTCAAAAAAATATAGTTGATAGTTAGAATGAACTGTTAGTTAGACATGGTAGTGCACATGTTTTTAATCCTAGCACTTGGAGAACAGAGACAGGTGGATTACTGTAAGTCTGATGCCAGCCTGGTTTACGCTGTGAGTCCCATACCAACTAGTGATACATAGTGAGGCCCTGTCTCAAAAAAAAAAAAAATCAATTTGGCCGGAGAAATGGCTCAGTACTTGAAAGCACTTGTTGTTCTTGGAAGGGACCTGAGTGTGATTCCCAGCACTGACATGGCAGTTCACAACCATCCATAACTCCAGTTCTAGAGGTGCACAGACACACATGTAAACAAAAGACTGATACAATTAATTTTTAATTAAAAAATTAATTAAGAAGGGGTATGTTTATTGTTTCCATACAACATAATTCTGTATCTCTTTTTATAAAAGTCTGCCTCTGTTATCCTGGATCCAGTCATTAACTACAGACACTTGGCAGTGAACTTGGTAGACTCTTACTTCTCTGATTGTAAAATCAGGGTAAGGATTCTGTGTAAATAGCCCATAAAGGTCTTCCTTAGAAAATTTACATCAATGTTCTGTTTTTCCCCTTTCTTTGTTCTGGCAATGTCATTATGTCATCACCAATGGAAGCCATGGAGTATCTCAGGCCCAGAGTCTTTGAACGTGAGCAAGTTTATTCTTTCTTTTTTTTTTTTTTGGCAGAATAAAAGAATGTCTAGCATTGAGGGAAAAATGGCAATTGTTGTTGAGGATGTGGGGGAAAAGATTGTGGGTTTGTAAGCTGGTGCAACCATTATCCAAGTCAATGTGAAGATTGCTCAAAAAAACAAAAAACTAAGCAAAAGGGCCAGAGGGATGACTCAGAGGTTAAAAGCACCGGCTGTTCTTCCAAAGGTACTGAGTTCAAATCCCAACAACCAAATGATGGCTTACAACCACCGACAGTGAGATTGTTGCCCTCTTCTGACCTGCAAGTACACATGCAGGCAAAATACTGTATAAATAAATAAATCTTTTTGTGTGCTTTTGAAAAAAATGTATTACAATTTATTCACTTGTATCCCAGCTGGAGCCCCCTCCCTCATCCCCTCCCAACCACACCCTCCCTCCCTCTTCTCCTCCCATGCCATTCTCCAAGTCCATTGATAGGGGAGGTCCTCCTCCCCTTCCCTCTGACCATCGCCTATCAGGTCTCATCAGGACTGGATGCATTGTCTTCCTCTATGGCCTGGTAAGGCTGCTCTCCCCTCAGAGGGAGGTGATCAAAGAGCCAGCCACTGAGTTCATGTCAGAGACTGTCCCTGTTTCCATTACTAAGGAACCCACTTGGAGACTGAGCTGTCATGGGCTACATTTGTGAAGGGGTTCTAGATTATATCCATGAATGGTCCTTGGTTGGAGTTATCAGTCTCAGAAAAGACCCCTGGGCCCAGGATTTTTGGTTCTGTTGCTCTTCTTGTGGAGCTCCTGTCCCCTCCAGGTCTTTCATCTCCACCTTCTTTCACAGGATTCCCTGCACTCTGCCCAAAGTTTGGCTATGAGTCTCAGCATCTGCTTTGATACCCTGCTGGGTAGAGTTTTTCAGAGGCCCTCTGCGGTAGGCTCTTGTCCTGTTCCCTGTTATCTCCCTCCCTGTCAATCCCCTTTGACTTTCCTAATGAGGATTGATCTTACCAGGATCTTCCTTCTTGCTTAGCTTCTTTAGGTGTACAGATTTTAGTATGTTTATCCTATATTGAAAGGGTTAGGCTAACTTTGTAACCTATATGTCTTCTAAAGCCTATAGTTTTGAGTTTTCGGTCCAGGTTAAGCTAAAGCCTCTTAGTACCTTTCCAGAGAATGGAGGAATGTGACCCTATCTGTGAGGACAGATACAAAAAAAGGCAAGCAAGCAATGACCTTCACTCAGCAAAAGAAAGACCAGACCCTTGTCTTTGAGATAGCGTTTCTTAGCAACGAATCTAGACTTCTTCTGAGTAGCTTTTGACCTCCAGCCAAAAGTCCACAGCCCCTAATCTTCAAGGATGAGCTAACCATCCCCCCCTTCAATTGTAGCTGCATCCACACTTGGCAGGACTGGCCAAGCTTGAGCACCTAAGACTAACCAATTATCTTACTTTATAGCTTCCTCATCCAACCCTAAATTGCCAAGAATGCAACTTCAAATCTCCCGCAATTTTTCTTTTAAAAACCTAAAGGCCTTTGTCTCCCGGTGCCACTCTTTGCTGATGGGCAGGGGTGACCCCATTGTGCAATGGTTAATAAACCTCTTGCTTTTGCAATGAGTTTTGGTCTGGGGGAGTTTCTGGAAAGGGTGCGATCTTGAACTCCTGAGCTGTGAGACCCCAGGTCTTACAATATTATATGTCTAATATTCACTTATAAGTGAGTATATACAATGTGTGTCTTTCTACTTCTAGGTTACCTCACTCAGGATAATCTTTTTAGTTCCCACCATTTGTCTGCAAATTTCATAATTTTCTTGTTTTTAATTGCTAAGTAGCATTCCATTGCATAAATGTACCACAATTTCTGTATCCATTCCTCAGTTAAGGGACAAGTGGGTTGTTTCCAGCTTCTGGCTATTACAATTAAAGCTGCTATAAACATAATTGAGCAAATGTCCTTGTCGCATAGTTGAACATATTTTGATTATATGCCCAGGAGTGGGATTCCTAGTTGTCTGAGAAAATGCCAGATTGATTTCCAAAGTGGCTGTACAAGTTTACATTCCCACCAGCAGTGGAGGAGGGTTCCTCTTTTTCCACATCCTCTCCAGTGTGTGTTATCACTTGAGTTTTTGATCTTAGCCATTCTGAGATGAAATTTTTATTTCCCTGATGACTAAGGAAGGTTGAGCATTTCTTTAAGTGTTTCTTTGCCATTTCATATTCCTCTATTGAGAATTCTGTTTAGCTCTGAACCCCATTTTTAATTGCATTACTTATTTGTTGCTGTTTAAAGTCTTGAGTTCTTTATATATTCTGGATATTAGCCCTCTGTCAGATATAGGTTTGGTGAAGATCACTTCCCAGTCTGTAGGCTGTCGTTTTGTTCTGATGACAGTGTCCTTTGCTTTACAAAAGCTTTTCAGTTTCATGGGCCTGATCTGTTGGTGTTCTGTTCAGGAAGTTGTCTCCTGTGCTAATGAGTTCCAGGCTCTTCTCCACTTTTACTTCTAACAGGTTTAGTGTTTTATGTTGAGGTCTTTGATCCACTTAGACTTTAGTTTTGTGCAGGATGGTAAGTATGGATCTATTTGCATTTTTCTACATGTAGACATCCAGTTAGACCAGCACCATTTGCTGAAGATTCTATCTTTTTCTATAGTTTTGACATCTTTGTAAAAAAATCAGGTGTCCATAGGTGTGTGGGTTTATTTCTGGGTCTTCTATTCGATTACATGGATCCACCAGTCTGCTTCTACTCCAATTTCATGCAGTTTTTATTACTGTTACTCTATAGTACAGCTTGAGATCAGGGATGGAGATACCTCCAGAAGATCTTTTATTGTAGAGGATTGTTTTAGCAATTCTGTATTTCTTGTTATTCCATATGAAGTTGACAATTTTTCTTTCCAGGTCTGTAAAGAATTGTGTTGGTAATTTGATGGGAATTTCATTAAATATGTAGATTGCTTTTGGTAAGATGGCCACTTTTACTGTGTTAATCTTACCGAACCATGAGTATGGGAGATCTTTCTATTTTCTGATATCTTCTTCAATTTCTTTCTTTACAGACTTGAAGTTTTTTTTTTTTTTTTCATACAAGTCTTTGACTTGCTTGGTTAGGGTTACACCAACTTACTTTATGTCTTTTGTGGCTATTGTGGAGGGTGTCATTTCCCTAATTTCTTTCTCAGCCCATTTGTCTTTTGTACACAGGAGGGCTACTGATTTTTTTTTTGAGTTAATTTTGTATCCAGCCACTTTGCTGAAGGTGTTTATCAACTGTAGGACTTCCTTGGCATAATTTTTGGGGTCACTCATGTATACTATCATATTATCTGCAAATAGTGATACTTTGACTTCTTCCTTTCTGATTTGAATCCCCTTGATCTCCTTTAATTGTCTTACTGCTCTAGCTAGGATTTCAAGAACTATGTTGAAGAGATAAGGAGAGAGTGGGCAGCCTTGCCTTTTCCCTGATTTCAGTGGGATTAATTTAAGTTTCTCTCTGTTTAGTTTGATATTGGCTATAGGCTTTCTGTATATTGCCTTTACTATATTTAGGTAAGTGCCTTGTATCCCTGATCTCTCCAGGACTTTAACCATGAACAAGTGTTGGATTTTATCAAATACTTTTTCAGCATCTAAGGAGATGATTATGTTTTTTCTTTCATTTATTTTATATGGTAGATTATGTTGATTAGACCACCCCTGCATATCTGTATATTGGACCACCACTGCATATCTGAGATGAAGCCTACTTGGTCATAGTGGATGATATCTTTGATGTGTTCTTGGATTCAGTTTGCAAGTATTTTGTTGAGTATTTTTGCATCAATGTTCATAACGGAGATTGGTTTGAAATTCTCTTTCTTTGTTGGATCTTTATAAGGTTTAGGTATCAAGGTGACTGTGTCTTCATAGAAAGAGTTTGGTGATGTTCCTTCTGTTTCTATTTTGTTTAATAGTTTGAAGAGAACTGGAATTAGCTCTTCTTTGAAGGTCTGGTAGAATTCTGCACTGAAACCATTTGGCCCTGGGCTTTTTTTAGATGGGAGACTTTTGATAACAGCTTCTATTTCCTTAGGGGATATAGGACTATTTTATTTGTTTACCTGGTCTTGATTTAGCTTTGGTAAGTGGAATCTATCAAGAAAATTGTCCATTTCATTTAGATTTTCAAATTTTGTTGTGTACAGACTTTTGAAGTAAGTCCTAATGATTGTTTGGATTTCCTCAGTGTCTGTTGTTATGTCCCCCTTTTCATTTCTGATTTTGTTGATTTGGATAGTGTCTCTCTGCCTTTTAGTTAATTTGGCTAAGGGTGTGTCTATCTTGTTGATTTCCTCAAGGAGCCAGCTCTTTGTTTCATTGATTCTTTGAATTGTTGTCTTTGTTTATAGTTTTTAGATTTCAGCCCCGAGTTTGATGATTTCCAACCATCTACTCTTCTTGGTATGTCTGCTTCTTTTTTTTCCCCCTAGGGCTTTCAGGTGAGCCATTAAGCTGCTTCTATGAGATGTTTAGATGCTATGAACTTTCCTCTTGTCACTGCTTTCATTGTGTCCCATAAGTTTGGGTAAGTTGTGCCTTCATTTTCATTGAATTCTAGGAAGTCTTTAATTTCTTTCTTTATTTCTTCCCTGACCCAGTTGTCATTGAGTAGCAAGTTGTTCAGTTTCCATGTGTGTGTAGGCTTTCTGCTATTTCTGTTGTTGTTGAGGTCCAGCTTTAGTTCATGGTGGTCTGATAGGATACAAGGGACTATTTCAATCTTCTTGTATCTGCTTAGGCTTGCTTTGTGATATGGTCTATTTTGGAGAAGGTTCCATGAGGTACTGAGAAAAAGATAAATTCTTTTGTGTTTGGGTAAAAGGTTCTGTAGATGTCTTTTAGGTCCATTTGATTCATGACCTCTGTTAGAGTCATTGTGTTTTTGTTCAATTTCTGTTTTGTTGACCTGTCCTTTATTGAGAGTGAAATATTGAGGTCTCCCACGATTAATATGTGGGGATCTATGTGTGGTTTAAATTTTATTAATGTTTCTTTTACAAATGTGGTGTCCTTGTACTTGGGGCATAGATGTTCAGAATTGTGATAACTTCTTGGTGGATTTTTTTGTTTTGATGAGAATGAAGTATCCCTCCTCATCTTTTTTTAATTTTGGTTGGAAGTCCATTTTATTAGAAATTAGAATGGCTACTCCTGCTTGCTTCTTGGGTCCATTTGCTTGGAAAACTGTCTTCCAGACCTTTACTCTCAGGTAATGTCTATCTTTGTGTCTTTGGTGTGTTTCTTGTATGCAACAGATTGTTGGGTCTTGTTTACGGATCCATTCTGTTAGTCTGTGTCTTTTTATGGATAATTGAGTCCACTGATATTGAGACAGATTAATGACCAGTGGCTCTTAGATCTTTTTATTTTGATGTTGGCTGTGGTCGTGTGTTTGTGTGCTTAGCAACTTTTAGTTTTGCTGTAGTGAGGTGCACATCTTCTGGCCTGCAGGTACACACGCAGGCAAAATACTGTATAAATGAATAAATTTAAAAACAAAAACAAAAAAACTAAGCAAAAAATAGAAGTACCATATGATCCAGCTAACTATTCTTGGGTCTATACCCAGAAAACTAGATCTAAGTAATCATACCACAGACTTGGAATTACATCCATGTTTATTGCTGCAATAAGCTATTCCTAGTAACCAGTCTACAGATGTGAATGGATAAAGAAAATGTACTTTTTTATTTTATGTTTTACTTAGTTTTCATATTTTAACTTTAACTTGGCTACTTTACTGTTTAATTTTTGATGTTTGCTTTATTTTTAATTTTGGAATTATTTTAAAAAATCTATTTCCACTGACTTTTTAAATTAAAATTTGAAAAAGAATTAATTCTGCTGATGTTAGTGAGTTTTGGGATATATAGTTAGACCTACTTATAATCTATAGTGTAAGGGCTAAGAAAACTCCATTTTGAATTAGGGATCCATTTTGTAAAAGGTACTGACCCAAGAACGACCCCCCACCCACCCAGTTCCAAGAAAAAAAACACATGACCCTCCACCAAACCAGTTCCAGGATAAACCACCAAATGTACAAACAGGTAACTGCCAAACTGGACCAGATGTTTACTGTAGATATGCTTACTTCCCTCAGCAACTCTGCCAGATGGCACCCACCCACCTTGCTTGCTCAACCCTTACCCAATCCTGTAATGCCAAGGCTTGGAAATCCCTGCTTGTGTTTTTTCTCTTTAAAAACTCTGCTCCCCTAGACTTGGGGCTGCTTGCCTAACATGATGTGACAAGGACGGTTTGTGGCCTGAGCTCAAGCTTGCAATAAAAGACTCTTCTGTGTTTGCATTGGAATCAGCTTCCTGGTGGTCTTTTGGGGGGTCTCTCGATCTGGGCATAACAATAGGATATTGTTAATCCATTCAGTCTTTAAAAAAAAAAAAAGCAAAAATCACAATAGGGGTATTCCTCTCTCGGAATCTCTCTCATTCTTGGGAGTTGTTTCTTACTTATCCATTTTGTTTGTTTGAAAAGAACTAGGCTTAACATATATGTGGATGTAAGAGAGCAATTTTATGGAGTTGGTCTTGTTCTTTCACCTTCACATATGTTCAGGTATTGAACTTGGTAATATTTGTGAGGTATGTGCTGAGCCATTCCATCACCGTCTCTCCTTTCTTTAATAAATATATGTTCTCTGTGTTTAAAAGAGAAAAACTCAGGTATACCACTCCTGGGCGTATACCTAAAAGATGTTCCACCACACCACAAGGACATTTGCTCAACTATGTTTATAACAGCTTTATTCATAATTACTAGAATCTGGAAACAACCCAGATGTTCCTCAACTGAAAAATGGAGAGAAAATACATGGTACATTTACACAGTGGAATACTACTCACCTATTAAAAACAAGGACATCATGCAATTTTCACGCATATGGATGGAACAAGAAAAGATCACCCTGAGTGGGGTAACCCAAACCCAGAAAGGCACACACGTTAGGTGCTCACTTATAAGTGGATATTAGCCATTAAGTACAGGAAAACCATGTTACAATCGATAGACCCAAAGAAGCCAAGGAGGGCTTAAGGGAGGATGCTTGACTCTCACTCAGAAGAAGAAATAAAACAGACATCTGAAGTAGATGAAGGAAGGGATCTGAGTGGGAGAAGGGGGAACAGGAGAGAAAATGGAAATGGGGTGGGCATCTCTGGAACTGGGGAGGCTCTGGGGAGTCTATGAAGGTAACCCTAGCTGAGACTCTTAGCAGGGAGAGTTAAGGAGCCTGGAGTAGCTACCTCCTGTAGCCAGGTGAGATGTCCAGTGGAGGAAGGGGTACACCAAGCCACCCATAATACTTTCAACCCAAAATTTGTCTTGCCTACAAGCAGTGTAGGGATAAAGATGGAGCAAAGATTGAGGGAATGGCTAGCCAATGACTGGCCCAACTTGAGACCTACCCCATGGGAGATAGCCAACCCATGACACTATTAATGATACTCTGCTATGCTTGCAGACAGGAGTTTAGCATAACTGTCTTCTGAGAGGCTTCACCCAACAGCTGATGGAAACGGATGTTTGACTTTCAGAGACCCACAGCCAAACATTAAGTGGAGCTAGGGGAGTTTTGCTGAAGAGTGTGAGGGAAGCTAGAGGGAGCCAGAGGAGTCAAAGTCACCACAAGAAGACCTACAGAGGAAACTAGCTTAGACATGTGGGGGCTCTCAGAGACTGAACCACCAACCAAAGAGCATGCATGGGCTGGACCTAGACCCCCCCTATACATGTATAGCAGATGTGCAGCCTGGTCAATATGTGGGTCTCCTAACAATTAGGAGTAGGGGCTCTCTCTGACTCTGTTGCCTGCCTTTGGATCTCTTTCTCCTAGCTGGGCTGCCTTGTCAGGCTTCAGTGCAAGAGGATGTGCTTAGTCCTGTTGCAACTTGAGGTTCCAGGGTGGCTTGGTACCGATTGAGGGTCTCCCCTTCTCTAAGAAGAAAGAGAGGGAACAATGGGGAGGGGGTGTAGGAGGGTAGGATTGGGAGGAGTGGAGGAAGGGACCTGGGATCAGGCTGTAACATGATTACAAAAGAGAAATAATAAGGTCTCATATGGGAATCTTGCAAATATTAGTAACTACTAATTATTAATAATAATTAATGAAAATAACATAGAAACTCTCCTGAATTCATTAGGTATAGTGGCTGATACCTATTAACTCCACCATTCAGGAAGCTGAAGCAAGAGAATTAAGTTTAAGGCCAGCCTGGACTATGTAGTGAGTTTCAGGCCAGCTTGATCTAAGAGTGAAAGCTTCTCTCAAAAACCCTTAAGGAAGGAAGGAAGGAAGGAAGGAAGGAAGGAAGGAAGGAAGGAAGGAAAAAAGCAAGAAAGGTAGGCAGGCAGAAAGAAAGAAAGGGAAGAAAGAAATACTCTACTATTTCATGCAAATGTACTTATATTTCACAGAAATGTTATTATCTTTTCCCCTTTTAGTAAATATTTTAAATTATTTTATTGCATGGTCATTTTTGTCTACATGTATATCTGTACACTATTTGTGTGTGTGTGTGTGTCTGGTGCCCATGGAGTCCCATAGAGGAGATTGGAGTTACAGACAGTTGTGAACCACCATGTGGGTGTTGGGAATGAAATCCTAGCCCTCTGGAAGAACAGCCATTGTTCTTCATCTCTCCAGTCCCTCTTTTTCTTTTCTCGTGGTTGCTTTATGAGAAAATTGTAAGAGAGTTTTGCACAGAGAGACTTCAGTGTCTAAGGTTTTTTTGAAGAGGTGTTAGGGGTAGAACTCATCTGTTAAACCTGCCATTGAGCTACAGCCCTAGCCCTTGATTGACATTTATCGACTGTTTATATGTACTAGGAATAATTCTAAACACCTTCTGTGTCTCATCAAAGCCTTACAGATAAGCTTTTAACATCCCTATAATATAGCTATGGAAATGTGTAAGTGGCAGAGTTGGGATTTGAATGAAGGCAGTCTGATCGGGTACACTGAGTGGTGCATCTGTAAAAAGAAGATAATGATCCATGAAAAGTGAGTAGAATGTATAGTAAGCTTTGAAATTTTTGTTTGCTTGTTTGTTTGTTTTGCTGTTAACGGCCATTTAAGGTTTTGGCTGCAGATTAGGTGATAACTGACCCCTAATATCTACCAGAGGAAATGGGTTCTAATAGAATAAGTGACTTGTCCAAGGCCATTCAGTGGAAACATGATCTAGCTAGGCTCAAGCTAGGGTTACTTTCCTGCTATAAACTGTTCCCAGGCTCCATATCCTCTTCTGAGGAAAGTCTCAACTTGTCAAGGTTTATAATACAAAAATGTTAAATGTATTTTAAATAAAAGTTTGCAGACTATATGATGCACTCATATAGCCCCAGCTATTTGAGAGATGGAATCAAGAAATGGCTTGAGTTCAGGAGTCCAGCATGGACAATATAGCAAGACCTGAGGCCCTGCACCACCCTCCATTATACAAGCACCAAAATTTATGAGACTAGTATTTGTCATCACAGGATAATAACAATAAGCCAAGTTTGGGAGAGGGAAGATTAAAGTATATCCAACTGGTGGGCAATGGTGGCCCATGCCTTTAATCCCAACATTCAGGAGGCAGAGGCAGGTGGATCTTTATGAGTTCGAGGTCAGCCTGTTCTACAGAGTTTGTTCCAGGACAGCCATGGCTACACAGAGAAACTCTGTCTCAAAAAACAAAAAACAAAAACAAAAAAGTCCACCTGAGTGGGGAGCAGTCTTGCCAGGCCGAAGAGGAGGACATTGCAGCCAGTCCTGATTAGACCTGATAAGCTAAGGTCAGATGGAAGGGGAGGAAGACCTCCCCTGTCAGTGGACTTGGAGAGGGGCATGGGAGGAGATATAGGAGGGAGGGTGGGATTGGGAGGGATTGAGGGAGGAGGCTACAGCTGGGATACAAAGTAAATAACCTGTGATTAATATAAAAATTTAATTTAAAAAAGTGTATTTACAAAATCACACTGTAGTAAAGACTATGTGCTGGGACTATCAAGATGGCTCAGTGGGTTAAAAACATTTGTAGCCGAGACTGATAATCTAAGTTTCATCCTCAGAGCCCACATGGTAGAAAAATCCACTACTGTAAGTTGTTGTCTGACCTTCAAATGAATGGTGTGGCACACACACACATACAGAGAGAGAGAGAGAGAAGCAAAGAAAGACTTTTAAGATGACTATTGTATAAACTAACAACATGACTGCCCTATGGTATAACTTAGGGGAAAAGCTTTTATTGTAGATATGAAGGACAGTACATCCAGAGGCACCTGGAAGAGTCCAGAGCAGAGATTGAACATGGCCATCAGACTAGATCTGGCCAGGAAAGAAGCAGGAGCAGAACAGAGGAATAAAGAGGAGAACATAGAGGTATAGTGGAAGAGAAGAAAGATGGGGAGGAGGGAGACAGAACAAGAGAGCATAGCTGAAATAGAAAGGCTATAAGAAGAAAGAGTAGCTGGAATGGGGGAGGGGGTTGTAAGCTTTCTCACAGTAGTGGCAAACTTTGTCATTTTTTTCCTGTTCTAAAACACTGCTGTGGTGCAGATAAACACAGGGAGAGGGGCTGGAGAGATGGCTTAGTGATTAAGAGCACTGTCTGCTCTTCCAGGACTTCCCAGCAACAAGGTGGATTAAAAACATCTATTTTGAGATCGGGTGCCCTCTTCTGGCGTGCAGGTGTATATGCAGACAGAGCACTAATAATACATAAAAATATTTTTAAAGACTTAAAAATAAATAAACACAGGTAGACCAACAAGACTCAGTGAAGATGAAACTTAGGCTTCTCCAATCTGACTTTCTACTGGAAACAAGGCTAGGACATGTGTGCAAACCTGGCTGCTTTTCTAAAGGATGGTTTAACTAATTTAGAGGTGTGTCCACTAATCCCTTTTGTATCTGGGCCAATTTGGGAAAAGATTACCAATAGTTTATTTTTTCCCTTCAAACTGGGGGAAAACAGCCTTCTTGAGTTCCCCCAAGAGGAAATTGTATTTTTTAAAACAGTTGGTTTACCTAGTTTTACATAAAGTTTAGCTTTAGGGAAGTTTAGGGTAGAGGAGGAGGTGGGAAGAGCTTGAATGCTAGAATGGACTTTGAAATGTGTAACAGGTATTTGTGATACTGAGGGAGCCTGAAAGCCAGCATGTACTTTGGTTTACTAATTGGCACCACAGATAGCCATTTTTCACTTCTTCCTTTCAGAATTTGGGGAAATTGAGTTTCTTCTGGATCTAATACTTATATGTTGTGGGAAAGAATGAAACATGGCAATCTGTATTGGTTAACACATTAAAGGTAACCTCAGAGGCACCAAAATGTATCCATGTCACAGTAAGGAATAAAAACACAGTACTTTCTCTTGGCATAATTTGATCAAGATAGAACCAAAATTTAAGTTCTCCACTTCTCTCTCTGTCTTTCCTTTGTCTCTAGTCCATCATTACTGGCCTATCTATAGCCTATCTATAGTCTTTCTGTTACTTGTGTCTGTGTCTGCTCAAATGCTGTCTTATCTCTGTCACTATGTCTTCCTGAATGCTATCTGGTCTTAACAAAGGACTTTGCTCTGTATTTATTGAACAGAAAAGGATGGATCACATAGAAAAGGAATGGGATATTTACAAGGGATGAAACATATATATATATATATATATATATATATATATATATATATATATTATTTTTCCAAAATATTGTAGCCAAACTTGGTTGTATAAGTCTGTTTCCAACCTGTTGGCTTCTCTCAGCAAATGATTACAACACACAGACACACACACACACACACACACACTATTCTGGGTCAGAGACATTGAAGAGTACATAATTTAAGATTAAAGCTATGCAATTTAGCTTATGTTGTAAACTCTGATTCATGAGAAACTCAAGGTATTATGTTGCTCTCTCAATGGCATGTTAAACTTGTCTACCAAAAGTCAGTCTTTGGAAGGGGTTAAGAGACAGCTTCATAAAGTTGTATGATTACAGTGAAAAAATTCTCAGAGAGAAAATGGGGCCTCTGAAAGGGAATGAGGTCCTTTTATAACAATTAAAAAAAAAAAACGAACTGGTCTAATGTTATGGGCCATTTGTACAGGGCCATCTGTGCCGGGCTGTGTTTGAATAAGTAAGAAATGAGCATCTCCTTTGCCCTTCCTGAGACTGGCCAATTGGGGTATGTTGATTATTTTCTGTGTGTCCCTGATGTGGGATTTTCAGAGCAACCAACTGTTTTTGGTTCTTAGTGATCTTAACTCAGGATCACAGAATGTCAGAAGATCAATGGTCATTAAAGCCACCTGAAACAGTGGCTATTTTATAAGACATGTAGCCCTGCCTGGCCTGGTAGTTGCTATGTAGATCAAACTGGCTTGGGATTCACAGATGTGCACCTGCTTCTGCCTTTAGAGTGCTGGTAGTAAAGGCTTGTACCACTATACCCTTGGAAACAGTGCCTTTTAAATTTGTTGCATGGTGGGACAAGAAGAATAAGAAAGCACAGACAAGAAGTGAGCAGAGGCAATATAGAGTTATTTAAAACAAAACTGAGGGAAAAAAACTCCCTAGAGTAGGAGAGGCTTCAATGGAGAAATAATGATGTGCTGCCTGCCAAGTGGTCTTTCATGGGTCATATGGCAAGAATTAGATGGATACTGAGGTAATCTTTATTGGAACTGGTTATATGTGAATACATGGTAGAGTCAGTAAGGGGGCCTCTCCTGATTCATGCTCACTCAGTCCAATAGGAAAGGTGATCCAGTCAGAGAAATGGTCATGAATGACTAGCTTATGATCTGCCAGATGCCCTGCCTTGACTATCTTCGAGACACTACATCCTCCTCATTCCTGCTAGAATAGGAAAAACTAAGAGGGCAGAAATACTTATAGTTTTGTTCTTCATTGTCTGTGGGCACTTTGGTAAATAACTGTTGGGCTGATGGTGTAGTTTAATGTGTAAACCTGTGTTTAGCATATAGGAAGCACTAGATTTGATCTTTTACAACATACAAAATTAAAAAATATATAAGTGAATAAATATGAGTTGAATAAATAGCTTCTACCCATCTGAGTTTTGTTTGAAGCCAGTTTCTACCACCTCTAACATTTCAGTGTCAAGATTTTGTTGTGAGTGTTCTCTCCTTCCACTGAAATTTTCATATATATAAACATTTGACTTTTAAAAGTTATTATTTTAATTCTCTTCTTTTTGATATTATAATATAATTACATCATTGCCCTTTTCTCCCTCTACCTCCCCCCCCACATCTCCCTTATTGCTCTCTTTCAAATATATGGCCTTTATTCATTGGTTGTTGTTACTCACACATACACACACACACACATCTAAATAAATAAATAAATACAACCTGTTAATTCTGCATAATGTTACTTGTATGTATGTTTTCAGGAATGACTATTTGATAGCTGATAACTGTTGGAATAATGTTCTTTTGAGATGTATACACCTTACCCTTGTTCATTCAAATGCTGATTTCTCCCCCCCCCAACACACACTCTCTGGTTTCAATCCAGATATTGCATTGTGATACTTACTCTGAGCATCCTGTCGCAACTGTGTATAAACAGGTCAAAATAAAACAACTAGCCACAATGTTGCACAAAGGGAGGAGCCAGAGGACAGAAAAGAGGGGAGGAGCCAGAGGGCAGGAAATGAGTGGGAGGAGAGCTAGGAGAGCAGAGCTGGAGGACAGATCTTGAAACTACTTGGAGAGATGGACTGGACCTAAGATATCACTAAAAGCAAGTATAATGTGGGAAATCTAAATGTTAGGAAATTATGAGGGCTTGGAGGTTTAGGATGGAGTAACTATTGCCCAGCATTGTGTTCTAGGTTAACTAAATAAACCCAGTCTCTGTGTGGTGATTTGGTTATAAAGCTGATTAGGATTAACAGCAACATTACCAGAAGATAAATCCATAGTAAATTTTAACTGCCTACAACAAATGGTGCCCAACTAATCTTAAGTATCCACACCCTTTAAATCATACTTTATCATAATTTGGTGGGGGGCGTAAGCTCCCAGTGATAAAACCCAAACTTAAAACCTAAAAACTACCAGGTCAATTACTGTCTCTTTAAGAGAGACTCTTAAACCAACCCAGGAGCAAAAGACAGCCTCCTGTGGGCAGAGCTGAGTCTTAACAAAACTGCCACTGCAGTCTAACTGAGGGGTAAATAAGTGTAGCTCCTTTATACTGTGGCTGGCTCAGCTGCCTGAACTCAATAGCCATGGCAGGAAAGAAAGGAACTGGAGGCAGACAAACCTCTAGACAGAGTTTGGCCTAAACTGCACCTAAAATAAAAAAATTGCCATGACAGAGGGTGTTTTAATCCCTTTTGGTTTTGTTTTTGCTGTCATAGTCATGGATCTTGTTGCAATATGTTTAATGGTGATGGTTCTTCTCCATGCCTTCTCCAAGAAAGTTCAAGGAGAAAATGGGGGAAAAGCCAAGGTTTGGGGTACTAAGTTACAGACAAGAAAAAGGGTACTTTTCCTAATAATTAGATTAACAACGGCCAAAATTCAAAGCTCTCTGGCTGCAAGATACTTGTCAGCTCTTTCTGGTAAGGGTCCCCCAATTCACTGAAACATCATTTAAAATAACCAACTGGGCTTTGTTTGTTCCAGCGTAAATTGGCACAACTGACCCCAAACTTAAAATTTTCTTGTCTCTTTGTTTGATTTTCAATTAAAGGCTTTGAGTTACAATGATACTGATTTGAGGAAAAAATATATATATGTATCTATATCTGAATAAGTTGGTGAAGACACATGCCTTTCTTCCCAACACAAAGTAAAAAGAAACAGGCAGATCTCTGAGTTCTAGATGGCAACTCCAGCTGTTTAGCCATTTGCAGAGATAATCTAAGATTCAAAATGACAAAATTTTCCTTAAGGTTACCATGTAAATTCTTTTTTCTTAATAATGGATGTTATGTCCTTACTGGTCTAAATGTTGGATTCATATATACTTTAGGTTTATGTAAAGAGAGATAATGTCACACTGCTCTGAAAACTGCCTTATTCTTTTAAACGTGACACAGTTTCACGGGGGAAAAGTGTTGGTTATGCTGATGCAAAAAAGACACAAGAGGCTTAAAGATGACAAAGTACATGCCAACCTAATTTAGTCCTAAAAACTCAAAAATTATATTCATATATTTAAAAAACAAAACTGTCCATCCCATATTAAAAAGAGGGCAAGCCAAAGAATAGCCACTATCAATGTAAAGCCCAGGTATAAGATGCCTAGGCTATGTTTAAATGCTAAAGGTAAGAGGGAGTTTATATAAAATTTGGCTATAAGGGCATAACTGCCCACTCTGTATAAAAAAGGGGCAGGCCAAAAAATAGCCACTACTGATGTAAAGTACAGGTACAAGATGCCTAGGATATACTTAAATGCTAAGGGTAACGAGAGTTTATATGCTAATGCTAAGAGAGTTTATATAAAGTTCGGCTATAAAGGCATAACTGCCTAGTCTGTATAAAAAAAGGGGCAAGCCAAAAAATAGCCAATAGCGATGTAAAGCCCAGGTACAAGATGCCTAGGGTATGCTTAAATGCTAAAGGTAAGAGGGAGTTTAAATAAAGTTTGGCTGTAAAGGTGTAACTGCCCATTCTATATAAACAAGGGGATAGGACAAATAGCTACAACATATATAAAAATCTAGGGCTAAATCTCAAAACAGGTACAAGATACCTACAGTATGCTTATATTCTAAATTAAAAAGGAGTTTATATAAAGTTTACTTAAAACATACGTTTTCTATTGCTCAAGGCAACCAGCTTGTCTTTCTAATGGGAGGCTTCTCTAGGGAAATAGGTAGCAACTTGGCCTAATACAACAGGTACTCAAGAGCCCCAAAAGATATTTTGATCTATCCAACCTTGTTTTGATTTCAACATGATAATGATTGTATGTTCAATAATAATGGTAACTTATATTGTTGATCCCTTTACATGGGAACAACTCTAAAACTGACTGAGACATAAAAATATGTCTCCAGCCAAAACTTCAACAATACTTGGCCAATAAATCCTTGACTATAATATCCTCAAAATGTATTATACTAACCTTTTAATTTGCATAGATCAAATTGGCTTACAGTTTAGGTTCATCCTGCACATCTCATACATTTATAATTTTAGAACTCTATAATGCTTGTGAGAAATTATGTTTGCAGAACAAAAGAACTGGACACCTATTTACACTAATAACTAATTTTATTTCTTCTCAAGTCTCTGATGAGGTTGAAGACCAAATAGTTATAGTGCCACAATTAAGCTTAAGTTGTTTAGAAGTTAAGAAATCCTTTCATATAGGTAATACCAATAAGGATAAAAGTTAATTTAGGTATGAAACTTTTAACTTGTCAAGATAGATAGGATAATCAGATACTTTCTCCTAAGATACCCTCTCCATGTGCTAAATACACATGGACAGGACACTGCACATGTAGATTTTACCTAAAAGTTTTAACAATTTCATTATTATTGTATTGAAAGAAAAGGAGCCTTTTATTGGATTTAAAGGGGGAAGTGTTGGTAAAATGTTCTTTTGAAATGTATACACCTTACCCTTGTTCATTCAAATGCTGATTTCTCCCCACCACTCTCTGGTTTCAATCTGGACATTGCATTGTGATACTTACTCTGAGCATCACCTGTCTCAACTCTTGTGTAAACAGGTCAAAATAAAACAACTAGCCACAATATTGTCAAAGGGAGGAGCCAGAGGGCAGGAAATGAGTGGGAGGAGAAGGGGGGAGAGCTAGTAGAGCAGAGCTGGAGGACAGATCTTGGAACTACTTGGAGAGATGGACTGGACCTAAGATATCACTAAAAGCAAGTATAATGTGGGAAATCTAAATGTTAGGAAATTATGAGGGCTTGGAGGTTTAGGATGGAGTAACTATTGCTCAGCATTGTGTTCTAGGTTAACTAAATAAACCCAGTCTCTGTGTGGTGATTTGGTTATAAAGCTGATTAGGATTAACAGCAGCATTCCTAAAAGATAATTAATAGTAAATATTAATCGTCGCCTACAACAGATAACCAACTGGTGTGCTATTCTCTGGAGTGGTCTGATTCTCTGGTTCTTATCATTCCTTAGTTGCCTGTAATTCTTTGTGTAGAGCTGAGGACTCCCGGACTTTCCCCCTTCCAGCTTAGTATATCTATTATTGTCCTTGTTCAGCTCATGTGTAGGCAGTCATGTTGATGAGACTTAATTCTTTCCATGTCATTTTGTAATGTTCTCTGATAAAGGAGTCGTTTTGTAGATATATCCATTGAAACTAGGCTCCACAACTTCTCTCTGTTGAAAAGAGAAGTTTCCTTGATTAGAAGTGAAGACAACACTTTACCTGTACCCACAAATACTTAGGATATTAGAGATTATCCTGATTTAGTAAAACAGTGGTTGTAGATCCTCTTCCAGGATCCGTGACTTTACTGGCCCTGGGTAGTTGGCTAGATTTCTAGTACCAGGCATGATTTCTCTCTTATTAAGAGGGCCCTAAACTGGGTGGTGGTAGCTCATGCCTTTAATCCCAGCATTCAGGAGACAGAAGCAGTCAGATTTCTATGAGTTCCAGGACAGCCAGAAATATCCTGTCTCAAAAAAATAAAAAGAGGGTCTTAAAATTCCAATAAAGAACTGTTGGTTACCATCAAGGTATCGTCATGCCAGATCTTAAGGTCCCCAAAGACCACCAGGAGCCGGACGACATATACAAGAGCACAGAACTTTATTTGGGCTTAGGCTCAGTCCCTCCACCATCACCAGTGCAGTGGATCAGAGAGGAGAGCCCTGAGCACCTACATGGCAGGGTTTTTATTTGAGGCTTGAGCAAGAACTGGGAATTCCCAGCCTACAAGTTACGCTATTGGATGATATTCAGCAAGGGCAAGCTTGTTACAGAGTGATTGGCTAACTGACATAACTAACATTGAGTGAGCTATCTATACACCTCAGGAATGTTAGGTCGGTGGGCTGCCCAGCATAGATGCCCCACCCTGAGATAAGATACCTTCCCATTCTTATGGTTATCCTCAGGATGTTCCTTGGGTAGGGAGTTTTATGTTCTTATTCCTGGAATTGGTGACCTATGGCCTAGTTCCTGGGACTGATGACTTTTTGAGGGAGGGGATCAGGCCTGGTCCTTTCAGTATCTTTATTAAGAGTTCGAAGCCAGACTGGTCTACAGAGTCAGCTTAAGGACAGGCAGGGATACACAGAGAAACCATATCTCAAAAAAAAAAAACAAAAAAACAAAAAACAAGAAAAAGGTAAGGTATTTGGAGTTTAAAGACAACACAAGAAGAGAAGCAAACATCAGCTTGCTACGTGCATAGTTACTTCAACCTGAACAGTTGGAGCTATATATCCAGTACAAGCTTTTTTTTTTTTTTTTTTCTGGTTCCATTCTTCACAAATCTGTCTTTCTGCTGTTGAAGTTTTATTCATTTCGCCCTCCTTTCTAGCCTGTCAAAGGTCATTGTAACTATTGTGAATTATCTACAAGGTGTGGTAATTCTATATGTGCCACTGTCTGACCTACCAGACTATGGGCTTCTTGAAGAGAGAATATCCTTCTGTTCACATTTGCATCTGAGGTGTCCAACTCAGTGTGAATACATGACAGACGTTTAATGAATTAATAATGTAAGTTAAGTCCACCTCTATCTGAAGACAGATGTCCTGTCTTAAGTTCTCACTTTCACCACGTCTAGAAAATTGTATTGTCTTCCAGGCTTTGAAATCTCTGGCCCTAATTGCATATATCCTTCAAGAGTGATTCTTCTCATGCTTCTCCTAAGCTCTACTATGAGAGGATATTGGTCTTTAAGGGATAGGTAGAATCATATTACCACTGGAAAAAAAAACTTGTTTACAGATGTCAATATTTTACACTTTATAATACACGAAAAGGGGTTGCGAATGATGCCTACCAGATGCCTTATAGAATTCCTTTTGGAGAAGCCTGAAATTGCAATGTGTAGGTGTCACTTGTCCTTCTTAAATTCATAAAACGTTAATGAATATGTGTGCCTGAATTTCTTTTTCTTTGTTTTGTTTTGTTTTGTTTTGTTTGAAATAAGGTTTCTCAGTGTGGCTCTGGTGATCAAGCTTGTCCTCCTCTATATCTACTCCACAGGACAAGATAATATTTAGACCCTGAAAATGGAAATTCAACCAGGTAGCCAGTTAATTGTCGAATGACCAGAGAATTGGCCACTCGCCTCTTTTTTAGTTGTGAATGGATAGAATGGCTGTGTAATGGATTCTGTAAATATTGGAGGCTGTCAAGTTAGGGCTTCTACTGCTGTGATAAAACATAATAACCAAAAAGCAAGTTGAGGAAGAAAGGGTTTATTTGGCATACACTTCCATATTATTGTTTATCAACACAGAAAGTCAGGACAGGAACTCAAGGGCAGGAAGCTGATGCAGAGGCCATGGAAGGATGCTGCTTACTGGCTTGCTTCTCATAGTTTGCTCAGCCCGCTTGCCTGCTTTCTTTTTTCTTTCTTGCTTTTATTTTTGTTTTTGTTTTGTTTTTTCAAGACAGGAATTCTCTGTGTAGCCTTGGCTGTTCTGGACTCCCTTTGTAGACCAAGCTGGCCTCGAACTCACAGAGAGTCACCGGTCTCTGCCTCCTGAGTGCTGGGATTAGAAGCATGTTCCGCCACTGCCTGGTTCACTCTAGTTTCTTATAGAACACAGAACCACCAGCCCAGGGATGGAACCATCCACAATAGGCTGGGTCCTCCCCCATCAATAACTAATTAAGAAAATGTCTTATAGTCCGATCTTACGGAGACATTTTCTCAATTGAAGTTTCCTCCTTTCAAATAACTCTAGTTTGTGTGTCAAGTTGACATAAGATGAGCCAGCATAGATGACTGAGCACTTGTTCCTTTTAAATAGCAAGATCTCTTATAGCTGAGTCTGTTGCATAATTTTTAAAATTATTTTATATTGTATTTATTTATTTATTTATTTATTTATTTATTTATTTATTTATTTGTGCACACACATATGCTACAGTATACATGTGGAAGTCAGAGAACAACTTAGAGGACTCAGTTCTCTCCTTCCACTGCAAGTCCCAGAGATTACTCAGGCCTTCAGGCTTAGAGGGAGTACCTTTACATGCTGAGTAGTCTTGCTCACCCTGTTGCAGTATTTGATGATTGTTTTTAACAAGGGACTCCATGTTATTAATATTCTTCTCTACTGAAGTAAAACATGTGAGTCAAGTACCTACCATGTCTGATTATTGCCGTTTTAATAATAGTGCTTGTTAGTTTTTTCTCAACTTGTCACAAGCTACAGTTATCTGGAGGGGGGGGGCGGACCTCAGTTGAGAAAATAACTTCATCAGATTGCCTGCACAGCTCATTGTTGTTGTGCTACTCCTGGGTAGGTAGGTGGTCCTGGGTTGTATAAGAAAGCACAACGAGTAAGCCATCAAGAGCAAGCCAGTAAGCAGTATTTTTCCGTGTCTCCTGTTTCAGTTTCTATCTCCAGGTTCCTGCCTGACTTCTCTCAAAGGTAGTGATAATTTGAATAGGAGTGTCCCCCCCATGGACTCAAGAGTTTGAAAGCTTAGCTCATAGAGAGTTGCAATATTAGGTGTGGCCTTGTTGGAGCAGTTGTGGCCTTATTGCTGGAAATGTGCTACTGTAGAGGTGGTCTTTGAGGTCTCAGATACTCAAGCTACAGGCAATGTGGAACACAGTCTCTTTCTGCTGCCTATGGATCAAGATGTAGAACTCTTAGCTCCTTCTCCAAAATCATGTTTGCATGCATGCTACCATGTTTCCCACCATGACAATAGAGGACTAGGCTTCTTGAACTATAAGCCAGCCCCAATTAAATGTTTTCTTTATAAGAGTTGTTGTGGTCATGGTGTTTCTTCACAGCAATAGAAACCCTAACTAAGACAATGAATGAAGTATGATTTGAAGGTTGTAAGCTGAAATAAACCCTTTCCTATCAAGTTGCTTTTTGTAGTGGTAGGATATTCATATATACATATATACATGTTCATACAGTATACTTTGATCATATCCATTCCCCACCTCTAACTCTTCCCAGATCTTTCCTACACCCAAATTTCTCTCCCCATCCCTCTCTCTGTCTCTGTCTCTCTCTTCCTCTCCCTCACAATAAGAAAAAAAAACCAAAAACTAAAAATCAAAACAGGCAGCAACGTCAAAATAAATAAGACAAATGACAACAAAGAGCACATAAAAAGCATGGAGTCCAATTTGTGTTGGCCAACTACTTCTGGGCACGAGGCCTGACCTGGAGTGCTTCAGTTATACTCAGTGACACTTCATTGGAAAAAAACTGGATTTTACGTTTGCCAGCAGCTATCAATTGCATATGGCTTCTTGCTAAGGGTTGGGACTTTGTGTCCATTTTTCTTTTATGTTGGGACTTTGTTTGGTTTAAATTTCTGCAGTCTTATGTGTGCTGTCACAGTATCTGTGAGTTCATATATGTACCAGCCCTGTTATATCTGGAATATGGTGTTTCCTTGAAGTCCTCCACCTGGCAGATAGGGGGCTCTAGAGGTCAGGCCATCGGCTGACCTCACTCTCAGGGTGTTACCTCTGCAGTTATCCTCAGGTAATGGGATCTGATTCCTGACACTGAAAGAGGGGCTACTGACCATCAGTGTCCTTCACTGCCTGAGCCTCCTACCAGCCTATCTTCTGAGAACCTCCTGCCTTCTCACTAAAGACTGACCAAAGCCAAATCTTTTTTTAAAAAATTATTTTATTATATGTATGGGTGTTTTGTCTGCTTCGATGACTGTCATCACATGAGTGCCCGGTGCCCTCAGAGTCCAAAAGAAGGCATTAAATACCCTGGAACTGGAGTTACAGACAGTTGTGGGCTACCATGTGGGTACTAAGAATAGAATCCAGGTCCTCTGGAAGAGCAGCCAGTGCTCTTAACTGCTAAGCCATCTCTCTAGTCCCAGAAGACAAGTCTTTCTTCTTATCACCCTAAAACCATTCTGATAACCTTTTCAGCATGAAAAGCAGGCTCCTTGAGATCCCCAAACCTAGTCTTATGGTCCTGAATGACCAGGATATGCAGCTGCAGGAGATGCACCCTATCTTTTAAGCTCCAGGAAGCAGCCCCAAGTCCTTCTGCTGTTATTATTGGCCTGCTAGTACACTTTGCCTATAGTTTTGGGCTCCAGGGCACAAGCCACCAGTACCTTGTGAAATAGCCAGACCACACCAGTTTCCTGCTCCTCTCTCAGTTGAACCCTTGGTAGAATCAAACCATGACTGGCCAAGATGTACTTGCAGAACAGGGGGAAGTTTTATGCCTACCTCTTCATCACACGTAATGGCAGCCCCGTAAGTTAAGCAGACCCATGGATGGAGTTTCCCAGATGCCAGCCTTCTAATTTATGACCACTCTTCTCTTGTCACTGCTTCTCACCAACCTTGGTTTCCTCAGCAGCCAAGGCTTGAGTCTGAACCCTGGTTAGGGGCTTTGAAGGAATGAAGAAAGAACAGACATACATAAAATGATGCTGGGGTCAAATGGGGTTCTCTAACTACTGCAACCGGGAACCTCAGTGTGTTTGTTAGGTATAGCATAGAGGGAGGGGTAGCAAGTCTCAGTAGGAGGTTCTCTGTAGATAAGCAGTCTCAGGTAAAATTTCTAGAGGAGGAAAGTGCGGTTGCACACACTGAACAATCATTCATAAACCTTCATACTTGGACTTCCAGGAAAGCTCTGACATCTCTCTTGAGCTAAGCCAACATGGGTAGTGGCTTTGCAAATATACCGTGGGCCAGTTGGTCTGAGTTCTGGACAGGATATGCTTATGTCAAAATACACATTCATTCAGACTCTTACTCAGGGCTTTCTCCTCCCCTTCTGCCTGGTCTTTGTAGAATTCCTATGAAGTCTCAGAACTATGTGGGAATTCCCTAGAGCTTTGTGGAGGCCATAACAACATAAAAGACTGCAATCCTAATTCCTGTTTCCTGGGGAGGAGGGTCACCTATACTGAGATGAGACAATTTGATACCTATTACAATGCAAAACCAAGACCTTTTGGATAAGAAAAAAATATTGCTCATAGAAGCCCGCACTTGTGTAGCATATAAGAGGCCTTTGGTTCCATTTCCACCACAGAATTACTCTTAACAAATACACACAAAAACTAACACAAATGGCCAGCAACATTTGCATGGGCAGAGTATAATATGTTTGTATAGTAAAATAAAAAATAGAAAGGAAACTAATATATGTAGCAATATAAATAGATCTCACAAATACTGCATTGTATAAAAGAAGCTGATCACAAAGAGTGATCCTATTTATAGAAAGTTCAAAACCAGACAAAGTAGTCTATATTTTAGAAGTCAGGAGAGTGGGCATACAATGTGGCTCAGCAAGCAAAAGTGTTCTCCATGCAAGCCTAGTGATCTGAGTTCAATTCTCGGAACCCAGAGTGAAAGGAGAGAATTAATCCTATAAAGTTGTCCTCTGACCTCCACATTCCGGGCACAGCCTGTATGCATGTGCTCACACTTACACACTTGTACACACACACACTAACAATTATTATTATTATTATTATTAATAATTAATAATTATAATAATTACAATAGTATAATTATAATATATAATTATATTATAATATAATTATAATTAATAATGATAATTATTATTATTTTAAAAGTCAATATTTTCTGGTTTTTTTTTAATCTGAAAGCTAGTCACATAGGTATGGCTAATTTATTTTTAAAAATGAGCTTTGTATATATTTTTCTCTATATTAAATTTCTTCCTCTTTTTGTTTCTTTTGAGATTTTTTGTTTTGTTTTGTTTTTGTTTTTTGAGAAAGGGTTTCTCTGTGTAGTCTTGGATGTCCTAGACTCATTTTGTAGATCTGGCTGGCCTTGAACTCACAGAGATACACCTGCCTCTACCTCCCCAAGTGCTGGATTTACAGGGGTGCACCACCATGCCCAGCTTACATTAATTATCTTTAATTAAATAATTTTACTGAGCCAGGATAGGGTCACATACCTGTAATCCCAGTACTTGGGAGGCTGAGGCAAGACCATCACAGAATTCAGGGCCAGAGTAAGCTACATAGTGAAAAATCTGCTTTGAAAACACAGTTTTTGCCAGGGCTGGAGAGCAGAGTCAGGCGTTAAAAGCACTGGCTACTCTTTCAGAGAACCTAGGTTTGAGTCCCAGCACCCACACAGAGGCTCACAACCATCTGTAACTCCGGGGTAATCTGACACCATCTTCTGTTCTTTTTGGGCACTGGGCATGCATGTGGTGTACAGACACATATATAAGCAAAACACCCATGTACATTAAAAAAAAGTTTATTTAGCCAGACATGGTGCCAGAACTCATGGAGGCAGAGGCAAGTGGATCCATGTGAGTTCAAGGCCAGCCTGGTCTACAAAACAAGTCCAGGACAACTAAGGTTACACAGAGAAACCCTATCTTGATAAAACCAAAATTTAGAAATTTAAGTTTATTGGAAAAAATTGCACTTTTATCACCAGAGCAAGATGACCGCTTTTCCCGTAATGAATATTTAACACTTTTTGATTTAACATTTTCACTTTTTTCTTTTTTTAATTTTTTATTAATTACACTTTATTCACATTTTCACTTTAATTGATATATATATTCATTGTATGTTCTGTTGAATGTTATATAATTTCTTTCAAGCATGTCATGTACTTTGACCATATTCTTCCTCCCATTTTCTCCCACTAAATCAGTATGGTAGATCACGCATGTGATAAGAATAAAATGCTTAGTGTCATCCTGACTGGAAACTTAACTTTCCATGCCTTTTTGTAATTGCTAGATCTATAGTACCTCTTCATAGCTAAGAACATGGAAGATATATATAGTAGTGGACACTTCATCCATCAACTAGGGCCGAGCCACACCAAACAAGAAACAGGTTTTTACAGTTAACAATCTCGGGGTTCACAGTGGGATCAAATATCTTGTAACACATAGAGTTTCTTTGTGTAGCCTGGCTGTTCTGGAATTCACTGTGTAGACCAGGCTGTCCTCAAATTTAGAGATCCACCTGTCTCTGCCTACCAAGTGCTGGGATCAAAGGTGTGTCCTATCACCACCTGGCAATGTGCCAATTTTAAATTCTCAAAAAAAATGTACCATTCCTAAGGGTCTCATAATGCTAGATTCATGCATTATTGGAAAGAGTAAGGTATTCCATCTCCCTGTGTGTGTGTATATATATATATATATTTTTTTTTAATATATTTTCCTCAAAGGACATGTTGGATAATAAACTGATTAAGAACAGAGACAGCACATTATCTTAGCCAAAAGACTAAGAAGTTGACCAAATGTTCAAGCACAAACTATGCTGAGCACTGCTTTGAGTAGAATGCACTTGCACACCTGTCCCTCTAGAATTTTTATCTTTGTGGAATGCTGTTCTTTAGGAATGGGGTTGTTATTGCTGTCTTAAAATGAGAACAGCTGAACCCCTCACTCATGTTTCTGTAAGTAATCCCAATTAAGACCATATGTTCACCAAGCTACATATGGAAATGTTTCTCTGTTGCATGAAGTCTGTTGCATGGCTTCAACAGGGGCAACAATGGAATGAAGAAAAAGCAAACACAGACAAAAAGAAAAGCTGGTCTCTGGTGAACTAGGTTCTTTGATGGAAGAACCATAGCACCCTAGGAAGCTCAGCATGCTTATTGTATAGAATTAACAGAGATGGGATTCAGATAAATAAGGAGGCAGGGTTTATGGAACATAGCTTGATGGAGAAGACAGAATTAACTGATCTTAGTGGGAGCAGTCTCTGCAGAGTAGGAGTCTTCAGGTCGTAAATATGGGAGTGCATAGAAAGCTATGGTGGACATTTTCTGTAGATACTATCACCATCTGCACTTAAAACAGAAAGGAAGCCTCTGCCATTTCCATGGGCCTCTATCTTGGGAAAGGCTTTGCCATTTTCCCATGGATCTGAGACTTTGGGATTCTTAGTATGGCTACAGCCATGCCAACAACAGGTATTCACTCAGGACTTCACACTCTCAAAGCTTCCTCAGCTCCCCAGTTTGTCCTTAGTGAAATATCTGGAGTGAATAGATAAGATGCTTGTTCTTGTCTCCCCAGAAAAAGCTGACACAATACTCTGCACCTAGAAACATGATAATGGTGAATGTGGGAATAACAGTTGCATTGTCTCTACTGTGGGTAAAAAGACAATCAACTGAAGCTAAGACATCCTATGGTGTGGCATCTGTGGGGGCAATCTCAATATGGCTTATTCCAAGACTAGGCAATTATACTTACCTAGAGTTAACTTCACCTTTCTCACCTGTCTGTGAGAAAGTGTATTGGGAGAGGCAGGCAGATCTTTGTGAGTTTGAGGCCATCCTGGTCTACATAGCAAGTTCCAGGACAGCCAGGGCTTAACAATAACAAACAAACAAACACCCCCCAAGGAAAAAAAAAACAGAAAATAAGCTAGGAGGGTGCTGCATGTATTTAACCCTAGCATTCAGAAAGCAGAGGCAAACACAGAGGCAGGTGGAGCTCTTTGAGTTCAAGGCCAGCCTAGTTTATAGCATGAGTTGTGAGTTCTTAGCAACCCAGAACTACATAGTGAGACCCTGTCTCAAACAAAACAAAACAAAATGAAAATGGGATGGGGCTGATGAAAGGCTCAGCCTATTTTTTTTTTTTTTTAGGTTTTTGTTTTGTTTTGTTGAGACAAGGTTTTTCTGTATAGCCTTGGCTATCTTGGACTCGCTTTGCAGAGACCAGGCTAATCTCGAACTCACAGCAATCCACCTGCCTCTGCCTCCTGAGTGCTGGGATCAAAGGTGTGTACCACCACCCCCAGCTGTGGCTCAGCTCTTTCAGATGACCTGGGTTCAATTCCCACCACTCACATAGGCAGCTCCAGTTCCAGGGAATTCAACATCCTCATCCTCTTCTGGCATACGTGGGCACTGCACATGCTATGCACAGACATATGCAGACAAACCTTCATACATAAGATAAACATATCTTTTAAAATGTATTCTGGCAGCTGGAGAAATGGCTCAGTGGCTAAGAGATCAAAATGCTCTTGAAGAGAGTCCCCAAGTACATTTTCCAGCACCCAGTTGGGTGGCTCACCTGTAACTCTAACTTCAGGGGGATCTGATACCTCTGGCCTTCATGAGCACCTGCTGGCACACACATATACATAATTAAAAATAATAAAATAATGTTCAAAGTATGCTGGAGAGGAGATTGTTTATCCAGATTGGGGCCTTTTCAGCAGCCACGCATGGCCAATAGAGAGGTTGTATGCTAATGCCTGCTGTAGCATTAGCCTAAAGGCTATCAGACAAGGAGAGCCTTGTAGATATAGAAGATGAGAGTGCAGCTCTATGACTCTTGGCCCCAAGCTTTTCAAAACAGCATGAACCAGCTCCACTTAACCCTTCAGAGGTGGGGAGACATATGGTGTCCCATGATATACTCTAAGATGAGGTAAAAAAAGACTCAGGGAGAATGATTGTGCATTGTGGAAGGTTAACTTAAGTTAGCCCATCCAAACCAGTGTATCTAATACTGATCTTTTGAGAAAATGATATAAGCAACAGAATCATGTATTGAACGTTGATAAAATTTTTTCTTAACTATCCCCTTAGAAGCTGATTCCTAGAATGTGTAGAATAGTAAGTGGTGGGCCTTTAATAATCCTGACAACCCTTTGTAAAATAGTGCAGAGCAGGTGGTATATGACTCAGTAGGTAAAGGCACCTGCCACCAAGCCTTATGCCCTGAGTTCCATCCCTGTGAACTACATGGCTAAAGGTGGAAATCAGTTTCTGCAAAGTTGTCTTCTGTGGCACACACACACAAACACACACAAATAAAAAATATAATTACCTAGATCATATAATGCTAATGTCTGAGTGTTTTTGTTTTGTTGGTTTTTGAGACAGGGTTTCTCTGTGTAGCCCTGGCTGTCCTGGATTCTCTTTGTAGACCAGGCTGGCCTCAAACTCACAGACATCTGTCTGCCTTTGCCTCCCCAAGTGCTGGGATTATAGGCATGTACCACTGCACCTGGGCCCCTCTGAGTGTTTTACAAATTTAGAAACTTGTATGGAAAACATGCAACAAACAAAAAGAGCAAGCAAAGGGAATTGCATGGGATATAAGGGCACACCTGTGAAATTCTTAGAAGCTTTATGATTTGGTTAGGTAGAGATGATATCCACCATGATAAATGAGAAAAAGCCTACAAAAGCCTGTGTCTGTAAATTTTAGTCAAAATAATGTTTAGAGTTTGAACGAGCCAGACATGGTAATACACACCTATAAATCCTAGCTCTTTGGAGGTAAAGGAAGGAGGATTGGAAGTTCAAGGTCATTCTTGAACTCAGCCTGAGCTATGAGACCATATCTCAAAAAAGCAAACAAGAGTTTGAATGAAGGTACAGTGCATGGGTGGAAAAAGATATTCCCAGAAACTATAGGTTGTTCACAAAAATCTCAAGGCCAGGAGTGGGTTATTTCCTTACAATTTATAGGCCAGGGAGGCCCCCAAAACAATACAGGTCACTGCTCTTGATTGCCCAACATAACTAAATGGTAATATTCTTTTTGAAGACACTTCATTCTTTGGTTGCAGGAAATCATGCTGGCACTGAACTGGAAGCTCACCCTCCCTGCCCCCATCAGGCTAGCTTTCATAATGCTGAAAAAAAAGCAATATGTGGACACATGACTAACAGACAATAGCAAGGAAACAGCTTATATCAGGGATGAACATAATGAGAGAAGAGGAAGGAGAAAGAGGGAGAAAGGGAGAACAAGAGGAAGAGGGAAAGGCAAGTAGAAGCATACACTCTTGCCATGCTGTGGTGGTGCAAACCTTTAATCCCAGTACTGGGGAGGCAGTGGCAGGCAGATCTCTTTGAGTTTAAGGCCAGTCTGGTCTACAAAGCAAGTTCCAGGACAGCCAGAGCTGGTACTCTGTTACAGAGAAACCTTGTCTTGAAAAACTAAAAACAAATGAAAAAGGAGTAGGAGAGGAAGGAAGAAAAAGAACAAAATCTTTCTTGAGTATGTGGTTCTGGGATGGAACCTACAGTATACTCTACCCTTGAGCTACATCCCCAGTCCTGAGATGTATGTCAAGTTGGAAACCCTCCAGAATTAGATTAGAAGGATAAGAAGAAGCATCCAGACTCACCAACATACAAGACAGAAGCTTAATTAAAAAACAAAACAAAACAAAACAAAACAAAAACAAGACAGAAGTAGAGAAGCCAGGAACCCCAGAGAGAAGCAGAGAAAGCAGGGTACCAAATTCCCATACTCAGCAATGGAAAAACTCTGATCTCACCCACCAGTTGTCCCAGCACACCTTCAAATGTGGAAGGTTATATACAGTGCAGTAGCTTGTCTGTATAGATGGTCTGCTGTCAACTTCTTTCTATATGCTGTATCTCCATCCAGAAGAGCCTTCAACTCTTCTAAGCAAGTGGTTTTCAACCTGTGGGTCATGACCCCTTTGACAAATCTCTATGCCTCCTCCCCAATCTTTACATTATGATTCATAACAGTAATAAAATTAGTTATGAAACAAAAACAATTTTATGGTTGGGAATCACAACATGAGGAACTATATTAAATGGTTGGAGCGTTAGGAAGGTTGAGAGTCACTGCTTGAAGAAACTCAGGTTACTGTGCTGAAGCCTGAAGTGCCAGACATGTTTTTTAGAAACCTTGGCTGTACAGAACAGTTGTGCTTCAGATGACTCTAGCCCTACTACCTAATAGCAACCACCTGAGATCCAACAGGAGCCACATACCCTTGCTATTCGATCCACAGAGCCATGGAATACAGTACAAAGCCACCAAACCTTAGTGCTACACAGCAACAGGCAATCAAGATTGGCATCAGTGGCTGTTGTAAAGCTTGTCACACACTCTCTGTCATATATCCTCTTCCATAACAAAAGCAAGAGTAACTAGTCATACATGTAATTCCTTTAATACAGTGTTCTGAGGAACCAGGAGAATAACAGACAGGGGGCAAAGTAGTGCTTCTTAAGCCTTCTCAATAATTCATCAGTCATCTTCTGGTAACTGGATCTTGCTGGGATCAAAACAGTTGGAATCCATGAGGGGGAGACCATTGGCTTCTCGATATTTCACAAGTCTCTCAGCTTCCCGGCGGGACCACTCCTGCATCCTAGGAACAGCAACAGGCGTGGTCTGATATGAGGGATCCTCATTAGACAACAGTTCCCCACCTCAGCACCCCATCCCCCATCAGTGCAGGGCAGGGATTCTGGCCAGAGACTCCTCCAACCTCTACCATTGCCCACTCTATTCTCTTGGAAAACCTTTATACCTGTAGTCAGGCAAATAAGCCACAAAAGTGGTACCAAAGACCAGGACGATGGAAAAACCAAAGAAGAAGACAGCCCGCATATTCCAGACGTCCACCACAGGGTCGTTGTCATAACCATGAAAATCTGGGTTCTGAAGAGAAGGAAAGGTCAGTAAGGGCTTCCTGTTGCTCCATAAAGCTATATGCTGGCCCTGCATGACCTGGTCTCTAATCTGCCCTCTAATCTCTAGCCAATCTCTTATCCCTCACTAAATTCCTTTTCCTAGTCTTAAAATATGTAAAGTTCCTTCCCACCACAGAGCTTTGCTGTTTGCTGCTCCTACTGCCTAGAAAGCCTTTCTTCCAAATGTAATCATTGCTGAATCCATCAGGACCTTCTCATCCAAGGTTTTGACTTTATTTCCAAATGAATAATTGGCCTCACCTACTTGTTTGGGGGTACTCACCCTTTCTGTTAAGTTGCACCCTTGGAAAGTGCTATTTATAAAAGCTTTCAAATGGTTGGATACTGCCAATATCCTATGGGCCCACTTATTCTATAGCACCCTGTATGTTTAACCCCCTTACCAGAGGTTAGTGTTGATGAAGTATTTATAAAGCTAGGCATTTTTAAATACACAAACCTCACAATATCCCAGTAAAGTGGAAATGGCAATAATAAACACCTTCTAATTCTGAGTACTCCTAAAGTGGCAGGACCACTTTGACTCCTTTAATCACACAAAGCACATCTGTTGTTTGTTTGTTTATTTGTTTTTAGCTGTCCTATTACTTTTCTTATTTTATAAAGACCCTGAGGCACCAAGAGATGAAACTACTTGCCAAGGTCATACAAGCGAATAATTCTGAAACCAGGGCTTCTGACTCCAGTCTCTACTATTCATAAAATATAGGAATTCAGTCTTAAATTCAAATATCAGCTCCACTACCTACTCCAAATTATGTGACCTTGGGCAAGCAATGCATGTTTCAGTATTCTCATCCACATAATTGTAACAAGTTATAGTGCCTACCTCAAAATCATGCTGCTTTACAATTTAGATGAGTTAATAGATACAAAGTGTCTAGCAGAGACTGGAACCAAGCATGTGGCATCTCAGAGTTTAGTATTATCATGGTTATAATGCTTTTAACGAGCTTAGGGCGCTGCCTTCCCACTTTAAGTGTGATTTCTGTCTACAGAAAAAAAAAACACACACACACACACACACAAAACCAAATCCCGCTTTGAGTCCTAGACCAAATACAGCAAAACAAAAAGGGAGGAAAATAAGCTAGGCAAAATTCCTGAATCTTTTAAGATCTTGTCCAAAGCGCCAAGCCTCAGGCCGGAGAACATCCTTTTTGACATAGGTCTGCCTGTCCCAGATTGGTCGCTGCGGCGTCACGTTTTCCCCTCCCACTCACCTTCGCATAGACGTTTTCGTCCTCGGGTTCTGGGTCCTCCTGCCAGACCATGGTCGGTTCTTGTTGCCGCTTTCTTTCCACAGCGGATGGGGCGATTACAGCCCTGGAGGATTCCCAGCGAACGCGGGCAGCCGGGAGCCCTCGTAACGCCACAGCTGCTGAAAGGCGGCGAGCGTACAAACTTAACAGCCAGGCCGCCATGACAGCTTGTACTGCCGAGTCTGGGGGAGGGGAAGACTGAGGGGGACGGAAATACGATGTGCGCAACTGCAGTTGAGCCCTGTGTGATTTTTGTTGCTCCGCCTTCACCTCGCTAAATAGATCCCTGGTCTAAGTTTGTTTTCGAGTGCAGCGAGGTGCGGACTCTGTTTTACCTCCCACCGAATCAACTTTACCCTTTCTGTGAGGAAAATGGAGGAATTTGGGAGGAATTTGTTCTTGAGAGGTCTGTTCCTTTTTTCTTAAGAAAGCGGTGACATCTGGACGGACCTGTGCGGAAAGAGGTGGAGCTTCCGCTTGTCTTTCAACTTCAAAGGAAAGCAAGCTTCTAAAAAGCGGGCCTCATGGGGTAGCCAATACCTACTCTTTCTGGACTCCTGGGCCGTTCTCACGGGGAATGGGGCGGTAGCATATGCTTGCCAATCAGAGAATGCCAGGGCCAGCCCACTGCGGGCGGCAACCAATAGTCAAGGCCGGCCAGAGCGCGCTCCCTTAGTAGGTGGATGGTGGTCGGAGCGCCGTCTCCCTTCTCGTCGCCATTTTGTGTTGGTGACTGCGGCCGGCTGGGAGGAGGCGGCACTGAGTTTCTTTGGGAGGGCAGCGCGTCTCCCCTCCCCTTTCCCTCTCTTTTGCCCCCAGCCTTGGGCTTGGTTGTTGCTTGCATCGGCTCCCATTGAACTAGTAGTTCTAGAGGCGGTGGTGGCGGGTGGAGGTGATGCCTGGGAGCCCTCCCTTGACAGCCAGGGCCAAGAAGGTGAGCACGGTTGGTTGCAGATCCTGGGGGCCGAGGTTAGGGAGCGGGGTGCGCGCTGGGGGAGGGGGTCCGATGTGCATAGAAGAGGCACAGAGACCAGACTGCGCACGCGGGGTTCGCACAGAGTTGAGGGATGCACGCACAGCCTGCACCTGAGAGGGGGTGTCGTCCCCCACCCCGGCTTTTTCTTATGAAAGCAAAAGCGCGTGCGCGAATGGAAAACAGGATGGGTGCACGAAGGTTGGGGGAAGGGAGGGACAGATGGAAGTGGGGGTACTGTGCCTTACTGTGTTTGCTCCACCGAACTTTATCTTTTGGAACGCGAGGGGGAGTTAGAGCAGGGGTGTGCTGACTGCCCTGTGTTACTTAACTGTCCACTCCAGCTGAGGCCTCTGTTCATTTATGTGGCAGGGATGGGGTTGGCGAGCGGGGAGAAAGTGACTGTATTTTTTTTTTATCCTTGGAGTGTGTATCTGACCTCCGCTCCTTATCAGGAAGCTGTCTTCTTACTGACCAACCACAACCTATTTAGTGAGTGTGTGGGGATGGATGGAAGGGTGGTACAGCGAATACACACACAGACACGTACATCTATGTATGTATGGTTTTGTTTTAGGAGTTGTATCTGTGACACTGATGTCAAGTGTTAAAAGGGGGAAGCTGCTTGATTATGTCCCTTGTGGGTATCCTGTGGTCTTGGCCCTTGGTTATTTGGGAGCTCCTCTGTAACTTTGAATCTTAACTGTGTTGTGTGTATGACAATGTTTGACTCACCCTTTTGCCATTGAGCGTTTTATATCAGGTTCTCAGACACTGGGGTTCCTGGTTGTGATTCTTTTCCCCATGTAGGATCAGTTAACTGGTTACCCTTGGCTTAGGGTGTACCTGAAGGAAAGGTGGCAGGTACTGTAACTGCCTAGCTTTACTTGGTTCCTGTACAAGGAGTGGCAGCTGAAGATTCAGGGATAATTCTGATTTTTGTTTGGGTCACAACACTCTGAGGGCTTGTAGTGTTTTTGTTTGTTTGGCTTTTCAAGACAGAGTTTCTCTGTGTAGCCTTGGCTGTCCTGGACTCTCCTTGTAGAACAGGCTGGCCTCAAACTCACAGCAATCTGCCTGCCTCTGCCTCCTAAATGCTAGGATTACAGATGTGTGCACCATGCATTAGGACTTGTAGTTCTTATGGCAGCCCCCAAAATTGGATAAAGTGACTGCTCCCTTCTTAGTAGAACAAGATACTTTTGGAACCACTTGGGAAAGAGGCCCTTTTGCCTCTGGAAAGCTTAGTCCAAGATCCCTGGGGAGAGATCCACCTAGGGGCTGCACATCAGGGCTGAGCCACTTGCTCTGTTGAGGACCAGAGCTATGTTGGCCAGGAGCCCAGGGAGGTGTTAGTTGTCTTGTTGCCAAGTTAGCCCTCTCTACCTCTCCAAAAGCTTTTCAAGGTTTCTGACTGCCTTGTTAGGGGTATAGCTACATCCTGTTGGTAGGATGAAATGATACCTTGACCCATGGGGAGGAGTCTGGGATTCCCATTGTTGTGAAGTCTTTTTTTTTTCTTTCTTTCTTTTCTTTTCTTTTTTTTTTTTTATGAGATAAGGTTTCTCTGTGTAGTCTTAGCTGCCCTGGACTTACTTTGTAGACTAGGTTGCATTCAAACTCACGGAGATCTGCCTGCCTCTGCCTCCCCAAGTGCTGGGATTAGGGGCGAGAGCTACAGCACCAGGCTATGTCGTGATGTCTTTTGTTACTGTTTTATCTTTTGGTGTTTTGCTAATTGCTTTGTGGTACTGGGGCCTTGAACATGCTGGGCAAGTGTTCTACCTCCTCAACTACAACCCCATCCAATTTTTGTGACGTCCTATTTCTGTGACTATCTAATTTGTCTAATCATTCAGCACTTGGCCTCCTCTCCCAGCAAGCAACTATGGACTTATATTTGTTTACCAGTCTAAGAATTCAAAGCCTTGGTCACATAGCCTGTGGTTCCACCAAATATCTGTAAGATGCTCTTTGATAAAGGCAGTGAAGTCTTACCTAATGCTTGTGGGGAAAGGAAGCAGAAAGCCAAGTAGGGGCTGTCTTCCTGCACTGATGCACAGGAGCACAAGAAAGTGGAAAACAGTGTCCTTGGGCTACAAGACAGTAGATAACTTTGACTATGACAGTCTCTCAAGGAGGCCCTTTCTGCTCCAGTTGCCTTGACCCCTTTCTTCCATCCATCCTCTGCAGAGTCTCTCCAGGAGTTATCACCTAGGCTGGCAGATCATGGTGGCAGCAGCAAGGGTAGCTGGGAAGTGAGACAGAGCCAGCAACTGAAGAGGGGCTCCAGCAGTTCCTGAAGATCTTATCAAGACATGGAGTATGAAAGACGGTGAGTTATCTACTTCTTCCCCTGACATGAACACTGATCCCAGGATGATGCTGAGGGGCACTTCTAGGCAGAAGAAACAACACAGCAAAGGAGTGGTCTCTTTTCAGCACATGTGTGTCTATACTCAAGGACCTGTCTCCTCCAAGCTTTCCATCACTGGATTACAACACATGTTCCTACGTATGACTGTTTTCTTTTTAAGATTTATTTATACATATGAGCACGTTATTTGCTTGTATGCCTGCATGACAGAAGAGAGTATCAGATCCCATTATAGATGGTTGTGAGCCACCGTGTGGTTTCTGGGAATTGAACTCAGGACCTATGGAAAAGCAGACAGTGCTCTTAATCTCTGAGCCATCTTTCCAGCCCCTATATCTGACTTTATCTGGGTTCTGAGGATCTGAACTCAGGTCTTTGCGCTTTAGAGACAAGAGCTTCACTGACAGATCCATCTTTCCAGCCATACATATACGAAATTTTGCTGTTGTTTTTTGAAACAGGGTTTCTCTGTGTAATAGACTTGGCTATCCTGTGACTCACTTTGTAGATCAGGCTGGCCCTGAAATCACTGAGATCCATCTGTCTCTGCCTCCTTGAGTGCTTGTGCTTCCACATCTGGCTCACACATGGGATTTTTATAATTAAGGATATTAGGTGCCATAGAACAGGGCCTGTAATACTATCCCTCAGGAGATGGAAGCAGATGATTATTAGGAGTTCAAATTACCCTTTGCTACATAGTGAGTTCCAAGCCTTCTGAAGACCCTGCCTCCTATAAAATAGAACAAAACAAAAGAATATTGGGGGCTGACTGCTGATGTAACTCAGAAGTAGAATGTATGCTTAGCATGTGCAAGGCTCTGGGTTCCTTTGCCAGCACAAGGTAGAGGGGAGGAAGAGAAGAGAGATAAAAGTAGTAGGTGTCAAATGCAGTAAACCACTGTCTCTTGTCTTAAAGAAACATGTTCAAAATGCCTCTTTTTCTTTCTTTCTATTTTTGAGACAAGGTCTTACTATGTAGCCCTTGGCTGGCCTGGAACTCACTGGCCTTAAACACATTGTGTGCCACCCTAGCCAGTCAAAATTTCTTTTAAGTATGATATATACAGGAATTTTTAAAATGTAGCTTTTAATAAGTCAAGAACATTCTCTGATATGATGAATCCTGTTACCCACTGTGTGGAAGCTGAAGCAGGAAGATGCTGAGTTTAAAACCAGTTTGGACTATATCGTGAGACTGATCTCAATAAAACCAACTAAGCAGAATTATGCAGTGCATTGAGCTAATATGTATTCTGAGTCTAATACGTATCTGAGCTAATATGTATTTGAGGTAATATTTACCTCAAATATTTAGTGTTTGTTTTACATGTTTTTAATGTTTATTAGCACATATTTTGTAACAGTGGGCTTTATTATACCTTCATATTTTATATTCAGTCTCTTGTCCCCCTCCTACTGTAATCGTGCTAAGCTCCTGCCATTTCCCAACTATCTTCTCTTCTATTTTCATATATATTTAAAAATATATATTTATTGATTTGGGGGGACCTATGTCTGTGGAGGTGAGAGGACAACTGGTGAGACTCAGTTCTTTCCTTGGCAATAAGCGAGCCATTTTGTGTCTCCCGCCCCAGTACTACTTTTCATTAGGGTTGTTTACAGGAGCATTGGCAGTTTGCCAGTGACTATATGACTAGGAAAAAATGTCTCTCCCTCCGTCAGCTATTAACTGCTGTTATGCCTAGATCATGAGATCCCCAAGAGACCACCAGGAACAGGAGTCCGATGCAAGCACACAGAGGTCTTTATTCATGCTCAAGCTTGGTCTGTCAATTGTCCCTGACATAGCACTTCAGAAAGAGCGGCCCCGAGCCTAGGGAGGGTAGAGTTTTTAAAGGGAAAAACCGCAAGTGGGGAATTCCAAGCCTTGGCGTTACAGGATTGGGTAAGAGGGGACTGGGTAGATTGAGGTAGATTGACCTTTAAGCTGATTGGTTCTGGCCAAACCATAAGGGGGGAAACAGGCTATTGAAAAGGGAACACCTTGACCTGGGCAAGACCCAGAACTATATATGTACTTTTATTTCACTGGTTGGCTCCAGGTGCAGGGCCTAATTTCTTGCCAAGTTCCTCTGTGGGCCCAATTTGCTCTTGCCAAGTTCCTCCTGGGATTTTTCACTTGCCAGTTTCCTTCTGTGGGTTTTTTTACTTGCCAAGTTCCTGGTGGGAGAACTTGGGTCACCTAAAGGACAGGGCCATTTAAAATGGTGTCTGAAAAACAAGGTGGAGTTAGTTCTGCTCTTGTTCTTTCATTCCCCCCTCTACTAGAAAGTTCTGATGCCCAATCATGGGCATTCTTCTAGAGTCTTATGTTGTCTTCATGCAGTTGGTGGGGGGGGGGTGTCTCATAACCATTAGCTATATTGTTTCCAGTCTCTGCTTCATATACTGTAGAAGCTCATTTAGAATGCAGGGGCCAAACATGCTTGTGAACCCACTGAGTTGCTCCAATCCCAAATAACAAGTCATTGTCTTTTTAGTTCAGCAATAGCAGAGGTTTGTAGGGTTGGGACAATGGGAGCTGGTTTAAACCCTGTAGAGGGCAAAAGGGAAGAGAGCCACCCAGTCCCGACCAGTTGAGGGTTCTTTTAATGTTTTATTTATTCTTTCTACCTGTCCTGAACTCTGGGGCCTATATGCACAGTGTAATTTGCAATATTCCACAATAAACTTTGCCACATCCTGACTTACCTTAGACACAAAAGCCAGTCCTCTATCTGATCCTATCAAGTGGAAAAATCCATACCTGGTTAAAAATGTCCACCAGCAGTTTCTTAGCTACTATTTTTAGCTGTTTCAGACTTGGTGGGAAAAGCTTCTGTCCATCCAGAAAAGGGGTCAGCGAACATCAAAAGGTACTTGTCCAACAATTGACTCGTGGGCAGATTTCGAGCTCATTTGACTTCCTCAGGGGTATATTCTGGTTGCTCTGGTAAGTTGGGGTCCCCTTGGTCAGGAAGGACAGTAGCTAGTAATATGGCCACAGTTTCCTGTAGAGTCACCTCACTAGTGGCTTTGTCAGCCAAATTGTTTCCTCTCTCTCGCTGTGGTGGATATTCCTTTCTGATGGCCAGGACAGTGTATAATTGCCAGTCTAGTTGGTAACCATAAGGCCCTTAATAGTTGTAAAATCTCTTCTTTTGTTTTTAAGTTTTTCCTTTAGCTGTGAGTAGGCCTTGTTCCTGGTAGATAGCACCGTGCACATGGGCTATGGCAAAGGCATACCTGATGTCCATGTAGATGTTGGCTGCAAGGTTTTTCCCAAAATCTCAGAGCCTTGCTCAAGGCTATCAGTTCAGCCTTCTATGTGGAGGTTCCTACAGGAAGAGACTGGGACCAAATTACCTTTATCTCAGTAGATAGGGTCATCTCCACTTTCCTCTGGTCCTCATGGACAAAACTGCTTCCGTGTGTATATCAGGCATGATCAGCCCAAATCAGGTCTGGCCTAGTGCTGTGCACTTGAGCCAGTGTCTCAGTGCAGTCATGTAGAGGAGGGTCCAGGTCTGTGTTGCAGAATTCAGGGAAGTAGGTGGTTGGAAACTGATCCTGCTAGGGTTGATCAGCAAGGTCTGGTAATTATTCTGGCATTACTGAGCCATCTATCTGGTGGCTGCTTCAGCACCCCTTCGATGGTATGGGGGGGTGGTAATGGTCAGGCTTTGCCCCAAGGTGAATTTGTCTGCATCCTTTACCAATAAAGTGGTGGCTGCAATGATGCACAGATGGGGGCCCATCTGGCAGCTACCAGGTATGCCAGGTATGCCACTGGGTGCTTCCAGGGTCCCAGTATCTGAGTTAGGACTCCCTTAGCAATTCCTTTATGTTCATCCATGAACAAGTGGAAAGGCTTGGTGATGTTAGGTAGCCCCAAAGTTGGCACTGACAATAAGGCCTGTTTTAGCTCATCGAAGGCCTTTTCTTGTTCTGGGACCCAGTTAAAAGTTCTCAGTCTCTTTTTAGCTTTAATCTGCTTCTCCTCTGAACTTTCTCAATTGTTAAAAACCTTCTTCATTATTTTAACCAAATCTCTGAGAGACTTTTCTCCTAGACTTTCTTGCTTTTGTAACTTTTTAAAAATCTGGTGCTCACTGGTTAATAAAAGCCAGGGCCACCGAGAATTTATTGTCTGAGTGCTCTGGATCATAGGGTGTAAATTGCCAAAAGGCTTTCATGATCCTCTCCAAAATGGTGCTAGATTCTCATTAGATTCCTGCCTAACATTATATACCCAGGCCAAATTAGTGGGCTGTCTAGCAGCCGCTTTGAGACCTGCCAATAGAACCTGATGAGGCGCCCCTTATCTTTGCCCATGTTATAATCCCAGTTAGGTCAGCTGGAATCTGAGTTGGGATGCCATTGGTTCCGGGCACATTCCTGCAAAAGAATGTGCTCCTTTTCTTCAGTAGTGAGAAGAACCTGCAAAAGCTGTCAACAATCATCCCAAGTGGGTTGATGAGTAAAAAGAACTGTTTCCAAAAAGCTGATAAGGTCTTTAGGATTCTCTGAGAAGGGGGCATTTTGGGGTCTCCAATTATAGAGGTCTGTGGTGGCAAAGGGCCAGTAATGGTGAGGCTGATTGCCATTGCTATCAATGGGAATTGTGGTCCTATAGAATCTGCCTCCTGATCCCCAGTCTCAGAGGAAGGCACCCCGCCCCTGGGCTCTCACTGTCCCTGGGCAAGCTTGGGCAGAGGCTGTATTCCCCACCCCAGCCAACCTTGCCGGAGCCACTAGCTGCCAGAGGAGGAGCAGGCACAGTCGGGGCAGGGGCAGGATCCAGTTCTGGAACCGCTGGGGCCTCTTTAATTCTTAATTACCAAAGTTTGCACCTCTCCTGCAGGGGAAGACTGGTTAGTCAAAGGGGGAAGAAGAAAAAATTTCGCCCAAACAGGGGTGGGGGTTTTGTAGTAATCACCTGCCTTGGGCTGCATTCCCAAGCAACCCAACTCTGGGAAGACCCAGGGAGGGGGGGTTCTTCTGTATGTCCGAGCTGCTGGCGTGTGGGAATTCAGTGCTGGGCTCTTCCCTGTTCACTTACTGAGGGAATCCTGGTTAGTTTCTTTTCATCCACTGACTAATATGCTTAAAATCAGTGGGACGCCACATATAATCTGAGGTCGAAGCTCCCTCAGCCCCAAGATTCAGCAGTTGCTGCTGCTGTAGGGTCTGTAACATTTGGATGGTCTGGTGCCACCAGGATGAAAATGCGCTTTCCTGCAGGGGGCAGTCCCTGCCAGCCTCACTGGAGAGGGAAGGGGGTGCCAGTGACAGGATGCTGGGAGGGGGACCAACGTGAAGGTGGAGGGGTCAGGAGGAACAGGGAGAGGTTAGAGGAAGTCTGTCCCATAATGTCCTTCAACACTACACAAGACACCAACAAACAGAACAGAAAGACAAAATGGATTCTGTAGTGAGACACAACTGAAAACAAAACAGAAACTGAGTGGGGCCCTCCATCCCCACAGAGTTGAGAACCTCTTCTCGACTCCTCCACAGCTGTGACTCCATGGCGTGTCTTCCTTAGCCAGGTATTGCCGCTACACAGAAACCTTGAGGCTTTAAACCAAAAGCAGAAGATACACAAACAACAACAAAAAACCATTTACTGACCAGATTAAGACCCTCCCGATTGGGGTCCTGGAAGCCTGGGAAATCTTGCTGGAGCCTACAAATGGTATGCCTAGATCTAGAGACCTCCCTTCTCCCCCAAGAGACCAACAGGAACAGGAGTCTGATGAAAGCACATAGAAGTCTTTATTCGAGCTTGAGCTTGGGCTGTCTATCATCCCTGATGCAGCACTTCAGAAAGAGCAGCCCCAAGCCTAGGAAGGGTAGAGTTTTTAAAGGGAAAAACTGCAAGTTCCTCCTGGGATTTTTCACTTGCCAGTTTTCTTCTGTTTTTTTTTTTTTTTTTTTTTTTTTTTTTTTTTTTTTTTTTTTTTTTTACTTGCCAAGTTCCTGGTGGGAGAACTTGGGTCACCTAAAAGACAGGGCATTCAAAATGGTGTCTGAAAAACAAGATGGAGTTAGTTCTGCTCTTGCTCTTTCACTGTCACTAAACGTTCATGGAGGGATGGGACCCATGAGTATCTCCCACTTCTGTGATAGAGTGTGATGGGCCCAATCGTAAGATGTTGCTCAGGTGATCACAGCTGTGAGCTCAAAAATGTAAGATCTATGTCATACCCTGCTCCCCAACCCCAAAACACACTTTCCTCTAGGTTACTGGTTTTTTGTTTTGTTTTTTGAGACAGGCTCTCTCTCTCTCTCTCTCTCTCTCTCTCTCTCTCTCTCTCACTCTCTCTCACTCTCACTCTCACACACACACACACACTCTGGCTGTCTTGGAACTCACAGAGATCCACCCACCTCTGCCTCCTGAATGCTGGGATTAAAGGCATGTGCTACTGTACCTTGTTGTAAAAATGAAAATCCCAAATTGTTCGATTTTTATCAATAAAGACTCAGGAGTGAAAATTGACTAGCTCAGAGAGGCAGAGAAAGCACCTACTTGACATTCCTTCTCAGCTCATGTCCCAAAGGAGAAAGCCTTTCTTACTCAGCTCATATCCCAGATGGGAAAAGCCAGAAAGCTAAAAACCAAAACCATCAACTCCTCTTCCTCATTGAATTAAATATCCTTTTCTCAAAGTCCTTCCTTACTACCTAATGCTTTTCAGCTGATTTCTTGCTCTGCCTCTTGACCTAGGGTTGGCTTTATTTAGCTCTTGTTTACAAAAAGCTCTTGGATTAAAGGTGTGTGCTAGGGCTGAGCCACTCTACAACGAAACAGGGTTTTACAGTTCACAATGTCAGGGTTCACAGTGGGATCAAATATCCTGCAATAGTACCTAGCTGGGTTTGTGCCTGCTTTTAAAACTGCTAGATTTGGGGCCCAAGATGTTTCAACATGTGAAACGCTTGCTGCACAAACCTGGAGACCTAAATTCAATTCCCTGGAAGCCACATAAAGCTTGAAGGAAAGAACAGATTCAGCAAAGTTTCCCTCAGACTTGTACATGCATGCTCTGGCCCAAGTGCCCACACACATAGAATATGCACATATATAATAATATTTTAATTAAATACCTGGTAGGTTTTTTTATTTTTTTCTTAAGAAAATTATTGTGAGCCAGGCATGGTGGCACATGCAAGCCAGGAGTAGTGGCGCATGCCTTTAATCCCAGTACAGAAGGCAGAAGCAGGTGGATCTCTTGAGAGTTCGAGGCCAGCATGGTCTACAAAGTGAATCCAGGCAGTTAAACCTGTATTGAAACAGGTTTCAATCCTGTCTCAAAAAACAAAAGATTTTAAAAAAGGAAAAGAAAATTATTGTGTGTATTCATTGTTCATGGTACTATCATATAAGGGCATTTTAATGCGGGCTTATAATATATGTTAACTGTATTCTGTGCCCTCCCCTTTTTATCTTTTATGTTAGTGTATTTTATTACTTTAGACAGTTTTGCTTCTACTTTCTTGTTAAATATGTAAAATATATACACGATTTTGTATATCCATATAAAATATAGGAACCACAGAGAAAGTATGATGTTTGTCATTCTGGGATTGGCTTAATTCACTTAATATGACTATACACAGTTGCATCCATCTTAGAAAAAGGTCTAACTTTGTTGCTGGAAAAAAAATGTCCTGTTTATATATTTTCTTGCTTGTTTGGATTTTTTGTTGAGTCTTGGTCTCCCTCTGTAGCTTAAAATGGCCTCAACATTGCCATCTTTCTGTCTCAACCTCCTGAGTGCTGAGATAACAGCATGTGCCACCACTCCCACTTTGTTTGCTTATACTAGTTCATTTTCTTTATTTATGGCGCTAGGCACAAGCCCTTGTGCAAGCTAGTCACCATAAAGCTGCACCCCTAGCTCTTTATAGTATTTGTCTTTAAATGTAACTTGTGATTGTAGGTCTCTATATTTTTCTAAGCTTAAGTGTTTTATTTTTACATAGTAATTTTTCCCCTTTAAGTGTATAGGACCAAGGGTTTTTGCTTAGTGGATATAAATAATATATTTTTTCCTAATTTACTTTTTTTTCTGATTTGAAGCCAGTGCTTTGTGCATAGCTCCATGATACATGCTCTACCATGGAACTATATCTCAATGTGAATATAGTAATCAGAAGACAACTCTGTGGAGTTGGTTCTGTCCATCTACATATAGGTTCTGGGAATCGAACTCAGATTGTCAGGCTTGCATTGTTGGGCAGTAAGCACCTTTACCTGCTAAGCCATCTCCCTATTCGGCCCCAATCCCTTGGTGGTTTTTTTGCTTTTTGTTTTTTGTTTTTCTTCTTTCAGCATAGCCCATGCTGACATCAAAATTAAGGTCCTCTTGCCTCAACCTCTTCAAGGCTAGGATTGTAGGCATGTGACACTAAAGGTGGCCCTTGAACTTTCTCTATTATGGTTTAATTTCTTCCATTTACTTTTTTTTTATTCAAGGTTCTCTGTGTAACAGCCCTTGCTCACCTGGAACTCTTTTTTATAGACCAAGCTGGCCATGATCTTCCTGATTCTGCCTCCCTAGTGCTGGTACTAAAGGAATGCACCACCACATCCAGCTTCCTGATCGAGGTTGGCATGGTAGCCTATGCCTATAATCCTAGAATTTAAGAGGTATAGAAAGAAGGACCCTAAATTCCAAGTTAGTCTTGTCTACAAAGTGAGTTTAAGGTCAGCCTTAGATAAATACCAAAAACCCTATCTCAAGAAAAAGTAAATAACCAGGTAGTGGCTCATTTCTTTAATCCCAGCACTGGAGAGTCAGGAGCAGGAGGGTTCGCTGAGTTCAGGGCCAGTCTGGTCTACAGAGCCAGTTCCAGGACAGCCAAGGCTACATAGAGAGACTCTGTCTCAAAACCATAAAGAAAGAAAGAAACAAAGGAAGGAAGAAAATCTTCATATATGTGAAGAATAGTCATGATCTTACACATCTGTAGCTATTTTATTATTTGTTTAAAGATTTATTTTTATTCATGAGTATGTATTTGCATATGTGTATGCACACATTGTGCATACAGATCCCAAGGAGCTGAAATTACAGGCTGTTTCTTGTGAGCCACTGTGTGGGTGGTGAGAATCAAACCAGAGTCCTTTGAAAGAACAGCCAGTACTCTTAACTGTTGAACCATCTTTATAGGCCAATATTTAACCTTTTAGATGTAATCAGAGCTAAGTTGTCTTCTTGTTTTCTAAACGATGGTTATTTGAATATAGGCCAAGTATGTGTTTTTGTATATTAATTTTATAGCCTGAATTTACTAAATTTGTGTGTATGTGTGAGGGTATGCTTACATGTGTTCATGTACCCATGGGAAGCCAGAAGTGGGTATCACATCTCTGGAGTTACTTGTCAGTGTGGGTACCTGACTTGGGTGCAGGGAACCAAACTTAAATGAACATGTATTGGTTTTTTTTTTTTTTTAAATACTTGGGTTTTTTTTGTTTGTTTGTTTTGTTTTGTTTTGTTTTGTTTTTTAAGACAGAGTCTCATGTAACCTTGAATTTATTTGTACCTTGGCTAATCCTGAACTCATGATCTTCCTGCCTCTACCTCTCAAGTTTAAGTTCTGGGATTATATTGGTATGCACTACTATGCTTGCCATAAGCTACACCCACAACTCAAGTTTTTTAGATGGAGGTGTCCTTATTATTTTTTCCAGGCAAGCCCTGAACTCTTAGGCTCAACCCTCCTGCCTCAGGGTCTTGAGTAGCTGGGACTACAGACCTAATACTTTTTCCCAGTGTCTGAGATGGAAACCAGCAATTTTCATATATTAGCAAAGTACTCTACCACTGAGCTATAACCAGATGATTAAAAGATTACTGTCTTTTAACTCATCAAAGATTTACAAATTAAATCAACTTTGAGATAATTATTTTATAGTTAACTATAGTTAGAGAATTTTTTTAATTTTTAATTAGGTGTTTGAGTCTGTATGTGGGTATATGCATGTGAATACAGATGACCACAGAAGCCAGAAGAAGACATTGAAGCTGGAATAGGCAGTTGTGAGCTGCCCAATCTGGGTGCCAAGAACTCAGGTCCTCTACAAAAGTCCTTTGTCTGGGGAGTGGGATTGAGACCCTATAGAGAGGGTTGCTGGGTAACTCTCATGTCTTGAGCTTTTTGGAAAGAATGGCCTTCTAATCCCCATTCTTCTTCTCCTAGAGGTGGTCGTGGTGACAGGACTGGCCGCTATGGAGCTACTGATCGATCACAAGATGATAGTGGAGAGAACCGCAGCCGGGACCATGATTATAGAGATATGGATTACCGCTCATACCCCCGAGAGTATGGCAGTCAGGAGGGCAAGCATGAGTATGATGACTCATCTGAAGAGCAAAGTGCAGAGGTGAGGGCAAGGCCAAGCCTTGGGGGCAATGCTCCTGAAAGGCCTGTGTGTCTGGCTGCAGCACCAGGTGTAGGCAGTGCTCTGCTCCTCTGCCTTTGGGCTGCTCAGTTGCTTTGCATCACCTAGGGGAGGGTCTGTCCCTGCTCTCTTCTCTGAGGGCTCTTCTCCTGAGTTGGGTCTCCCTGGCTTCCACACTGCTTGACTCTGTATTTCTTAGGGCTCCTAGCCACTACTTCTTTCCCTTCTTCCCTGTTGTTCAGTTTTGGCCTTTGGTTCACTGCAAGCTCTATACTGCCTGCCCCCACTAATTTAGTGCACTCAAAAAGATCTCTTCCACGGGACCCAGTATCTAGGGTTGGGAGGACAACCTAAGAACAGAATTATCAACCAAGCGAAACAATTCTGGGAAGCTAACAGTGATTGTTCCTGGTCTTGACAAAACCTCGACAGAAGGGAAGGAAAGGACCTCTGGGGAAGTCAGTTTCATGTGGGTAGTTACCCCTAGCTGAAAGGGTGAGGCATGAAGCTCACTGTGAGAGAACCCACATCTGAGGGCTAGAAACCCTTTTGCCTTGGGGAACTCCAGTCTAAGGGGGCCAGTCAGAGACTTAATGCTAACAGGTAGGCAGGTAGATCTCGGTCTAGTAGAATAGAAAGGATACACTTGTAAGCCCAACCCTGGTGAGAAGTTGTATTTGAACTATTATCTGGGCTGGAGGGGCTATTTTAATATTTCCCTGGTGGACCACTAGCTTTGTTTGTTTGGCCAGGGCCTACAGGCATCTAGACTTCTCCATTGCCTGCTGTTAAGCACTATCTCTTAATGTCTCCATGGGTATAGTGGGTCCTGCGAAGGGACTATTGACAAGTGTGGAATACAGCATCTGGTTGTATATCCTCTGCAGGTGGGAGGATGTAGGCTCAGGCCTGACCTGCTTAGTATTGAAATTAAGAACTCAGCAACTGCACTCTATTGTGAAGGAAACTGATAGTGAACAGAGACTTTTACAGGGCTGAGGACCAAGGGCCAAGCAGGAGCATAGTGGCCCACCAACTCCTGCTGGCTGCCTCTGGCCCATATCTAAACACTGTTTCTAAGCTGCTGGCTTGGTCCCAGGACCCAATCTTGAGCTGGGAATTATAGGAGACAGGTATTTTTCAGTGGCACAGTAAACAATTGTACACAGGCCCCTGAGCTGGCAAAAGAAATTGAAGGTCTAGTTTGCTCACCCCAGGGTAGTCTATCCCAAGGAGGTTTAAGCTGTGTTTTTGTCAACCTCTCTTTGGGAGTTCCTCCTCCACACCAATACTGCCATTCCTTGAGGGCGCTCCCAAAAAGTATCCTATGGAACATTTACAGCCTTAAAAAGGCTGCAGTTTAAGGCCTACCCACCCTGCCTGCCTGAGCCTTTAACCGGAGCCCGCCTGCCCACCCCTGGCTTTCAGAGCCTGCCTGTCTCAGAGAGCCAGCGGCCAGCCACTAGGCCCACCCAGACTGACTGCCCGTCTGGTGTCTCTCATCTCATTCTGTTGGCCAGGATTCCTACGAGGCCTCCCCGGGCTCCGAGACTCAGCGTAGGCGGCGGCGGCGGCACAGGCACAGTCCCACTGGCCCGCCAGGCTTCCCCAGAGACGGCGACTATCGGGACCAGGACTATCGGACCGAGCAAGGGGAGGAGGATGAGGAGGAGGAGGAGGATGAGGAGGAGGAGGAGGAGGAGGAGGAGAAGGCCAGTAACATCGTCATGCTGAGGATGCTGCCACAGGCAGCCACTGAGGATGACGTACGTGCCCCCCCAATGGCCCTGGGCAGGAGGCAAAGCAAGAGGCCAGTCTGGGTCTCCTCCAGGGCCCTCAGCTTCTCTCCACCCATCGTTTGCCACCAACCACAGCACCTTTCCTCTTTTCTTCCCCACCGACTCCTGTCCCCCAGCACTATCCATCTTTCAGGATGGGCCAGGTGTGCAGTGCTGGTGGGTGTGAGAGAAGAACATCCCTTCTGCATATTCCATTGGCTTTCACCCTTTTTGTATATGTGGATGGAGGGCCAGGCCCAGTGTTGGGTATTCTTGGCAGCAGAAACCCGTAAGAGTGAGGTGTTAGGGTCCACTGGCTTTTCTGAACTTCCATATTCTTCCCCTTTTGTCAGCAGTGACAGCTTGGCCACAGGTATCCATAGGTGGCTCTTAATGCTTCTCAACCCTGTTTGCCTTTTTGACATTCTCTGCCTTCCCTCTTCCTCTTTTCACTCATTTCCTTCTCATGCAGATGTCTTATGGCAAGCTACATTCAAAACCCAAGAGTATTACTAAAGTAGAGTTTTGACTAGCCTTTGATCCTTGTACTCCTCTCTACCTTCAGCCCCAGTCAGTTCATCCCGGAAAGCCTGCCAGATGCCCATTTTCTAGCAGCAGCAATCCCATGTAAGAAATGTGAGGGCTTCTAGGATCAGGCTGATTGCTGGCATTACCTGAGATTTTATGGTAGGGTGGGCAACTTGCCAGGCTGATTGAATCCTCACAGGTGCTCTTTCTGAAAGGGACACATAGTAGTCAGTCCCAAATAGCCCCAATCAGCAAAGTGACTTGCTTTGTTTTCTAGAAAGTAGCAGAGTAGAATTGGGGTCTAAACCTGGACTGCTGCTGGACTTCAGAGCCCATGTTCTTGTTATTTCTCAAGCCCTCCCTGGTTATTTGGAATCTTGATAAGATCTGTGTATCTTTACTTTTCATCTTCCTGCATACCGGTGTGCATAAGGCTTGATTTCTTGTCTACTACCCTGATGAGCTGATAACCAGAAGCACAGGGACTTTTCCCCCAAAAGTGTCTGGCATAAACTCCCCATTCACCAAAAGAGGTACTGCCAGCCTAGAGACTGCCTCACATGAGCTCTTAAGTTGCCTAATTAGTCCCTACAACTCATTTTACTCAGTAACTTTTCCAGATCAACCACCATGCCGTGAAGTTTCTCTTCACATGGCTAGAATGGCTCCAGATCCTGTCCTTCCCTTTACTCTTGGTGTCATATGTAGCTTTTGGTGTAAGTCAAGGAGAGGGAACAATTCTTTTGTGATGGACAAGAATTGCATTCCACCTTCTATGCTTCATGGCTGTTATTAAGCCTCTTGTCAGATCATCCTGCCCACCATTCCTGATTTGCTGCCTCACTTGCTCTCCTGTTGTCTTTGTGCCCCTGGGGGTCATCTTGCTGCCATCCTTTACCCTGTACTGTGTTTCTGTCTTGTTTGACTTACTTTCTGCAAGTCCAGAGCTGGAAGTGAGACTGAATACTAGTGTGGGTTGCAGTTTTTGTTACTGGAGAAAGCTTTGAAAAATGTAGAGGAGGCATTGGTGTGTGTATGTGTTTCTTTCATGACCTCTTGGGCTCAGAGGCCTTCAGATGGCCTCATTTTCTCATCTGCTTTCTTTGCTGAACTCTTCCCACTTCTGTATTTCCTAAACAGATCCGTGGCCAACTGCAGTCCCATGGTGTCCAAGCACGGGAGGTCCGGCTGATGAGGAACAAATCCTCAGGTGAGCTTTTGTTCCCAGTGTCTTCCCCTTCTGCCTCCAAAACTCCCTCTGCCTCTGCCTTTCCCTTTCTCTTCCCCTTCCTACTCCCCTTCCTGCCACAGCTGGGAATGGGCAGCTTGGGGGGGTACCCTCTTTTTTCTCCCATCCCCTACTCTCGCAGCTCCAGCCTACCACGGAGGTGCTGTCCTGAAGGGGATGCAGCTCTGGGCTGAGCCGACTACTCCCTGGGGGCAAGGCCAGAGCCAGGCTCTGGAAAACCTCTTCTTTGGGACTCTGAGTATCTGAGGTGGTGACCCTTCCCAGGACATATGTTTTCTTCTCCTTCCTATGCCCCTTGTTCTCCTCCACATCACTCTCACAACAGCCTCTAACCAAAAGTAGGTCTGGCACGGACCCACCTATATGTCTCAAAAAGGGAGTTAGGGATGGCTCTCGTTGAAAGTCTATCCTAAGGAGCAGCTAGAACTTTCTAGCCACACCTCCCTCTTGCAGGCTGCTTGGAGCTGGCCTGAGGTTTTAGCAGGGTGGGGGTAGTTATCTCTGCAGGACCACTACCCAGGCTCCACAAAGGCAGGCACAGTGGGGCCTCACTCTGCCTGGACTTCTCTTTCAATCTCAGTCTCTCTCCTCCTTCAACCTCCTTCATCTCTCCACCCTCCCTTGCCTGCTCCCCTATACTATCCCATCTTCCCATGTATCCTGATGGCAATTCTTCTGGAGATCAAGCATGCCCTTCCAGACCCACCTCATCCAAAACCTCCTTCCATAGCTACCTCTGAAGGGGTTACTTCCTCAGAACCTTAAGCCCCAAGCCCCTTCTCAGCCCTGTCTAGGTGTAGAGTCTATCTCGGTGACATGTAGGTCTTGCTCTGCTTTACTCTAGCTATATCACTCACTGACAGAATCTGTGTTTCTTTTCCTAAGAAGGCATCCCAGTTATTGCCTCTCAGTGGCTTTGGACATTTCTCGTAGGCACCTGATGATTCTTACCTGTAACGTCCTCTTGGCCAGCTCCAGCCACCATCTGCCTATTTAGGAGAACCTTGGCTGTCAGTGGCTATAGTCCCCACGGTGGCACTGAAGTGGCTCCCTAGCAATTATCCTCCCCTTCTCCTACACCAAGGTTAAGCTGAGATTGTGCCCCTAACCACCCTTGGTTTCCTCTGTGCTGGCTGGGAACCCACAGTAGCCTCACAGACCAACTTAGCCTGGCTTCTCTTTTGCTCTTTTGATTAAATACCTATTCTAGGACTCCTTCTGGCCTTGTTCTAGGCTTGCCCATGAGTTATTTGCTCTAGCCTGTGTATAGCCAAAGCAGCCTCCTCTTCTAGAGACAGATCTCCCCTTATATACATTCCCTCTCAGTTCTCTGTCACCCCAGGTTGGCTAGGCAAGACTGTCTGAGCCCCATCTCACTGCACAGTTGGGGTATATGTCTCCTATCCTTATCTGACTCTCCTACTTTTATTTTCTTCACTCCCCCTTTTCCCTCTTTCCTGCCCTTCCCAACCATCTACCTTGACTCCTGCCTTCCCTGTTCTTTCTCTCTGATCACTTTTTCTCTTCTTCTCTCCTCTCCCCATTTCCCTCTCTGCCCCTGGTCCTCTCCCCTCGGGTTCTGCCCCCGGGAACGCCGTGTGTCCAAAGCTGTTGACTAACCCACTGCGTCTGTATCTGAATGCTGTCTCCAGGTCAGAGCCGGGGCTTCGCCTTCGTCGAGTTTAGTCACTTGCAGGACGCTACACGATGGATGGAAGCCAATCAGGTTGCTTTGCCGCACTTGAACCCCCCCCCAAACAAATATTACTTTATAATCGAGCGCTCCCCATCGCCTGAATCTTATGGACACAGTTCCCTGCCCTGTGGCCCTGTGTCCCATACCCCTGCCCCCTTTTTCCCCCTCCTGACCCCCACTATTTCCTCTTCCCATCTCTCACTACCCACTGGGCTTCCCATCTGGGGCCCACTCTCAGCACTGTCCCCTGGCCCCTTCCTACTGCCAGGCACTAGCGCTCCCTCACCTCTCCTGGCTGAGCTTTCAGAGAAAGAGCTACCAGGATGGGTTCCTTTCCTTAGTTTCCCACACCCAAGCAAGACCCTTCTGCAGAGCCAGAACTTGGTTGTGCTCTCAGGACCACTGGAAGTACTGCCATTGGGGGAACATAGATGTTGGCACATAAATTAGCAAGACTTGTTTTGCCAGCTATCTCCTACATGTGAATTTCACCCTCTGAGTTCCATGCAGAGGGACAACACTGCTTTTGGTTGAAAGTTCCAGTCAAGTGTGATAGTGTTATTGACACCCTGGGCTCAACTCACCAGTCCCTCCCATTCACAGCACCCTCCCCACCCTCAGGAGGCCCCACCTCTACCTTCTGAGTAAGGAATTATGCTCTGTAGGCAACAGAGGGAGCAGGCTCCCCTAGCCTGGCATTGGATCCCAACACAGATCCCAACTCAACTGCATTGGGACCTTCCAAGACTCAAGGGTCTAACCTGGCTACCCAGCCCTGTCCTGTCACTGGTGTAGAGCATTGCAGAGAAGTGTCAGGGGAGGAAGGGGCAGCTGTGGTAAAGTGGAGGGTCCTGATAGGCAGTTTGTGGCCGGCTCTGTGGGTAGGGTCAATAGGCTAGTGCGGTGGGCCCAGGACCTGGCCAACCTTGGGAAGGTGGCCTCATGGCGGGAAACCTCCATCTGTTAAATTGGCTTTCTTTTTTCCCCCTCTCCAGCATTAGCGCTCGTGCGCTCTTTCTCTTTTTCTTTCCCCTCCTCTCTCTTCCCTGCCCATCTCCCCTCATTCCCAGTATAGCCTATGTAGTGCTGGCCCTGGATGTGGCCTAGCACTGACTGTCAGGGCCAAGTTGGGGGAGTACTCCAAAATTGGCAGTCGTTGGTCAACAAAGCATTATGATTATGTGCCTGATAGGGTGTGTGTGTGTGTGTGTGTGTGTGTGTGTGCGCGCGCGCGCACGCGCACGCACGCAAATGCGTGCTTGAGTGTGTGTGTGTGTATGTATGTGTGTAAGCAACAAGCAGCTGTGCCCTGAGAGCTGTGGTGCTTTCTGTCCCTCCCTCCCTCCGTTCCATCTTCCCTCCATCAGTTCTCCAAACTCCCTTCAATCCCTGTCCCTCATCCATCCAGCTGAAGGGCTCGCTCACTCTTTTCTCCTTTGCTGAAATGGTGTGTGGGGCACTGCTACCAAGGCCTTACTGCTCTCTGCTTTTTCCCACAGCACTCCCTCAACATCCTGGGCCAGAAGGTATCCATGCATTACAGTGACCCCAAGCCCAAGATCAATGAGGACTGGCTGTGTAATAAGGTACAGGGGTGGGTGGGCAGCTTGTGCTGGGGAGAAAATTGGCTCCAGCAGCACCTTACTCTCTCTCAGAGCCTATGAGAAAAAGTGTGGTCTCAGGGACAGGCTGTGCAGCCTCAGTGAGCATGGCCATCATCAAACACAGCCTTGCCTAAAGGTCTAGTAGACTTAAAAGAAATAATAACACGGATGAATAATCATTGACAATATAAGCCTACTTATATTGTGTAGAAGCCAATCAGGTTGCTTTGCCGCACCTGTCTTCAAAGCCAGGCTGCTTGCAGACTGTCTCATGTCTGCTTTGATGGTGGTCAAGGTGTGTATCCTATCTCTACATCACTTTCCTTGTCTTTAAGAGGTGAGTGAGCAACTGATTAAGTTGTTGAAAGAATGAAACTGTTGATGGGAGAGTAACACAAAAATGCTTCTGGCCCACATTCAACTCTGTAATTGCCTGTTGTTACCTTTGAAAGGAGGCACAGAGTGTTCTGAGGGTAACTCAACCTTGATATAGCCATGCCAATATTAAGCCTCAAAGATCCACCCTATAGGTTGTGTGATCACTGCCATATTCCCTGAGAGGAAGGTAAAGCTCAGAGAAGTGGAACCATGTATGAGCCTTTAGCTCACATAGCCACCTCCTGTTCCCTAGGTGGCCTTAGGTCTTCCCTGAGGCCAGTTTTACATCTCCCAGTACTATCTGTAGTCCTGAAATGTAAGGAAGGCTGAGACCTAGTGGAAGACCCTGTCTTTTCCCTGAGAAGGAGTCTGGTTAGTGGGAGAATAGTATCTGTCATCTTTGTATAGGTACTCAGCCTCTCTGGAAAGAAGGACAAAATGATAATGGCACTTCATCTTTTGCATATTTTCTTTGAAACCAGCGTTCCTTGTGTTTTTCCCCTCCTTTTTTGTCCTACATGTCTTTCGGTTACCAGATCCTGTCGCTTCCATCTCAGAATAGCCACATTCCTTCCTTTGCTATTCTCACAGTTTATACCAATTCCTACACCCTCCCATCCAGTTCACACAGAGACCTGTTTGTTTTATTAGTGTCATCCCTCTTTCTCTAGCCTCACTTGTGATGTTGCAGCTGAAACTCAGCTCTGACTATGCCTTACCTGCTCTGCCTAAAACTCTAATAATATCTAGTTTTAGCAAGAAGACCCTCCTTTAATGGTCACCATCTTCCCATGCCAGCCTTGGCTTTTGTCTCTGCATGCCCTCTCTTACCAGCTGTAGAAAGTCTCTTAGTCCCTCCCAGCAAAACTAAACCTCTGAGTTTCCCAGATCTAACATCCCTGCTTCTGTGTATCCCAGTTCAGTGAGCTGTGGCCCTCTCAGCCCATTCTCTGTCCCTTAGTCTTGTCAACGCAGTGTAAGCAGAGTGTCCTGATCACATGGCATAGGGCTTGACACAGGAGCACTGCTTAGAAACTGACTGGAACAGGAATAGAATGTGATGGAAGCTAGACAAGGTCTTTGGTAGCTGGAATGTCCAAGAAAAAATGTAAAAACAGCAGAATTTAATCTAGTTGTAGCAATAACGAAGAGAAAGGATCTGACTAAAAGCTGCTGACTTCCAGTAGGAAATAGTGAAGGTTTCTGTTAGTTAAGCAAGTATCAGGAAGAAGGGATAAAATCCTGAGAGTTGATAGTCCCAAGAATTTGGGGAGGGGAAGCAACTGCAATAACTTGTGATAGTTGCTGATTGCTGAAGTAAGAGGGCTGGTGCTGGGAACAAATTGTCAGAGAAGATTAACAGAAAGTTCCAGAAGACTCCTGTCACCCCTGACCCTGAAAACTCCCTTCCTGGGGATTATGTTGTTCTGTGGGTCCACATTTGGAGGATATCATGGAAAGTCCTGACCACCTGGCCTATGCCTCACAGTGTGGTGTCCAGAACTTCAAACGCCGAGAGAAGTGCTTCAAATGTGGTGTGCCCAAATCAGGTGAGCTGTGTTAACTGGGAGTGGCAAGAAGCATGAATGACCAGTGTGTAGGTGGTTGGTAAGGGTTGGGGAGTATGACCAGCGATGGAGCCTCCACCTCTCATCAGCCTACCTTCCACAATCCCTGACAGAGGCAGAGCAGAAGCTGCCCCTTGGCACTCGACTGGATCAGCAGGCACTGCCTCTGGGTGGCCGGGAGCTAAGCCAGGGCCTACTCCCACTGCCGCAGCCCTACCAGGCCCAGGGAGTGCTGACCTCCCAAGCCCTGTCACAGGGCTCAGAGCCAAGCTCCGAGAACGCCAATGACAGTGAGTCAGTCATTCTTTTCCTCCTTCCTCTATGCTTTAAGGCATCTGGTCTAGGACCTCTCAGGGCAGAGAAAAGAATTTGATACATCTTGAGGGAGGGTGTTTCTACTTGGTATGGGGATAAACATATGTAGAGAGCATATGACAGAGTATGACAGAGTTCCTGATAGATAAGAGACAGAGCTGGCACCTGGACTGACAGGCAGAGTTTATTCAGGAGGAAGAGGAAGAGGAAGGTATATGAGCAAGACAACAGGGAGCAATGAGGATCCATAAGGGCCCCCCCCCCCAAGCAGACTGTCAGAGGTGCTTCCTAACACTCGGCCCTTTCCCACAGCCATTATTTTGCGCAACCTGAACCCGCACAGCACCATGGACTCTATCCTGGGGGCCCTAGCACCTTATGCGGTGCTGTCCTCTTCCAATGTGCGTGTTATCAAGGACAAGCAGACCCAGCTGAACCGAGGCTTCGCCTTCATCCAGCTCTCCACCATCGTGGTGAGGGCGGCATAGGGGGGGGCCGGGCAGCCACAGTCCCGGCCCCCAGGGTAGGGAGGAGGGACCTTTACCCCACCCTCACCGCGGTCCAAATCTGGAAATGGGGCAATGGAGCCGGGGGGCCTCCCCGGGCCTGACCCTTGGGTCCCTGCCACCCCTTCACCCATAGGAGGCAGCCCAGCTGCTGCAGATCCTGCAAGCCCTGCACCCTCCGCTCACCATCGATGGCAAGACCATCAACGTGGAGTTTGCCAAGGGTTCTAAGAGGTCAGAGCCCCACCTAAGCCCTCTCACAGGTTGTACCCCTGCCCCATGCACCTTGGGGCTCCCTGTTTCATTTTCAGTTTCTACTATCCTCCCCAGGGATATGGCCTCCAATGAAGGCAGTCGCATCAATGCTGCCTCTGTGGCCAGTACTGCCATTGCTGCTGCCCAGTGGGCAATCTCACAGGTACTTTATCTCCTCTGTCCCCATCACCCTGGCACTTGACTTTCTTAACCCTTCTGTACTCTTTGCAAACAACAAAGTTGGCTTGTTATCAAAACATTATGCCCTGTTATATAACAAGTGTTGTGGGCCTTCCACTTTGCTCCTGCCTTTCTAGGTAGTTATCCGTTCCTACTCCATCCTTTCTATCCTTCCCAGTTACCTTTTGGACTTTTTAAGATTTTTCTTTTACTTTATTTTTATGTGTATGAGTGTTTTGCCCATACCTATGTATGTGTACCATATGTGTGCCTGGTGCCCTCACAGGTCAGAAGAGGGTATCTGATCCTCTGCATGTAGAATTTTGAATGCTTTTGAATAACCATGTGGGTGCTGGGAACCGAACCTGGGTCCTTCACAAGAGCAGCAAGTGCTCTTATCTGCTGAGCTATCTTTCCGTCCTTATCTCCTGTATTTTTCTTGACAGCACTCTTTGGGTTGGTTCTCTATGCTGTTGGGTAGAACTTTTTTTGGGGGGGGTGTAGAACTTTTTTAAATTGTCCTGGATTAGGACAATCCTAATGTGTTACGTATTCTTCAAGTGTGTGTGTGTGATTGTTTTGCATGTATATGTGTATGAGGCATTGTTTAAGTATGAATAAAAAGAAATTTATAAATATCTTTTTTAAAAAACTATGGGAGCTGGGTGTGGTCGTAAATGCCTATAACCCCAGTTCTTATGAGGTAGAGGCAAGAGTTAGGCCCTGTCTTAAAAACCAAAAAGAAAGTAAAAAATTTGGTAGAAGAGAATAAAGACTAGGAGGATAGCAAGATATGATGATGTTCGCCTATAATCCTAGCACCGAGGTGGGTTATGACTTTGTGGCAAAGTCAATGGGATTGCCAGTTCTAGGCCAGCATGGTAGTTATAGGAGTGTGGCAGAAAAGGGGGGGGGGAAAGCAAGAGATTTGTCTAAGGAGCAATACATGTATTTCATCAGTGTTAGTCCAGGGGGCATTTGGGCATGTATCCTTTTTCTAGTCTCTTTTTCTCCATTGTTCTCTTGTGATCCCTTGCTTTTTACTTAAGACTACATGCTTTTCTGTCAAGTACAAATCCTAACTCCACATATAGATCAGTTGCTTCTGCAGATCTCTTCCCTTATGTCCTCTCCTGATCTAATGCTCTCCCATCTTCCCTTTAGGCCTCCCAGGGTGGAGAGAGTGCCTGGGCTGCCCCTGAGGAGCCACCAGTTGACTACAGCTACTACCAACAAGATGAAGGCTATGGCAGCAGCCAGGGAACAGATTCCCTCTATGCCCATGGCTATCTTAAGAACACCAAGGGCCCTGTCATGACTGGGACCAAAGGGGATCCAGCTGGAGCAGGTGAGCCTCATCCTCTCCTGCTAAGCATAATTGTCAGGCCTAGTGGCCCATGGTCTTATGCTCTCTGACATTCATGGGCATTCTCCATGGTTCTCCTTTCAGGTCCTGAGGCCTCCCTTGAGGCAGGGGCCGACTCTGTGTCACTGCAGGCTTTCTCCCGAGCCCAGCCTGGTGCTGCCCCTGGGCTCTATCAGCAATCAGCTGAGGGGAGTAGTGGCCAGGGCACCGCTGCCAACAGCCAGGTGAGAATGACATTGATACTCTGGGGAGGCTGGTGGGCTGGCAGAGTGAATCCTAAGTGGGTAGGGTGGTATTAACAGACACTGAGTCCTTTTCCCTTATATGACCCATGAATAGTCATATACCATCATGTCACCTGCTGTGCTCAAGTCTGAGCTCCAGAGCCCTACTCATCCTAGCTCTGCCTTACCACCGGCTACCAGTCCCACTGCTCCAGACTCCTACAGCCAGTACCGTGAGTATTCATAGCCTATGGGTAAGGTTGTATGAACCTTAGAGGAATTCTTGACAACCTTGCCTTTCCTCCTTGCAGCTGTTCCTGATGTCTCTACTTACCAATATGATGAGACATCTGGCTACTACTATGACCCCCAGACTGGTCTATACTATGACCCCAACTCCCAGGTAGGTGACAGGGTGGCCTAGGGAAAGCTGGAGTGTGGTTTTTTGACAGTTAGCTCTAGATGTCCTCCCTCATGTCTTCTTCCCATTCTCTCCCTCAGTATTATTACAATGCTCAGAGTCAACAGTACCTATACTGGGATGGGGAGCGGCGGACCTACATACCTGCGTTGGAGCAGTCTGCTGATGGACATAAGGACTCAGGGGCATCATCGAAGGAGGGAAAAGAGAAGAAAGAGAAGCATAAGACGAAGACAGCCCAACAGGTGAACCTCCAGCCATCATCTGGATGTTTGTAGTCTATGTTCTGTCACTTCTTACCCTCTCCTGCCATGGGAAGTGGGGTGATGGGTGAGCATGGACAGAGATAGTAACTGCTTCAGATAGACAGTACTCTGGAACCAGATCTATTTTTTTAATACCAGCAGCAGGGCCACCTACCACTATGAAGTGAGCTCTGACAGCTTTTCTTTGTCCCACAAAGGGAACCTTCATGCTGCTGGTGGATGTATATTGATCCCAGAGAAATTCTCATAGGCCCATAAGGATTGAATAGGAAAAGAAACACTGCAGCATTTTCTGGTAGGGGGGACTTCAGAGAAAAGGTATGACATTGAGGCACAGTGCTTAGAAACAAGAAATAAATATTTTCTCAGCAACCTGAGGAATTCTGAAAATGGTTCATGCCCTGGGAAAAATGCCAAACAGTAAATGTGACATGATGTCTGTCACATGCCTTAGTTAGGTTACTGTTGTGATAAGCACTGACCAAAAGCAATGTGGGCATGAAAGGTTTTATTTATTTTATCATGAAGGGAAGTGAAGGCAGGAACCTGGAGGCAAAAGCTGATGCATAGACCATGGAGGAGTACTGCTTACTGGCTTTCTATGGCTTGCTCAGCCTGCTTTCTTGGTACAACCCAAGACTACCTGCCTAGGGGATAAAACTGCCCACAGTGAGCTGGCCCCTCCCACATCGATAAGTAACCAAGAAAATGCCCCGTACACTTACTAACATGCCAACCTGTAACATGCCAACCTATTGGAGGCAATTTCTCTATTCAGAGTCCTTCCCAGATATGCCTAGATTTGTATCATGTTGACAAAAAACAACCAGGACATCACACACAAGGCTGGGGGTATGGCTCAGTGGAAGAATTCTTGTCTAGTATCTTTCAAGGCCCAGTACCCTTTCCCCTAGTATACAAGTATATAGATTTCTACATTTAAAAAGATAAAAATGAAAGGATAAATAGTAATAGACGTGCCAGTCAGAAGTTGAAGTTTGCAACCAGGGGTTGTCTTGAAAAGGATCCCTAGCCAAAATAGAATAGGACCTCGTGCTACAGCCACTGTCCTTCTGACCTACTTGCTCTGCCTCCCAGATGTATCTGCCTTCTTTTCCCAGACTACTGCTGCTGCCTTTGCATTTGTGCCTTTGCAAACCACATGGAGTAGATGGGAGGCAAGGAATATTTGGGGATGGGACCAGTAGAGGGGAGTTAATTTTTAATGGGATAGTTTGGAGGAAGTGGAGATATTTGAGCTTGTTTTATAGTTTGCAAAGGACTGTTCTACAAGGGTGAGTCCTAAAAGTTGTAGCCCAGAAGCCAGGTACACACTGACTTTTATAGTAGCTCAGATTAGAAAGGTATAGGTTTGAGGCTATGGAGCAGAAAGGACTGCTGCTGCAAGAGCCATGAGTGAGAGAATAGAGCCCCAAGCTTGAGGAATTCATGGAACTCTAACCTTCACCTTTAACCCCTAGATTGCCAAGGACATGGAGCGGTGGGCCCGCAGTCTCAACAAGCAAAAAGAAAACTTCAAAAACAGCTTCCAGCCTATTAGTGCTCTACGAGATGATGAACGGCGGGAGTCTGCAACTGCAGATGCAGGCTATGCCATCCTTGAGAAAAAGGTGTGTTGTGACTGTCCATCTGTACCCCATGTACAATCTCATCACTTTTTAGGATCCTCTGTGAAGCCCTGAATTTCTGTGTCTTTTACCTCAGGGAGCACTAGCTGAAAGACAACACACTAGCATGGATCTCCCAAAGTTGGCCAGTGATGACCGTCCAGTGAGTTTCAGGGCAAAAAAGGGTAGGGGGTCCCTGATCTCAGCAAGTCTGACTGACTGTTCATCCTCACCTTCTACAGAGCCCACCTCGAGGACTGGTGGCAGCCTATAGTGGGGAGAGTGACAGTGAGGAGGAGCAGGAGCGAGGGGGTCCAGAGCGGGAAGAAAAGCTCACAGACTGGCAGAAGCTAGCCTGTCTGCTCTGCCGCCGCCAGTTTCCCAGCAAGGAGGCACTCATCCGGCACCAGCAGCTCTCTGGGCTCCACAAGGTGAATAAGCAGAGAGTTGGCAGGATATCCTATGTCAAGCCTATCCCAGCCCAATTGCTTTACTCTATCATTATCCCCTTTGCAGCAAAACCTTGAGATTCATCGGCGAGCCCATTTGTCAGAAAATGAATTGGAAGCACTAGAAAAGAATGATATGGAGGTGAGGTGTGACCAACTCTTAGGCTCTATCCCGTATGCCCCTTCTTCAAGTCCCTGTCCCTCCAGGCAGTGAGACTTAAAGTTCCTTAGCCAAGTACAGCCTGACAGCCATCATGGTCCTATTGCTGTGAGGCTTCTTCCCAGGTCCCATTCTATCATGTCCTTACCCTCAGGACCTAGGACCAGGCCAGACAGACATACATGGCCCCCACCTCATCCATGCTTATGTTTGCTGAAAATAACAGCCAATTCCAATATCCTTACATGTACAAATTTGTAGCAAATGAAGTACCGAGACCGTGCAGCTGAACGCAGGGAGAAGTATGGTATCCCCGAGCCACCAGAACCCAAAAGGAGGAAGTACGGTGGCATATCTACAGCCTCTGTGTGAGTACAGGGCCAGGTACAAGGTGAGACAGAGTCTGGTACTGGCACACCACTAACACTATACATGGTCCCTTGCAGAGACTTTGAACAGCCCACACGGGATGGATTAGGCAGTGACAACATTGGTAGTCGCATGCTCCAGGCCATGGGCTGGAAAGAAGGCAGTGGTCTGGGTCGCAAGAAACAGGGCATTGTGACGCCCATTGAGGTGAGTCTCTATGAGCCACTTGTCCCCAACAATCCCAGTGCAACTCTACCAGCCTGACAAAACCTGCCTCCCTTATACAGGCCCAAACACGGGTTCGAGGTTCTGGCCTGGGCGCCCGGGGCAGTTCCTATGGGGTTACATCAACAGAATCCTACAAAGAGACACTGCACAAGACAATGGTGACCCGCTTCAATGAAGCCCAGTGAACAACTTTGAAAGCAGTTTCTACAGACATGGGCTGTCCATCCAGGGACAGAGAAGATGCGGTGTTGGAGTGGTCTGAGGGAGGCTCTAATATATACCAGCCTACTCCCCAACCAGAGAAGCCCCTCACCAAATTAGACTTGGAGTTGGTGACTTTTGCTGGGAAATTGGGCTCAAATCATGTTTCTTTTGTAATAAAATCTAAAATGCCTGCATCTTCCATTTCTACTTCTTCATACCCAGCATGGTCTGTTACTACACAGACACAGAATACATAGATAGCTATTAGGCAAAGCTGGATGGCAATGTTGGCTATAAATAAATACTTGAGCCAGAAACCCAACTAGCAAGATTCTAGCCATGGCCCATCCTTTATCAGAGACCTGAAGTTTGTGGCTCAGAACCTGGACTGGGAATTCCCAGTCCCCTGTCCTCACTTAACCCTAACCTGCTCTTAGCCTATGGTCCTTAGACTATAGGAACCATTCTGAGCTGGAGACATCTCTATGTAGAACACAGCAAGTGCTTAAACCCTGGTTGTCCCTATACCCTTCACATATTGATGACCCCAAAGAGATACAGGAAGCTTGGTCTATAGGTCCCCAGCCTAAGGATGTCTTCATGAGCACCCTTGTTTCCTTCATCCACATGTGTAAACACTGCCTCACTCTGGTTTACCACCTGTGACTCCCAGGTTATACTTATGCCACTGGCAGGGATTACCAGAATCCCCAGAGAACTCACATGTCTCAATGGCTGTAGGGTAAAATGGTATGGCAAACTAACTTCATATGAAGTTAAAGATGCATGTGCCTGGTGACCTAACAATTGCATTTAACAATTCGGTATTTAGTTAACACAAATGAAAATACATCGACAAAAGGCTTATATGCATATTTGTACCAGTTGAATTGGTAATAGCCCCAAACTGGGAATAGTCCAAAAGTCCAACGAAACAAAAGCTTTATGTTTTGTAGAATGAAATACACAAAAAGGTAGAAAATGCTGATAAATATATCAAATGAACCTCACCAACACCACTAGGTAAAACGTCAGACACAAAGGTACATACTAGATGATTCCATTAATTTGGAAGTCCAAGCAATTTGACAGTGGTTGGCAGAACAGGGCTGAGGTGGGGATGGCATTTATTACACGTAGATTACACAATAAGTTAGGAAAATACCACAAAAACAAAAGGAAGGAGGAAACACAATGTCCCTTACTTATCTGCAAGGCATTGTTTTGGGAATGTTATTGCTCTTCACCACCTGAACCAAAATGGCAGGATTCCCACCTTAAGTTTTGTTTTATTTTGAGACAGGTCTCTCAACCAGGCTGGCTTCAAATTGAATATTTTCAAGGTTGGGTTTAAACTGATCCTTCTGCTTCTACCTCCTAAGTGCTGAGATTACAGACATGTGACACTATGCCAAACTCAAGTTCCTTATACAAAAAAATGATAGAGTATTTATATAGAACCTGTGTACACTTAAAATCATCTATGGATCATTTGTAGTATCTGATACAATACATATATTCTGTAAGTTTTTACACAGTATTAGGGAATGAAGAAGGAAAAGTACGTATAAAAGGCAGGTGTAATTTCTCCCCTATTTATTTATTTATTTATTTACTGGTGCTAGGGACAACCCAGGGCCTTCCTTGATACTCTCAGCCCTCCCTGAACATTTTCTGTCATGGTTGAATCTGTGTGTGAACTCATGAATGTGGAGCACCCCATATGAGCCTCCAGGAAGGTGCTGGGAACCAAGCCTCAGTTCTCTTTCAGAGCACCTTGTGCTCTTTACAGAGCCATCTTTCCAGCCTCCTAAATGTACTTAATACCTGGGAAAACTAGTAACTTTACTGGAGAGAAACCTGACAGGTTCCGTCTTTATGGTGTATTAGGATTCTGTTTCCCATAAAGACTGGCTGAGAAAGAGACAGCCATCACCTGGTTGAGTCCCTTATCCAAGTCAGGTGACATTAGACAAACCCAAATAGGAATGAACTGTAAAAAGGTCTATAATCTTCAAAAGCATTAAGGTTAGGAACATCAAAGGAAGACTGAAGGAAACGTGCTGTCTGAGCATTTTAGCAGTGCTTCCATAGGGAGGTCTGTCCCAGCTGCCCCATGTAAAATTCCCAAGCCTCCCCTGCCATGTTCCATGTGTTCCCTTGTGTTACTTTCCACACTATGTACAATCATATGAAATATTTTCCGTATCTGTTATTCTGTTATTTGTTGCTTGAATTGAAACAAAAGCACCATGATGGAAGGGACTTCTGTCAGTTTTGCTTCTTAAAATATCTCTACTAGCTAGAACAGGCTTTGACACATAACAGACCTTGGAGGCAGGAGTAAATGCACAAAGCACAATTTTCTGAATCTCTCAGGAACCTGTTATTTGTGTCTGTGGTGTTTGAGGTTGAACCCATGCTATGCAAGTCTCTCTTCCCCCTCTCTCAACTCCTCCTCTCCTGGTTTTTTGAGACAGGTTTCTCTGTGTAGCTGTGGCTTCCTGGAGCTCCCACTGTAGACCAGGCTGTCCTCAAACTCGCAGAGATCCACCTGCCTCTGCCTCCCACGTGCTAGGAGTAAAGGCATGTGCCACCACTGCCTGCTAGGCAAGTGTTCTTACCACTAAGCTACACTGCCACCCCTGAGACTCCATTTTGAATAAAACTTTATTCAAACATGGTGGCATAGGCCTGTAGTCCCAGATACTTGGACAGGAGATTCCAGAAAGTTGGTATGAGCCAGAGGATTACTTGAGCCCAAAAGTCTGAGGCTAGCCTTAGCAACATAGGAAGGCAAAGACTACATTTGGAGAAGGGAGGGAAGGAAGGTTCTGGGTTATGCTTCAATTATGCAATATGGCTGTATATACACCATACACTATATCCTTAATGCACCCCATTGGTAAAAGTGAAGACAATTAAAAAGTCATGCATGGTTTTAGTTGCCACATACTCAGATCTTCAGTTCACAGCTCTGGTGTAGACTTCACCCTCTGAATTCAATATTCATTCTTCAACCCTTCTCATTTTTCCTCCTTTTTTAAATTTTAAATTGGATCTCATGAAACCTGGGATAGCCTATAACTCTCTATGTCACCAAGGATGGCCTCAAATTCCTGATTCTCCTATCTCCAACTCCTAAGTATTAAAATTGTGTGCATTCACTTGTCTGTTTTGAGTCTCACAGTAGCTCAAACAGGAACTCAACAGTGTAGCTTGCCTCAGACTTGCCAGCAATCCTCCTGTCATAGCCTCCAGAGTCTTGGTGGTCTTCTCTAGAGCAACATCTCCTTGGGGACCTGTTGTTGGCTATTAATATTTATCATTGATTTACCATTTAGTTAAACAGTGGTTATTCCTAAACCAACTGTATACACAAATCACCACACACTCTAGATTTATTTAATTAACCTAGAGCACAGTGCTGGGCAATAGTTATTCCATCCTAAACTTCCAAGCCCGCATAGTTTCCTACCATTCAGAATATCCCCATTTTATATTTTTAGTCATATCTTAGGTCTGGTTCATCACTCCTGGTGGCTATAACTCCTCTCTCCAAGGTGGTTCCAAGACTCACTCTCCCACTTCCCCAACACACTTCCTTCTCCTTCCCTCCAGACCAGCATGCCCTACCCTATTCTCTCCATTGCATGGCATTGGCTGGTTGTTTAATTGAAAATACAGAGAACAAATGGTGGCATGTTTACACAAACTTGAGACAGGTGATTCTTAGAATAAACATCACAATGCAATGTTCAGGTAGAAACCAGATAGTGGGGTAGAGAAATCAGAACAAGGGTAAACTGTATACATTCCACAAGAACATTATACCAACAGGTATCTAACAATTATCTTGAGTATAGTACAGGTAAAACCAAACTCTTGGTCCTGCCCCATTCCTGCTCCTAATGGGGTATTTCCAATGCCTGTGGGTGACAATTTCATCCTTCCAGCCACACAGGCCAGGAACTTGATGGATCCGCAATGGCTTTATTTTTCATATCCCAAATCTGATTGATCTCTCAGCAAATCTAGCATGTTTAAGTTTGAAATCAGTCCAGAAGGGGACTCCTCCTCTCTGCTTCTACTTTACTGATTTGGACTGCTCTTAGCATTACCTCTTGGATTTTTGACAGTTAACTTCCAGTGGTTTTCTTTTTCCCTTTCTTATTAAAAATGGTCTTTCCACACACCCAGACTGTTTTCTCAACTGAGCTGGGGTGTGACTCAGTTGAAGGAGTGCTAACCTAGCATGTGTAAGGCCCAACATGGCAATATTTTTTAATTATTTATACTTTTTATTATTTATTAATTTTATTTTTATTATTTTTGTATTATTCCTGTGCTTAAAATCCGGTTACATATGGGTGTGGTAGCTCATTCCTATAATCTTAGCCTTTGGTGAGCTAAGGCAGGAGGATTACTGAAAATTCTAGGTCAGCCCCAGTTATCTAAGGCTGTTTCAGGCCAGCCTGACCTATGGTAAGATGCTGTCTTGAAAAATAAAATCCTGTTACCTTTCCTCATTGATAGTATGTATATGTGGATATGTTAAAGTGTCCATACCTGTATGTACAAGTTTGGAGGCCAGTTGACATCAGGTACCTTCTGTCATTCTCCACCTTATCTTTAAACTTTATTATTATTATCATCATGTGCATGTCACACATATGAAGCGGACAACTCTGGAATTAGAATTGGTTCTTTCAATGTTATGTAGAGTCAAAGGTCAAACTTAGGTCATCAGGTTTGCACAGCAAGCACACCACCTTTACCTGCTGAACCATTTCACCTGTGTCATATTTGTTTAATTTTTTTTGAGACAGGGTTTTTCTGTGTAGAACTTTGCTGTCCTGGACTCACTTTGTAGATCAAGCTGGCCTTGAACTCACAGATATCTGCCTACCTCTGCCTCTGCCTCCTGAGTGCTGGAATTAAAGGTGTTTGCCACCATGCCCAGGTTATTTTAATTTTTAAAAAGAATTTCATACATGAGTACTGAATTACATCATTTCTACCCTTTTCCCTCCTCCATCTCCTCCCATGACCCCCATATATATTCTACAGAATATATACATATATTATATATACATATATATATATATAATACATATATATATAATATATGTATTAACATACTTATCCTTATATCCAGGTAAGTGTAGCTATCATTCCCCACCAAAACTTTATTTTTGCAACAGACACCATTACACGGATCCACAACTGGTCAAAATTCAGAGAAGTGACCATTGGATGCCCAGCCCCAGTTGGTACATCTATAATACAATATATATATCCTACTGAGTTCATTTAGTGTTACTTGTAAGGCTGATAACTTGGATAACCTGTCAAGAGGTATGTCTCAGAAAACTGATTCTCTTAGCAGCCACTGATTGTCTGTAACCCCCCCCCCCCCCCCCCTGCCACCTCAACTGGTATTGTCATTATGCAATTCTTGTTTAGGAAACCATATTGGGATTTCTTGGATGCAGCTTCTCTGTCATGTCTAGAAGACACTATCTAGCAGTAGGCTTTCTGGTCTTCTGGCTCTTACAATCTTTCTACCTGTTTTCCTGATTTTCCCTTCTGTGAAGGGGTTGTGTTTTGGGGGATTCTCTTAATGGCCCCTGACCAAAAATTGGGAAGGTGTTTCCCTTGCCTGGTGCTGGAGTTTTTGTTAAGGCTATGGCTCTAGGGAAGGGGGGACATCATCACTCCATGTGGCCCACCTCCATTACAATATGTAAAGGTATGTATTACATATATATATACACACACATATGTATGTTAAGTAAGCTTATAAAATAGTGTATTTTCCTATGGCTTTTTCAAACACCTTTAGTGTTATTTATCTCCCTTTTCCTTCTGTATTTCCCTCCTTTACACACACACCCTTTACTTTTTAGACAAATTGCTTACTAAATCTGTAACTCACCTGTTAGCTAGACTGGCTCGCCAGTGAGCTTCAGATAGCCTCCTGTTTCTAACCTCCCAATACTGCAATTACAGGCCTAGGCCATCATGCCCAGTTTCTTAAGTGTGCTCAGATCCTGATCAAACTCATGTCCTCAAGTTTAAGCAGTACTTTACCACTGAGCTTATCTCCCCAGCCCTTCTCCTTGAATCTTAAATGCTAAACATCTCAATCTCATTTATAAGAACGTGGCTGATCTATCCCCAAACCTCATCTAATGCCCCTCCTTCCTCTCCAACTCTAAAAACCATTGTGTTCTTCTCTATGTAAAACTGCAACCTATCCTAACAAATTCACCTCACTGTGGTCTATTTTTCTCCATAGCATTTAGCAAATATCATGTACAGTCGTGTATGTATAGAAAGCATATTTGACTATTCCCAAAAGTTATACATGAAAATTTCCTATTATCCAGCATTATTGTTATTATTATTCTGAAGTACCAAGGATCAAATCCAGAGCTTGCACAATCTCTCTCTTTCTCTTAATTTTTTGAAACAGAGTTTCTCTATATAGCCTTGGATGTCCTGGACTCACTCTGTAGACCAGGCTGGCCTCACTCACAGAAATCCACCTGCCTCTGCCTCCCCAATGGCTGGGATTACAGGTGTGTGCCACGAGTTTGCACATTCTATGCAAGTATTTCACCACTAAGTACACCCCATATTGTCTAGTATTTTTGCTCTAGTTTTACTATGTTTTGATCCCCAAATACCACTAGTCCACACATAAAATACATATACTATAGATAGTATATATATTTATACAGTATATATATTTGTATATATATATATATGTATATGTATATGTATATATATATAGTTTGTAGCCTAGGAATCCTTGGCTAAACCATTTAGCTTAAATGAGCAAAGCTGTGCTCATTTGGTTTTATGTAAGTTCATGCAGGACATTGCCTAATGACATATATGTAACTATTGTATATAATCCCTTAACGATACAATAGTTACATATATGCTGTGTATACAATGTATCTAGTCAGTCATACAGTTATATACACAATGCACTAAATATAAGATACATTATATACAAATAAATGTAAACTATTTTACATATTAACATTTGCAGCTGAGCATGCCTGTATATAATCCTAGAACTTGGTGAAGTAAACAGGAGAATCAGAAGTTCAAGATCAGCCTGGGCTATACAGCAAGTTCCAAGGCAGCCTAAGTTGCATAAGGGATTCCTGTTAAAAACACTCACACATTTTTATGTTCATAGGTAATTTATGTAGTCACGGGCTACTTATTATAATGGATATGTATATGTTTGTTCTTATTTGTTATGTTTACGGGCTGTTTCTCACGACGGAATAGAATATTGTTCCATGAAGGCAAGGAACACCTAGCCCACATCTTCAACTCCACAAACGGGAAAAAGAAAATGAATACTTTTGGCCACTAGAGTCTCAGCCTTCCTGAGCTTATGTTGGATGTGTCTTCTAACCTGGAGGCACTATCATGTTCCGTTCCCGTTTCCCACCCTCATAGAGTACACAGTTCTAGGAAATAAACGCAGGCTTACATTTTCCCCATCTTTTAGGGGCTGATGCCCACCACGTGCACCAGGCATTAGCGGGACAAAACTACCACTCCCAGGATGCATTGCGTATGGAGATCATACCACAACCTGTAGGGGATATATTCTCTTGAAACCGGCACCAGAAGCACAGAAGTAGGCAGAAGCGCCCTTTTATTTGGGTATCTATGGTACACCCCAGACCCGGCCCTCTAAGGCCCCGCGCTTCCGAGCTCCGCGCAAACTCTGGTTCCTTTTGCACGACGGAGGTGGTTTGCTCTTCCGTTGCCCTGTGGCTTCGGCTTATCTCCAGAAGGAAGGCGAGGCTTCCGCCCAGCACTGGGGTGAGCGGGAGCACATTGCCACCAAGCCCCTGGACAGCATTTGGAAGAGGGTGCTTCCCGAATCCCAACTTCGGGCATCTCTAATGGGCAAATTTGGAGGTTGTGGGGCCCAGGTGGCATTCAGAGGGTGTCTACTTTTGAGGAGACCGTTAGGAGACAGTGCTTGGGGATTCGGGTGGCACTTAATAGTCTGCTTTATGAGGTAGTTATCAGATGCAGATTTATACTCCTTGGAAGCAGAGCTTAGGGGATGCTTGGGGAAGGCTTGGGGTCTGCCTATGAGTAATCTGTCAGCAGAACAGAATTTTCGGGCTCTCCAAGAGGAAAGAAGTTTGAAGTTAAAGTTAAAGTTAAAGTCAAAGCAGGAGTTGTTTCGGGACCGGATAGGGTGACAGTGGGAACGTGGCACTGTGGAGGTAACAGTGGCCTTTGTGACCTCTGATGAGGTCTCCGCGGCTGGTTACCCTGCGCAGTGAGACCCAGACACTTCGGGGTCCCCGACGCCAGCAGAGGTGCCTCATAACGGAGGCCAAGAAAGACTGTCTGCCTGGCTCTTCCGAGCGGACTTAGGGCTACTGGGCCACCGAGAGGTCCTTGGTTGCCGCTTTATTCGTTTATGAGGGCCGGGGCTGTGGTGCGAACCCTCCTTCGCACCTGGTCCACTAGAAGTGTCAGTTTATGAATTACTCTCTAGGGGGCGGATCAGCCTGCGGAAGGGGCGTGTTGACGGGGAATCCCGAAGTCTGCCTTACAAACTAGAGTTCACTGATAATCCATACAATAAACTGTGAAGGTGAGTAGCGCCCAGAGGGTTTTTAAGCTCTTCTAGGGTGCTAGGCATAATTTGTGAGGGGCGTGGCCTTTACAGTTTCCTCGGGATCTGAAGTTTTCCCTCACAGGTGCCAGGATTTAAACCTGGCATCTATCAGAGATAATGCCGCACAGATGTTTGTTCATGCCTTATGTCGAAGTAATTTTAGATTACTAACCGAGACTCTGGATTCAGATCATCTTTATTGTTGTGGGTCTTTGGCAAGTCTTTTTGGGAGTCGGAAAATGGTATGCAGGACAATAACAATAATTTACATCCATTTATTTATTTTTATTAATCCATTTTATCTTCACAACGTCTCAAAAGTAGCTTCATCCTACTTCATAGATAAGCAATCTGAGACACAGGATAGGTAAGTAATTTGTCCTAAAGTCGCTCAGTGAGTGGCTGAACTAGAGTTCAAATTTGTTCTATCTGGTTTCAAAGTTGGATAATAGTACTTTTATTAGTACTATTAATAGTACTTAATAGTACTTTTACTGGTGTGTTCTCATCCGATCCCTCCCTCTCTCTCCCCATGTCTCCTCCTCCTTTCTCTCCAGGCTGTCACTGTGTTTCCCAAGGCTTGCCAAAGAATTAGAGACCTGCTTGCCTTAGCCTGCCAAGTAATATGGGATTACAAGAGTAGTTGGGAAGCTAAGTGAGGCAGGAGGATCTCAAATAAGGGTGTTTGAGATCCAGCATGGGCAACACAGGGAAACAAAACAAAACTTCTCTTGTCCTCTCTTTCTCCATCTTTCTCTTCTTTCCTTCCACTCTGCTCTTTCCTCTCTACTCTTTCTTCTCTCACTCTTTTTTCTGTTCTTCCTTCCCTCTCTGTGTCTGCTTCTCTGTCTCTTTCTCTAGGGTCTGTTTCCCCCAGAGTCTGTTTCCCTCACACTTAACTGCTACTAGTGATCCTCCTGCCTCAGCCTACCAAGTACTATGGAATTACCCCAGCAAAATCCTGTCTTTTAAGAAAAGTGTTGCTATTGCTCAGGTTAATTATATGGTCCTATGTGCCAGTCACTGTTCTAAACCCTTTCTAAATATTTACTCAATCATAGGTAAGTTCTTGTTCTTAATTCACATCTTCTGATCTGGAAACATTCAAGTTGATAATTGTTGCAGTGGCTGGCTACATCCTCACACATAAGTAATTTTAGATCAAAGCAAGTATGCTTACACACTACCTTTAGTTACATGTATTTGAAAATTGTAATGATCCTTGTGGCAGCACTGCTCTAAGACACTTTGTGTACTCATTTTCATAACACACTTTATCAATCTGAGGTTTTTTGAAGTAAGATTGGTATGTTGGGTTTTTTTTTGTCTGTTTTTTATGATACTATGGATTGAACCCAGGGTGTTGGGAAGTCTACAACTTCAACCCGAGGTGGATTAGTTCTATTACTATCATTGCCTATCAAAGGCATATAGTGAGTATGAATTTAGTTGGGACAAGATAATCCCCTAAGTGGTCAAGGATGAGGAGCAAGGACTGTGCTCCCCTCTGGCTTTGCAGGGTTATCCTTTATGACACATGTCTTGACTATTATAATCTTCACTTGCTGGGCAGGACCACCTTGGGTTGGTACCCATCAAGCCTCATGAATAATTAATAAAATGGATGAGCTTTGTACTTTTTTGAGACAGGTTTTCTTGTTAACCAGGCTTGCCTCAAACTAATGATTCTCTTGCTTCGACCTCCTTACTGCTGGTATTAAAGGTATGTGCCACCAGGTACACAAGCAGAGTCTAAGTACAACCATTATTTTGGTGTCCCCACCCACCCCCTTGCCTCCACCCGAGAGAACAGGGTCTCTATGTGTAGCCCTGGTTGTCCTGAACTCGTTCTGTAGACCAGACAGGCCTCACATTCAGAGATCCTCCTGCTCCTGCCTCCTGAGCGCTGGGATTAAAGGCATAACCCACCTTTCTTGACCTGTTTTCAGGTTGAGCTGTGGCTACAGCATCGTCATTCAATACTCAGGAGCCAAGGGAGACCGTCTTCCCTGCAGTAGCCCCATTTCTTGCTTACTGGGTATTAGATGGAGCAATAAGGCAAGCCTGCCTCTTTTGTTCCATCCCACTGAGCCTCTTGCATTATTCATGAATAAGATGTAGCTTTGGTCTCCTAGATTCCCGGCAGCTACAAGATCATTCATTATTCATGAGCATGGGGTGTGGTTGCTATGCTTTAACATCTACTTTCCGGTTGCCTAGTTTTAGTAAACCTTGCTTCACAATTCATGATCTGGAAGAATTATGTTGAAGTCCTTTTTTGATTTCTTTGACAGTTTAGCTGCCATGGTTCTTTATTCGTGTTTCATGGGGTGTGACCTCTTGGGCTACCTGTTTTTCTAGTTTCTGCCTCCAGAGCCGCTTGGTGGAGCTGTTCTCCTTCAAATTAAAGAAGTCCCAAACTGGGCAGGGAAAATACATGATTCATGAATGGGCGCGGTTCTCTTGCATCCGGGCATCTGGGGGTAGGGCTTAGGGTTTTGTTCCGGCCTTGGGCTCTGCCGCCGCCATCTTGTGTCAGTTGCTGGGGTGAAGGAGGTGGTAGGGAAGACCACAACCACAGCGGTCGGGGAAGAAGGCGGCAGTGATCCTAGCTGGCCCAGGCGGCAGGGAGGAGGAGGAAAAAGAGGAGGGTGGCGGCCGAGCTTGGCTTCGGCTCCTTGAGGAGTAGGCGGCGGCGCGACCCGGGGAACCGGCATTGGTAATAGCTTTTCTCTGCACCTGGCTGGAAGCAAGGGCTCTGGGAGGTATGGGAGGGTCCCTGCTGGCTCGTTGCCAGCCCAATGTCTGGGTGCTCTGCGGCGTTGTGGGTATCAGGAATCACTAGACGAGTGGGTGTGGGGGAGTACAAATCCTGGGACAGGGTGGATCTTTTCTGTCTGGGACCACCCCTATTCCCTTGGGCTGAGATCTGACCTTGACATCAGAACCCCTATCTCTGTTTCCGGAGACTTCTGGCTCAGCATTATAACCAGATATCTTGATCCCTTCCTGAGCCTCGCGTTTTCTGTCAGAACTCCTCAGTCTCCAATAAAGGCACGGAAATCAGCATTGCTGCTTGTAAAAGCCGTCCATACTTGTGTGCTGTTGAAGACCTGCCCTGAAATCTCCCTTGAGAATTCTCCTAGCCCTTCAATATTTGCCCTCGTGGCTTAAGAGGGGCCAGACTTTAGGAAGGAGCCTTGTGGCCTTCATTTCAGCAATTTCAGAATTTCCACCCCCTGTCCCCACCAAGGATACTCTCTGCCCTTACAGCTGCCATCCGGAGTAAACTCCTTGAAAATCTGTCTGCCTGGCCTTCCTACGGGAGACCCATTCCTATATTCGAGGTCTCCCAACACCACTTTGACATAGCATTCTCCATTGTGGATACCTGGCATTCTTAGTCAGAGACTCTTCAGCATCTGCCTTTAGACGCTCCTTTGGATTCTAGAATCATCAGCACATAGGGACTTTCCTTGCTTTTTGGGACTCCCCCCCCCCCTTTTTCATGCTCTCATTGTTCTTAAAAAGGCTGTGCCCTTATTGGCCTTATCTTCTTCCCCATCAGCCATCCTTAACCTTTAGAGCATCTCGGGGACTAGACACCAGGGAGGACCCGTTTGGACACAATTCTCCATTAATGATTGTCTGCCACCATCTATCTACTCTTTCAGACTTTTGATTTATAGCCCTATCTACCAGAGACGGTCTCATCCTAGACCCAACTTCTGTCTTCACAAGCAGACCAGCACTCTAGCTTCTCTTTTTATAGATCCCTTAATGTAACAGCAGGGCTCAGAATCTGTCTACATCATTTTTAAAGGTTTCCAACATCATCATTCAGAGGGTCTCAGCTTTTGCTTTTGGCCTCACTGAACACCATTATTACTGTCAGATACCCTTGTCTCCAACATGCCCATTTATCCCTCACCAGAGTAGAAAGACCCCAGTATCTATTTATTTACCCAGTTTCTGTGGAGTCACAGAATAAGAGAAACCTAACTTCACTTGGAGATCTAGTTAGTATTTGCTTGGTAAATTATTGTTGTTGTTTGTTTGTTTATTAGAGTTTTACTGTGTCCATCTTTGGCTGGCCTCAAACTCTAAGAGACCAGCCTGCTTCTGCCTTTCTAGTGCTGGGATTGTGTACCTCCATGCGCAGTGCATCTTTAAGGTTTGAACTATCTGAAATTCATCTTCCCATTTCTACCCTATGAGAGCAGCTGTGGTACCTATTAGATATACACAAGGCCTTTGTTGCTCCATTAGAAATCCCTCTCCAAGAGTCTGCCCCCAGAGACTTCTAGTCACTTAGCACTTAATCTCCCAGCTTCCTGGCACTAGTGTAAATTCTCATTATTTTTGGTGAAGCGTTTTTATCACTAGAATCTTAGACTCTCTCAGCCCTAGCATCTTCCTGTAGTAGTCTCAGGTTCTAAATTCTCCCACCTCTTTCTAGAAACCCAGACATAAGTCTTCCTTTATAACTTTGTCTAATGCCCCCATTACTTGTAAGGCCTGCTAAGGTCTCTTCCTATCTCCTTCACAGCTCCTGAGCTCAACCACTTCTTGATGCCTTTGTCACACTCCTAAAGACTTTTTCAGTTAGCACCTCACAAGAAGCTTGACAGGCCCCAGCATCTTCCCCTGTATCATCTTCCACCTTAATCAACTGACTTTGTGCCTCCTAAACCTACCCCAGGGTTCCCCCACCCAGCCTTTCTTTGTTTTGAGAATAGAATATTAGGCTTCCTTCATCAGTGTGGAGATCTGAGGTAAATTTGAAATGCTTTAATTTCAGCTTTTCCAAGCAAGTTTTGGAAGATATATTCCAGTAGAAAAGGCTGGGCACATGTCGGGGGAGAAAGGATCTCTCTCTCTCTCTCTCTCTCTCTCTCTCTCTGTGTGTGTGTGTGTGTGTGTATGGGAGTGGGGGAATCTTTAGCTCTTGTTGCAAGGTCTCTGCCCTAGATTCCTCTTGTTTGCCTTGATAAAGGGGTACTTCAAAACCTGGTAATTGAAATCTCCTTTTTTTATTTTCTTTTTTGAGACAGCCTCTCTTTGTGCAGCTCAGGCTAGCCTCCAACATGGAGTCCTCCTGCCTGTGCCTTCTAAACTCTGGGGCTGTAGATATATACTGCCACACCTGGCTTTGAAGTCTACTTTTGAACAGTGATCCTGAACCTGCTTACTTAGACCCTTGCTGCTGGCACTGGGGGTGGAGAGGTAAAAGGTCTGATAAAGAACTCTCTGGCCCTGGATCTTGTTTGATGTAGGGAGTGAAGAAAGAATATACCCTGAACAAAGTAACCAATGACAAGGCAAGGGAGATAACTGAGTAATGGAGGCTCCTGTGGCCTCCTCCTAGGGAGGAGCTTATGTCCTCAGGTCCCTCAGTTTTGACCACAGATAGCCTCTTTAGTCTCATGAGGAAGACAGTTCCTTTTATCCCAGATTTTTGAGAAAATGGGCTTAGAGGAAATGAGATCTCTGTGCCAAGTCACTGCCAGTAAATGGAAAATAGGAATTACCATTGTTTCCTTCCTAATTTATCAAGTTTCTTCCTACCCAAGTTGGATCTAAACATTCCCAGCAATTTCACTAGCAGACTTTGACCCTAGGCCTCCTGTCTTCTCTCTTTCACCATTTATCTCCCATCTTTGAGCAGTGTGGGCTGGACCCAAAGCCAAATCCTGACACTACTCACCTAGGAAAATCATACAGACTATTTGCTACCAGCTACATGACATTGGGCAAATGAGTGGAGTTCTCCAGGCTTTATAGTATGTTATGTAGTTCATAGGCATTATTAGGGTTAAAGTCCTTAATCTTCTGACTGTTGGATTTGATAGTAGGGAGCTCTTGTCATTGTGTTAATGTTAGAATGTGATGGTGCTGAATTGGAACCTTGGCTTTGTTGGTATTGAGGGTCAAAAAAGGCTTCATAGTAAGAGCAGCTGTGTGAACAGAAGACTCAGGGTATACAAAAAGGTTTGGTACGTTGAAGAGCTACTGAGCCTGAGAAATGATTCTAGGTCTTATGTTCTATTTACAAGAATCTGAATCTACTACTATTAGACTTCACTTCCAATAGCAGGCTGATTTGTTCGACAGGGACCTTAAACCCTGCCTTGCAGGGTCAGGACAATTGAGAGCATGAAACTTGCTAACTCTGAGAAGTGGCTTAGACTTCAGAGTCATTGGGTCTGGTTTGATCCCAGTTTCAACCACTCTGAGTGGGAACTTTGGTCAAGTCACCAAATATTCCTGAATGAAATTTTTCCTTCCATGTGAGGTGGATTAAATAGTAGTGCAATTCCCACAGGGATTCCCTGAGGACAGATAACAAGGCTCATAAAGTGCTTAGTGTGGCCTCTGACACAGAGAGGGCTCCTAGTAAATATTCATTTATCATTACTTCTAACCTGTTGAAGGGACTTCACATGCCAAGAAAGAGATTTTAGAAGTGTGCATTTTCTCACTTCCTGTAACCTGTTTATTGGCCTGAGTTTTCTATCCCTAAAAGTGGGAGAAGGGTTTGGTCTTTGTAAAGCTCTACCCCCCCCCCCCCAGGGCCTGTGCTCTGTATCTTTTCTCATCTCGGCAATCCATGGAGCCATATCATCACTCATTTTACAAAGTGAGGGAGCAGCTCCATATGATATCTGTAAGGGTCAAGATTTGAAACCTGAGTATTTGCTGAGTTACACATCCTCTGATCTTTCCAGAATTTTACTCCACAGTATTGGAACCTTTCCCTTATGCTAGTCTAGGGAAGGACAAAATGACTTAGCCGTCAGCTGTATAGATTTGTAAGCCAAACCACCTAGGTTCAAATCTTGAGTCTGACAGTGGAGTGATCCTGGGCCAGCCAGTTTCTTTCTGTGCCAATTTCTTTTCTAAAGTAGATGTACCAATACTAAATCTTTTCCCACTATTACCACTAACAAGCAGAAAAATACTTCAAGGCAAATCATGGCTACATGGTGAGACCCTGTATTTAAAACAAACAAACCAGAAAAATATCTGTATATGTCCTAGGCTCAACTCTGGCCTGCCTTTCTCCTCTAGATGTCCAGCTCGCCGCTGTCCAAGAAACGTCGCGTGTCTGGGCCTGATCCAAAGCCGGGTACTAACTGTTCCCCTGCCCAGTCTGTGCTGTCTGCAGTGTCCTCAGTGCCAACGAACGTGAGTATCTTCTCCCTGAAGACTGGCAACTATGGTAGTAAGAAGGGGTGTCTTTCATATCACTCTCCATGTGTCCCAATCCCACAACTCCACTCATGCATGTTGTCCTGAACCCATTCTTGCTCTCCATTCCCAGGGAATGGCGAAGAACGGCAGTGAAACAGACATAGATGAGGGCCTTTACTCCCGGCAGCTGTAAGTCAGGCTGAAGTCTGCCTGAGGTGGGAAGGGGCACTGAAAAAGTTGGACCTGGTGGGCTGGACCCTGACCTGGAGCACCCTCTAACTTGACAGGTATGTTTTGGGCCATGAGGCGATGAAAAGGCTCCAGACATCCAGTGTCCTTGTCTCAGGCTTGCGGGGCTTGGGTGTGGAAATCGCTAAGAACATCATCCTTGGTGGGGTCAAGACTGTCACCCTACATGATCAAGGCACTACCCAGTGGGCTGATCTCTCCTCCCAGGTACCTCTTCCCAAAATCTTTTCCCTGCTGAGACACCAGCCTCTGTGTGCCACATCTATCTTACTTATTCTCCTGCCACTACCACCCCCTTACAGTTTTACCTTCGTGAGGAGGACATTGGTAAAAATCGGGCTGAGGTATCCCAGCCCCGACTTGCTGAACTCAACAGCTATGTGCCTGTCACTGCCTACACTGGGCCTCTCGTTGAGGACTTCCTTAATGGCTTCCAGGTACTGCTCAACCTCCTGCTTGATTTTATTGGAACTCATCTTTGGTATTTTTGGTACTATTCACTATTTTAATGATCTGTCTTGGGTATCAGTCATGCTGGAGAGCAGTGAGGATGCAGGCAAAATGAGATCTTCGGCCTGCCTTTTGGGAGAAAGATGTGGACACACCATACAAAATAGAAGTTATGAAGAGACGAGGGACAGCATGTCCTGCTATGAGTGTCTAGCTCTTCTAGTGCAACTTTAGGCAGGTCACTTAGATCCTGGGCCTTGCTCTTTCCATTTTCAGAATAGGAATGGCAGCAGTACTGACTTAGCAGGAGTCCTGTGAAGATTAAGCATAGAGAATAGCAGCTTGGACACAGAAAAGGTGGCATGGGGATTTGCTAGTTAAAAAGGGTAGGCTGTAAGAGCTGAGAGTCTGGCTCAGGGGCTAAGGCCTCCAAGGGCCAAGGTGCTGTAGCAACAACAATCTGACATAGTAGTAGAAACTCATCCTGGTGGAAAGAGATAGATATTCCTGGAGAAGATAGAGAGCAGTTTCAAATATTGTTGAGTGGTTGACATCTTGAGAACCATCAATAGGTAAGTATGGTAGGAGTGAGCTTAGACTTTGGATTGTAATAGTTTTGCCCTTCCTGTGTCTCACAGGGCATGGCAGGGTTTGAGGCAGTTAGCAAACAAGTGAGTCAGCTATTCTGCAGTCTGCCTAGTACCACACTACCTTTCCCAACATGCTGTAAGCTTTCATTTTCTTTTTGCTGTGATTTCCTCTCACTGAATCTGATCCCCAGAGTCTTTATGAAAGAGGCCTGGAGGACCAGGAGAACTGCTTGAACCTTCCCACCAGTTTTCTGCCGTTGTTCTTTCTTCTCCCCTTCTCCTAGTTCTGGACTTTTGACCCAAGCTCTACTTCTCCACAGGTGGTGGTCCTTACCAACAGCCCCCTGGAAGACCAGCTTCGAGTGAGTGAATTCTGTCATAGCCGTGGCATCAAGCTAGTGGTGGCAGATACACGAGGCCTATTTGGGTGAGTGCTACTCTCCTATGCCTTTCCCCATAATTTTCTAAGATGCTCATCCCTCTTCTGCAACTCAAGTTTTGTATTCTGTGTTTTTACCTCTCCCTACGTGACATTAGTGTTCTTATACTCCCACTGTGATATGGCAAGTTTGCTTAGCAGATATCCAGTGCACTTTGAAAGATGCCTGGGACTTTGTGTAGACTTCAGGCATCATTCTTGCCACTTTCTACAGGCAACTTTTTTGTGACTTTGGAGAGGAAATGGTCCTCACAGATTCCAATGGAGAACAACCACTCAGTGCTATGGTTTCAATGGTCACCAAGGTAAAGAAACCAGCCTCAGAGGCCTTGGCAGACAGATAGGCAATGGCAGCCCTCTCTGTACTCTTGTACCTTGACTTGCCTCTGAGGCTCACTCCTTTTTAACCAGGACAACCCCGGTGTGGTTACCTGCCTTGATGAGGCTCGACATGGCTTTGAGAGTGGTGACTTTGTCTCGTTCTCGGAAGTACAGGGCATGATCCAACTCAATGGATGTCAGCCCATAGAGATCAAAGTGCTGGGTGAGCTGGGGCCATGGGGGTATCTTAGGCTAACTGGCCTACGAGATTAAAGAGAGGAGTCTTTGACTTCAGAGTGAGGGTGGCCATATCCTGAGTGCCTGAAGTGCATGAGAGAACCTGGGGTCTCACCAGAACTGAGATCCCATGGGGGATAAGGGCCAACTATGTTTGAAATGTTAATAGAAGCATGGACCCCTAGGATCTGAGTTGAGGAGAAGGAGCCTCTTGTAATTTGGACAGGGCAGATCAGAAGATCTCATATCTAAGCTGATTTGGGAAAGAGCAGCCTACCAGTGTAGACTTAGGGCCAGGGACACAAGGGTCTCATGGTGTCTGAACTTGGTCTGGAGCAGGGGGGAGATAGTTTCTGATCTCCAATGGGGTCTGGGGTTGAAAGATAGTACTTGGTATTTATGCACTAGGTCAGACATCCCCCCCCCCCACTTGTCTTAAGTTTTGTGAACTTTAATGTATGGTATGTAAAGTCTTAAAGGTATGTAAGACTGACAGCCTCTCCCTATCCACTCTAGGTCCTTATACCTTTAGTATATGTGACACATCCAACTTCTCTGACTACATCCGTGGAGGCATCGTCAGTCAGGTCAAAGTACCTAAAAAGATTAGCTTTGTGAGTATTGGGGCAGTGATTCATGGTGGGTAGTTCTAAATCAGTGGTTCTCAACCTTCCTAATGCTGTGACCCTTGAATAAAGTCCCTCGTGTTTTGGTGACCCCAACCATAAATTATTTTTGTTGCTGCTGTTATGAAATGTAAATGTTTTTGGAGATACAGGTTTCCTAAAGGGGTCATGACTCACAGGTTGAGAACCAGTGTTCTAGACAGTTTCAAATTCTCTGTTCATTTCTTCTCGTTTTTATATGCTACTTTCCTACAGAAATCTTTAGCAGCATCACTGGCAGACCCTGACTTTGTGATTACTGACTTTGCCAAATATTCTCGTCCTGCCCAACTACACATTGGTTTCCAAGCTCTGCACCAATTCTGTGCACAGCACAACCAGCCACCTCGACCACGAAATGAGGTGGGTAGTTGGACCAGCAGCCAGCCAGTATAGAAATTCTTGGTGCTAAAGACCCATGACCATACCTCTGCCTATGTACTGTCCATTCCCTGAAAGATTCTTACTTGCTTCATTTGCCCTACCAGGAAGATGCAACAGAACTGGTGGCCCTAGCACAGGCTGTGAATGCTCGGTCCCCACCTGCAGTACGACAGGACAAAGTGGATGAAGACCTTATCCGGAAGCTAGCATATGTTGCTGCTGGGGACCTGGCACCCATAAATGCTTTTATTGGGGGTCTCGCTGCCCAGGAAGTTATGAAGGTCAGCAGGGTGGGAACAGACTGGGTTTCACCTTGCCTCTCTTATTTGCTATCCAAATGTTTCAGGGCCTGATTAAACACTAGCCACCTCCTCTTTCCTTCTTCACTAGGCCTGCTCTGGGAAGTTTATGCCCATCATGCAGTGGTTGTACTTTGATGCTCTTGAATGTCTCCCAGAGGACAAAGAGGCTCTTACAGAGGAAAAGTGCCTCCCAGTATGTTAATGGACTGGAGAGAGGGCATTATTGGGGGTGCTTCTGGGGAAGTTTTTCTCTGACCCTCCTCACTTCATATTTCACAGCGTCAAAACCGGTATGATGGGCAGGTAGCTGTATTTGGCTCAGACCTTCAAGAGAAGCTGGGCAAGCAAAAGTACTTCCTGGTGAGTGGTCTATCTCATTGGACACCTAGCATGTTCACCTCCCTTGGCCTCTAGCCAACCCTTCTGGGTTTTTCCTTTGCATTCTAAAGGGGAGGGTCTTTTATTATTTTTCCTATTCCACATCTCTTTAACCCATTATTTCTTCTGGTCTCATCTTCAGACCAGAAGGGTCATTTCCTACAGCGCTGGGACTTGACCATGTGTCAGTAGACCTTTTTACTCAATCCTATTGCCTCCAGCAGGCAAGAAGAACAATGGGTGGCTTTGTATACACTTGCATCATCCTGATTTGTTTCTGTGTCTCTTCTTGGCTGTTTCTTAGGTGGGTGCAGGGGCCATTGGCTGTGAATTGCTCAAAAACTTTGCCATGATTGGGCTAGGCTGTGGAGAAGGTGGAGAGGTTGTTGTTACAGACATGGATACCATTGAGAAGTCAAACCTAAACCGACAGTTTCTTTTCCGGCCCTGGGATGTCACGGTGAGATGGATGGGAGTAGAAGATGGGGTTCTGACATCTCACTTTCCTCCTTTTTCTTATTCCCAGTATTTCTAGTAGAGATCTACTTATCTTTCCTTTGGCCTTTTGTTCTTTCTGTCATTCATTCAGCAAACATTACGTAGCCCTACTTTGAATGAGTCATTTTCTTTTTTTTTTTTTTTTCATGAACACCTTTCAAGTCAGTTTCTTTCTTTTTTTCTTATTTCAGTACTAGGGATTGAATCCAGAGCATCATGCATTTTAGGTAGCTAGTTAAAGACTACCATTGAGCCCCTGCCCTTTAACTTTCTTTTTTTTTTCTTGATTTTTTTTTTTAAGGATCCATTTATTGACAGGTGTGGTATGATACACCTTTAATCCCAGTACTCAGTAGGCAGAGGCTGGCAGATACCTTTAGTTCCAGACCGTCTGGTCTACATAGTGAGTTCTAGGACAGTTGGGAAACACACAGTGAAACCCTGTCTCAAAACAGCAACAAAAATATATTTAATTTACGTGTATATGTGAGTGCCTGCTGTGTGTGTGCCTAGTGCCTGAAGAGACTGGAAAAGTGTGTTGGATCCTCTAGAACTGGAATTCTGCATTTATAAGTGGGTCACCATATGTTAATATTAGGAACCAAAATGTTGTCCTCTGGAAGACCAACAGTGTTCTTAACCACTGAACCATCACTCTAGCCCTTATCAATGCTGCTTTGGGACAATGTCTTAAGGGGTTCCCAAAAACATCTCCAAACTCAGTGAATGCCTGGAGAACTAGTGACTGATTTATTGTAGAAAAAGTACACAGCACAATCATCAAGGGAAGAAAAGCCCACGTAATGAAATCAGCAGCAACCATCTAAGAGTTAACTTCTGGGCTGGAAAGATGGCTCAGCAGTTAAGAACACCAGCTGTTCATCCAAAGGTCCCAAGTTCAATTCCCAGCAACCACATGGTGGCTCATAACCATCTATAATGGGATCTGGTGTCGTCTTCTGTCATGTAGGCACACATGCAGGGAGAATACTGTATAAATAATAAATCTTTGAGGAAAAATAAGTTATCTCCCAGCAGAGTTGCAGAAGATGGATTTCTCCAGTAAGAAATATAACAGTACTGTTTCTGTACCTGGGGCTCTTACTGGGATCTGGTTGTGTATCAGAATCCCTGACTAGCTGGGCAGTGGGGGCACATGCCTTTAATCCCAACACTTGGGAGACAGAGGCACCTGGAATCACTGTAAGTTTGAGGCTAGCCTGGTCTACAAAGCAAGTTCAGGATAGCCAAGGTTACACAGAAACCCTGTCACAAAAAAACAAAACAAAAAGACTCCCTTACTTCACTGACTCTAGAGGGAAAGGAGATTTTTAACATAATTCATACTGTCTACTCTACACTGTTCATACAAACAGTTCAGGCACACCAAAGCATTAATATTAGGTGAGGGAGTGATGGGAACTTTTCCTAAAATCTAAGTTACTAGACTCCAGCCAAGGCCACTTTTGGAAGCAGACCTTCTAAAGGATGGCATTGTAGTCAGCCAGGTGACTCTTCTCTGCAGTTTGAAACTGAAGTACCAGAAATTTATGAGCCTTTTCATAAGGCCAGTATCATACTGTCCAGTAATCCTATTCGTTAATTGATTCACTGAATAGTAACTTTAGGAGTTATTGCTATAGATACTTGAGGTATAGTAAAGAATAAAATAAGACAGGACATGGTGACCTTATTTTCATTTTGGGACCTTTCATCTCAGTATTTGAGAGGAAGGTGGATCTCTGAGTCCAGTGACAGCCAGAGAAAGGTTCTAAGCAGAGGAGGGATGTGACCTGACATTGGTATCATAGCACTTCTTCGTATTTATTGTCTCAGACATCTATGTTTGGGGAAACGTACTCCAACCCGAAGTGCTACTCCCTAAAAGAATAGTAGATATCATGTAAGCAAAAACAAAACAAAACAAAAAAACCCCAACAAAACAGGTAGTTAGTCCATATTGTCTATAATACGTGCTTTCTTCTCCATCTCACTGCTGATTTTTCCATCTTAGCCCTGGCCATTGACATTATTATAGAATACCCTGCTAAGCCAGGGAGCCTCCTTAACCCGTCCTGATTTTTATAGCATTAGATGAAGGTTCAGAGGGACAGTTCTCTATGATGTTAAGTGAATACTTCAAAAACTGAACCTGCATTCTACCCTAACTGTATCTCCTGATTTTACAGAAGTTAAAGTCTGACACGGCCGCTGCAGCTGTGCGCCAGATGAATCCTTACATCCAGGTGATAAGCCACCAGAACCGTGTAGGTCCTGACACTGAGCGCATCTATGATGATGATTTTTTCCAAAACTTGGATGGTGTTGCCAATGCCCTGGATAATGTAGATGCCCGTAAGTTTGAAGGCTGGTAAAGAAGGCAAGGGCAAAAGAATGAGTCTGGGTCTTCCTGTTTGTTTTTTTTTTTTTTTTTCCCAATGTACCTTGCCTTGTCTCCTGGCTCTCATATCATGTTCCTACCCACATAACATAGGCATGTACATGGATCGTCGCTGTGTGTACTATCGGACGCCACTGCTTGAGTCTGGCACACTGGGCACGAAGGGCAATGTACAGGTGGTGATCCCCTTCCTGACAGAATCGTACAGCTCTAGCCAGGATCCACCAGAGAAATCCATCCCCATCTGCACCCTGAAAAATTTTCCCAATGCCATTGAACACACTCTGCAGGTGAGTGGTGCTCAGGGGAAGGGAAGGGGTTAGAACATGCCCACCAGACCCTTGACTTTCGGGTGTCAAAGGCCTAAATATAAGAAACATTTTCTTCTACCACCTTTCTTTCCACCTGGCAGTTTAACATTTCTGGAATCACTTACTCTTCTTGTAATACCTACTTTTGACTTTTTTCCAATACGCAGACAGGTAAAAATGAGTGCTGTTGCTAGGCGTGGTGGCTCACCAGTACTTGAGAGACTAAGTCAGGAAGATTACTGTGAGGCCAAGGCCACCTGGATTATAAAAGAAGACCTTTTCTCAGAAAAACAAAACAAAACAAACAAAAGAATGGTGAATACTGAATTCCTCACCTAGGCTTAACAATGTTTTGCCATGTTTTCTTACATTGATATGCTAGGTGTGGTTACACACATTTTTAATCTCAGCACTGAGGTAGCAGAGGCAGGTGGATTTTTGACTTCTGTTCATTACATGTCAGGAACACTCACCACTCTTAATAACTTAGAGATAGCTCAATAGTTAAGAGCAGTGACTGCTCTTCCAAAGTACCTGGGATTAGTTCCCATCACCCACATGACTGTTCATAATGGTGATAACTCCAGCTCCAAGGAATCTGATGTCCTGCGTAGGTACTGCATGCATGTGGTGCACTAATATACATGCAGGCAGAACACCCATACACATAAATTTAAAATTGTGGCAGAAGAGGTGGCTCAGTAGTTACAGAAGCACTTGCTTATAAGAGACCCAGGTTCTGTTCCCAGGACCTACAGAGCAGCTCACAAGTGTCTGTAACTCCAGTTCCAGGGAATCCAATGCCGCCTTCTGGCCTCAGTTGTTACCTACACACATAACATATACATAAAAATCTTAAAAAAAAAAAAAAAAAAAAAACCTACCTATATAGCTTTTTTTTTTTAAAGGGTGTTTTTTGTTTGTTTGCTTGCTTGCTTTGTTTTTGTTTTTTCTGAGTTGTTGGGGCAGGGGAAGATACAAAATGACTCATAATTAAGAACTATCTAGCCAAAACATTTTCTGCTTTGTTTGTTTTTATTTTTTGAGACAGCTCATGTATTGCAGGATGGCTTCAAATATGCGATGTAGCTGAGGTTGATCTTGAACTGATCCTTTTGCCTCCATTTCCCAAGTACTGGAATTATAGGCATGTGCCTGGCTCCAAAGCATTATTTTCATGCTAAACAAAATAGTCATTTCTTTGCCTCTTTTCTACATATTTGTCTCTAGCACACGATATATAGGCCCAAAATTAGTTTGATGCTAGTATGTCACAGTGATAGTCTACACATGATACACATAGGAACAATGCTGTAGGAAGCTAAAAACGTTAACAAAGTTATGTCTATGTGGTGAGCACCCAGGCCACAAGGGTAGCTGTCAGGAGAATTCTAAGTGCAGTGTTGGAGACCAACACATTCGGGATGGGTAATAGGAATAGAGCGCTGGGAAAGAACAATCTTGTTTTTCACTTCCCCTTCTGACCCTGTTGTTCCAAAGTGGCTGTGTCAATTTTGTGTGCCCACCATTCTCACTAGGGCATGTGTGACCTTGAACTTTTTTGTGCCTTACATTCCTCTCTCACTGGCCTGTTTAACTGATACCATTTTAAGTATACATAGGGAACAGGATAAAGCTAATGTCTTGGTTCCTGCTAAGACCTTAGAGAATAGATTGTTAGATTGAATCTTTTTGGTTTTTCAAGGCAGGGTTTCCCTGTGTAGCTTTGGCTGTCCTGGACTAGGCTGGCCTTGAACTCACAGCGATCTACCTGTCTCTGTCTCCAGGAATGTACCACCACACCTGGCTGAATCTATTTTTTGTTGTTGTTGTTGTTGTTTGCTTTTTTGTAGCTTAGGCTTCTCTGCCATTTCATTGTTGTTGAGTTAGGATCACTTGCAATTGTGTCCAGCATTGAACTTGAAGCAATCTTGTTTTTAAGTTGTAAAATACACTTAGCTGATACACATTTTTCACCAAGGCATAGTATACATTTACAGGTCTTTTTAGTTTTTTGAGACAGGGTTTCTCTGTGTAGCCTTGGCTGTCTTGGACTTGATTTGTACACCAGGATGGCCTTTAACTCATCTGCCTCTGCCTACCTGAATGCTGGGATTACAGGAGTGTGCCATCATGCCCGGCCACATATACAGGTCTTAACACATTGTTTTTCTACATATGCATTGAGATATTATTTCTCAGATCAAATTCATTGACTTAAATTGAGAGGCCAAGAATGAGAGAGTGGGGAAGGTTGGGAGTTTCTGCTTTCCCAGAGTAGCTGTGTATTTCCTACTTGTGTTATCTAAGATGACTTGCACTTGACTGTGGAAACCTATTTTGGCCCATCATTCCATAAAATCCATTTGCTCTGTCTGCAGTGGGCTCGGGATGAATTTGAAGGCCTTTTCAAGCAGCCAGCAGAAAATGTTAATCAGTACCTCACGTGAGTAACTTGCACACCCTACCTTCCTGCCTGCCACCAAAGACATTCTATGCTTTCACCATCAGCACTATGCACACTTTTCAAAAGATTCTAAATGTTCAAGTCTCTTCCTATTGGGGGATCAAGACTATTTTCCCATGGAGAAAGTAGGATTGCCCCAGAGCCCACTGTATAATCTTGACCCTTGGCTTCCTCCATTCCCCAATAGAGACCCCAAATTTGTGGAGCGGACATTGCGGCTGGCAGGTACACAGCCATTGGAGGTGCTGGAGGCTGTACAGCGCAGCTTAGTGTTGCAGCGACCACAGACTTGGGGTGACTGCGTGACCTGGGCCTGCCACCACTGGCACACCCAGTACTGTAACAACATCCGGCAACTGCTGCACAACTTCCCTCCCGACCAGGTAATCTGTCCATTTGGCAGCATGCATTTCCTTGCAACCAGAGTTTGCTGCAGACTCATCAAGTGGTTTCTCCCAGTTACTAGTCCAGATGTGGCTGGTATCCAAGGCAAAGATGTCAGAAGAATGACCTTTTTGTTTCTTCCCTCATTCCTTGGAGCAAGAGAACTGGTTGTCTTGCTGTTTCCACTGTGGTGTAGGCTGAGTCTGACTTGATTTTTATCAGGGTTGTAGTGGACCATAAAATAGAGATTCTGGACTTGAGATCAAAAGAGCCAACATTTATTCAAATCCCAGCTCTCTCTGAACTTCGGAAAGTCACTTCTCTCTGTACCTTTCTTTAGTTTGAAGGAGGAACAGTAATGATATGTCTCACAGGACCTTTTGTGAGGATTCATTGGTATTAATGCTAAGTATATGCCTAGTGATCCAGTCGAGTCTAGCAAGTGAAGCAATTTTATAAGACTTGATGGTTTTCTTAGCCAGGACCAGTGTAAGTCTTAGATGATTGACTCCAACCCCCTTCAGGACCCAGCCAAGGATAGTGAGTTAAGGTGAATGCAGAGCCAAGATGATGCGTCAGGATTTTCAAAGAGGCCTCCATTTCAAGCTCTTGCTTCTCGAAACTCTCTTTTTTTGTTTTAGCTCACCAGCTCAGGGGCCCCTTTCTGGTCTGGACCCAAACGCTGTCCACACCCACTTACTTTTGATGTTAACAATGTAAGTCTCCTTGTTGGGTTTTTGTGGGATCAGGTAGAGAGGATGGGTGGGTGGGAAGGAGGTGGTGGCTTCCCATGCAAGGGCAGATGTATTAACTCTACCATGCCCTGCCTTCCCCTAGACACTGCATCTGGATTATGTGATGGCTGCTGCCAACCTTTTTGCCCAGACCTATGGGTTGACTGGTTCTCAAGACCGAGCTGCTGTGGCCTCACTCCTGCAGTCAGTACAAGTTCCAGAGTTCACCCCCAAGTCTGGTGTCAAGATCCATGTTTCTGACCAGGAGTTGCAGAGCGCCAGTGCCTCTGTTGGTGAGGGTGTTTCACCATTTGTTTAGAAGTCACCACCCCTATCTGTCCCTAGCTTCCCCATTAGTCTTCTACTAATAGCTCTGTGACCTCACTTTCTTTTGTACCTCCCTCCCCCTGAAATGAAGACAATCTGTTGGGAGCATAGTCTCTCCCTCCCTTTTCTTTACAGCTCTGATAACCAGAAAAACAAACTTTGTTCTTCTTGCTTAGTGCATGTGTGCCTTGATTTTATATTTTTCTCTGCTTCTCCTTGATCTGTGTTCATTTAGGGGGTATGATCTCCAGCAGGGTTCTCCTCCGTTGGTTCTTGCCCACTTTGTCTCCTTCCAGATGTCTCATGTCTCCCCATCCATACATCCCTCCCACCCTGATTCTCTGTATGTGTCTTTAATGTTGCCCATCATAATTTAGTCCCCTTGCCTTCACTTTTAGATATCTGTAATGTTTTATATAGCTCTGTATCCCCCCTGTATTAGCCTTCCCTCTTCCTCATCCCCATCTTTCTTCTGAAATACTTGCCTTCTCATGTTCCTCTCTGTATATTTCCTTTAGTCTTTTCTTCCACCTCTTCCACAGGTTCCCTTTGATTTCTCACACATTTCTTCTTCCCCTATCTCATACTCCATCTTGCCTCTTCATATTTTTTTTCTATTTTCCTTCAGATCCTTTCGTATATCCATTCTTTGTACTTCCCTATATCCCCACCATGTCTTCTGTGTCATGTACATTGTCTTCCCAAGACTGACTGACACCCCATCCATCTGATCACCCTACTTTCTCCTAAGGTCTTTGATTCTGTTCCTGTATCTCTAGCTCTTGATAACTTTTATTCTTGCCTTTTTCAGGTTTGCTCTCTGCTCTGCTCTGCCTTTCCCTTTTAAACTTCATTCTAGGATATCTCTCCAAGATCTGTATCTAACTGAATTCCCTCTGCTCTACCTTAGGCTTTCTATCTTACTCCTTGCATCTAAAAGGCTGTGTTTTCTCTTTGTGCAGATGACAGCCGTCTTGAGGAGCTCAAAGCTACATTGCCCAGCCCAGACAAGTTGCCTGGATTTAAGATGTATCCCATTGATTTTGAGAAGGTGCTTGGAAAGGGCAGGGGCCCTGGATAATACACTTGGGGAGACTTAAGCATAGGCAGGGTTGTAAAGAATGGGAATCTAGGAATATGGAATCAGTCCACACCTTTATAATGATCAGATCAGGGACTGCCACATAGCTTTCCTTCTCATCTGGGAGAAACCAATCTGCAATGGAGGAAATGTCCCAAGAAGCCAGGAAAACTTTTCATCTGATCTATTCCTCTTACTCAGGATGACGACAGCAACTTCCACATGGATTTCATTGTGGCAGCATCTAATCTTCGGGCCGAAAACTATGATATTTCCCCCGCAGACCGACACAAGGTAAGGGGACTCTAGGCCAGGTGTTCTATCCATTTTCAGACTTGACTTCCTTACATCCTGTCCTCTTCTATAGACCTTCAGCTTCTTATAACTTAAAACATCTTTCTTGGTCTATTTCTCAGAGCAAGCTGATTGCAGGAAAGATCATCCCAGCTATTGCCACAACTACAGCTGCTGTGGTTGGCCTTGTGTGTCTGGAGCTATACAAGGTAGTTCAGGGGCACCGACAGCTTGATTCCTACAAAAATGGTTTCCTGAACTTGGCCCTGCCCTTCTTTGGGTTTTCTGAACCTCTTGCTGCACCTCGTCACCAGGTAGGTGCCCACATCAGAAGATGGACTTGTATTAGAATGTATCTTAATAGAACTCAATCTGGTTTGCATTAGACCCAGTCACTAGGTCAGAGTTCCAATCAAAATATACCTGCATCTTTTTTGCAAGAGTACTAAGCTATAAAGTATATCTGGCATGTTGAAAGAATAAAAATCAGTAGATCAGAGTGATTGAGAAGATAAGGGATAGAAGATAAAAATAGGGTTCTCATGACATAAGACATTGTCATTCATTGTTCATTGCTTACTCAGAGTGACGTACGAGCCAGGAAAAGGCTTTGAACAAAAGCCTTTGGATCTGCATGCTTGGAAGCAGGGAGGGCAGAGGGCTGGGATTCTGGAATGGCCCACATCCTATCTTCTTTTGCATTGCAGTACTATAATCAAGAGTGGACATTGTGGGATCGCTTTGAAGTACAAGGGCTACAGCCTAATGGTGAGGAGATGACCCTCAGACAGTTCCTCGAATACTTTAAGGTAAAGGTCCTTTCTCCCTCTCACCCCACTTGGAGGATGAGATGTATAGATAACTTTTTGTCCTTACTGCCATCATAACACTGCTGTTTCCCCCTCCTGCCTTCCAGATAGAGCACAAATTAGAGATCACCATGTTGTCCCAGGGCGTGTCCATGCTCTATTCTTTCTTCATGCCAGCTGCTAAGCTCAAGGAACGGTTGGATCAACCGTGAGTAGGCTGTTGCCAAGCAGACTGGGAAAGGCCCTGTGTTCCTTTTGTTGGGTGGGAAGCCTCAGCTTGGAGCTCTTACTCCTACCCATCACCTCTCTTGCCCTTACCTACATCCCTGCCTCTCTTACTTTGTCTTTCTGGCCCTCTACTCTTTACCCTCATCCCTTTCCCTAGGATGACAGAGATTGTGAGCCGTGTGTCAAAGAGAAAGCTGGGCCGCCATGTGCGGGCACTGGTGCTTGAGCTGTGCTGCAACGATGAAAGTGGCGAGGACGTCGAGGTCCCCTATGTACGATATACCATTCGCTGATCTCCATGCATTCTCCTAAGTCCCAGTCTTCCCTTCCCAGATCCTTTCCAGTCCTCGTTCCCATTTGGCCTCTGGCAGTGGTCCATCTAGCCAAGCCTGGTATTCCCTTATCACCCAGCAACCTGAGACCCTCTCACCACTGCTTTGTACCTTGTTTGGAATTTAAATCCCAATAAAAAGATAATAACCCAGATATAGCTGTCCTGGCTGTCTCCAGGGAAGAAAGGAGCATCCTGGAATTGTCTGATTCAGATAAGTACCTCAATGGTGTATTCTTAGCAATAAGCTTCCTGGGAAGGAAAAAATGGGAGTTGATATCTTCTGTGCTACATAACAGACATGGAGGTACCAGTGAAGTTATACAAACAGGTACTGGGTCCAGGTGATTTGTACTGGGGTCAAACGTGGTCTTCTCTGTGTCCTAGCTGCTTCCATCCATTATGAAGAACACACTTAACAGTGGATCAGGCTGCAAGGGCTAAGTTAGCATGTTTTGGGCATTCTCCTTTGGGCAGATTCCTTCCCCAGTTTGAAGCAGCCAGATTCTGGGCTGTCCTTTTGTGTGTTTGATACAAGATTTCTATGTAGCCTTGGCAATATTAGAAGCTCTGTAGTCTGGGCTGGCTCAAACAGAGATCCACCTACATCAGCCTCCTGAGTGCTGGAACTAAAGACATGCATTGACCACCTAGCCTGAGCTGTCCTTAATGTCATAGTTCCTCATAGCACTAGAAATGCTTTTACAGGTATTTCAGCTCTATGCTGATGAGTCTTGAACAGCCAGTCTAAGGAACACCAATGTCATGAGGCACACTGCAGTTTTTAATAGACATACTTGGATAAGGATATCTTGAAAAGAAAGTGCTCTTTTCTGCTTCAGTCTGCCCATATGCCCACCTTGGAGTTGCCCGGACATCCTACCTTCCAGAGAAGCTCTGGCTGTGAGGCTGAGGAGCAGTTGGTTAATGCAGATAGTAGCAGGAGGCCCATCAACAGCCCCATCAAGCCCTGAGCTGCTGTGCTCCTTCCTTATCTTATCTGAGGGTTCCAAACTCTAATCTGGTTAGCCATCATGATAGATATTTTCCTTCATTGATTTCTGTCCAATAGTTTCTTGTCCTATTTAGAAGCACTTAATTAGAGTACTTCATCCTGTCCCCAAACTTGTCTTAATTCCCATCACAGTCTGTCTTGATGTCTACCTCCTGACCTTAGGCACAGTGTATGCTCTTGTTTACCTCTCTGCTCATACTTTTCCTTGGCCGGATCTACTGGAGTGACCCAGTAGATCACTTATTCTTCCATATAAGAATATGGAAGAATCTTCCCATCATGCCACATTGGGTAACTGGTACTTTGATGCTTCTAGTGTGTTGTGGTGGAACTAACTTATGAGTGAGCAGAGATGTTTCCCCACTATATCAAGACTTTATTGCTGTTACTTCTCCAGAAGACCCTAGACATCTACTCATTGTCTCACTTCATTACAGGCAAGCGCATACACTATTATTTGTACTGGTTTTCTACTATGTCAGTTCCTTCATGAGCAAACTGCATACATTGTTCTCTACCTCTTCCATTAAAGGTGATTCCCATTTCACTACCACTACTCATGGATTCCCTTGATACTTAAATGTGACAAATGAATCCATCAAAAACAGCTTCTGAAGCTAGACATGGTTGATGCCTGTAATCCCAGTACTCTATAGGAGAAGCTTATGTAGCCTGGGCTACATGAGACCCTGTTTTAAAACCAAAACACTTAGAATAAACCATTTACCCCATGAGTCAGCCATGCATACTATTTTACTGTTCTGCATGTACACCATTATAAAACCAGACTGATAGGAAACAGGGCTTAGCAAGCCCAGGTTGGGTCACTATTGGGCCCCCTGCACCCAGCAGAATATGTCTCTTGTCCTAGAACTATTTGCCATCCAGTTATTCAACAATTTGTTTAGTGCCAATTGCCAGTTACTATTATAGGTATTTGGTACTTATTAGCAGATAAAACATCAATGTCCTAAGGCTTTTGAAACTTAGACAATAAAAACAACTGACTAGAAGTTAAAAGTTGGACTGGAGAGATGCTCTTCCAGAGGATCTGACTTTGGCTTCCAGCACCCAAATGCCTGCTCACAACTATAACTGGTTCCAGGGGATTCAGTGCTCTCTTTTGGTCTAGAAAAAAAGCACACACATGGTGTACAGACATACTTGCAGGCAAAACACACACAAATCATTTTTAAAAGCAAGTCTAACATTCTTGCCTAGCATACACCAAGCTAATGGGTTCAATCCCCAGTTCTTCGTAAAGCTGGGTGTGGCAGTATACACCTGTAATCCTAGCACTGGGGAGGTAGTTAAAGAGAATCAGGTGTTTGGGCCAGTGTGGCCTATGTAAAATCTTGCCTCAAGGGCCAGCCGTGTTTGTGCTAGTACTGGGGAGGCAGAGGCAGGTGGATTGCTGTGAGTTCAAGGCCAGCCTGGACACCAAAGCTAGTCCAGAACAGTCAAGGCTACTGAGAGAAACCCTGTCTCGGGAAAAAAAAAATCTTGCCTGAAAGTTGGGCTGATAAAATGGCTCAGCAGGTAACCACCAAGCCTGACAACTTGAGTTCATCAAGATTTACATGGTGGAAAGAGCCAACTTCTGCAAGTTGTTCTCTGACGTTTCACTTGTGTGCCATGACACAACTGTGCCCACACAAAACACATAATTTAATGTATTACATTCATTTAATGGAGGGAGGGCAGACCACAGTGCACATGTAGCTCTGGCTGTCCTAGAACTAGATATAGGATACAGGATAGCCTCAAACTCACAGAGCTCCTCCTGTCTCTGCCTCTTGAAAGTTCTGGAATTAAAAAAGTACACCACCATGCCTGGTCTCCTATACATGCCATGAGGATGCTTAAGGAAGCTAGAAGAGGGTATCCCTATCATGCAACATTATGATGGGCTGAGCTCCTTAGTTTCATATTGTTTATACTATTGGTCAAGGTGATAAATATAGAGAATCATACTAATGAGAAAAACAAGTGAAAAAATGTAAAATGAAGCCAGGTGCAGCGGTGCACACCTGTAATCCCAGCATTTGGGGGAGGCAGACACAAAGGATCACTGAGTTCGAGGACAGCCTGGTCTAAAAAGGAAGTCCAGGGATAGGTAGGACTATTACACAGAGAAACCCACTCTCAGAAAAAAAAATGTAAAATGAAATATTGTGTTCATTTACCTTTATCCACTTCATGCAATTATTACATCCCTGGAGCTGGAGATACAGTCAGTTGTGAACCTCTGATGTGAGTGCTGGAGATCCTCTGGAGGCTGGAGGAGCAGCAAGTGCTTACAACCACTGAGCCATTTCCCCAACTCCATCCCCATTTATTTATTGTTTAAAAGTTGATTAATCAGCCTGGTGCAATGAAAATGGGCTGGAGATGTAGCTCAGTTGGTAGAATGCAAATAAAACCAAGTGCCATATGCCTGTAATCCTAGCACTTGGGTGATAGCGGCTGGACAAATTCAGATTTCAAGGTCATTTTTTACTACATAGTGATTGCAAAGCAAAATTCGGCTACAAAAGACTGTTTTCAACACAAAACAATAACAACAAAATGTTGACCAATACTGGATATTAGCTCAACACACAAGATTGGGAATGGACTTTAACATTGCAAATAAGCATCTACATTTTAAAAACCACGCTTTCACAAGACATAAAGCCAAGTGGGGATCTGGAATAATGGGACTGCAACAGGAGGAAACGAGTGTAGTAGATATGGGGCAAGTACACCAGGCAAAGGAAACCGCAAGTATAAAGTCTCAGCGGCTCAACTGTGCTTCCTATATTCAAGAACAACTAGAATACTCTCCTGTTGGGAAGGGAAGGGTAGGAGATTGTCAGTTAAGTGACAGGCCTGGTATCTACCCTAGCAACAAGGACTTTCATGGCTGAGGAAGTCATTGCCAATAATGAACCTTGCTTCAAAATCCTGAGACAGAAGGGAGGAGAGAAGGCAGGAAGGGCAACCAAGGAAAGCCCAGAAAAAGCAAGGAAATTCCTGGGTTCACTGTAAGGAAGTCTCAGAAGGCCTGCAGAAATGTTGGGATAGGTATGGAGAATCATGTCATTTTCTACAGAGAGGAATAAGAAGTTAAGTGTGTCTGGCAATCTTGGGCATGTAACAGAGTTTAGTAAGCAAACAGGACTGTCTGTAGTGAACAAGATGAGGTAACAGAAAGGTATCAAGAAAGCTCAATTAGGGGCGCATGTACACGAATATTAGGGTGAGGCAGCAAGAAACTCCGCCCAAGCCAGGTGCAGTGGTGCACACCTGTAATCCCAGCATTTGGGGTTGTAGCCAAATGTGCGCTGTAGCAGAGCCGGCCTGTTCTTAAAGGGCCGCCTTTCCTTTCAGCCTAGGTTCCACTTCGTCAAGACACAGGAGAGTGTGAGAACGGTTAGGGGAGGGACCCCGCTGATTGATTGCTTCTTGGACCAATTATCTTATGAGATATTCAGAGCGCTCCTGAGAGGCGCTCAGAACAAAAAGGCGAGCCCGGAAACCAATAAAAAACCGTGCAAAGGATGAGCTATGCCGAAGGGAAAGCTAGGTCATGCCTCTTTGGCTTTGCCACGCCCTTTATTCTTGATCGGCCTTGCTACAGGGAGCAAGTCCGATTGGCTGAGGGACAATTTTTTTAAGGGCGGGGCTATGTACGTTTTACCAGGGGCAACGAGCTAATGGTGGCGGTAGGGTGGCAGGGCGGGGCTAGGTTGTCCCATCTAAGGTGGGAAAGGCCAATGATAATCCAGGCCACCTCTCCTAGGAAGTCATCTCGAGCCTTTAAATTCTTGCATCCTGAGGCACCACAAAGGACTAGAACAGCTTGGCTCACCTGTTCTTTCTTTTCTTGCAAAAGTCCCGTTTGCCACTATGGGGCTGTACCAAGTGAGACTGTAGAAAAAGCAGCTGGTGACTGGCACGCCTGGATACTTGCTGCAGCTAACCCAATGCCAGTAGAATTCTGGCAAGATCAAAACTAACAAATAACCCACTTCTACATCCCCCTGGCGCCATTCCAGGGCCAACACCACATTTCCTGCTGGGCACGAAATGGCCGCATCCCCACCCGCTGTAGACAGCTCTTTCGGTGGACGCAGTCAGAGGTGAGTCTCCTCCTTCCTGCTTCACCCTTTTTTCAGCGTGTGCGTGCGCATGCGCGGACCGCGGCGCGCGGTTGTTGGGCCGCTGGCTGTGAGGCCCAGCGATCCGCTGCGTCTCCACAAGCAGACCGCTGTGAGTCGCGAGGCGTCGTGAACACCCGGATTCCAGCGGGCGCTTGCGAGCACAGGGGCATTGCCCGCAGCGGCCGAGCTCATGGCCAGCTGAGCGGGACGCCGCCGCCGCCTCAACCACCGCCGCCGCCGCCGCCGCCTCTTCCTCCTCAGCCGGCGGCGGCCCGGGCCCAGCAGCCATGGCCGAAGACTACTGGGACAGGCGCCTGCGGCGAACTGGAGGAAAAGGAGGTCGCGCGGCCTTATCCCGGGCCGCCGCCCCAGGCGCCACCGCGCCGGCCCCGCGGCCCTGAGGTTACTCGCGCGCCCCCTCCGGTGAGCCTGCCCTCGACACTTAGGGTGGGGGCTCTTCCTAGAGAACCAACCCGACCCTAGGCAGTGCTGAGACAAGATTAGGTGGTTCTGGGCTGCTTGCCTGTAAGGTGCCCCCCAACCCCCCGAGTTTCCCAGAATGCACCAGGGGGGTCATTTGAGGGCTCCCTGACCTTGGCCCCGCCCTGGGCCCCTGTCCTGGGAGCTGAAGATGGGAAGGCTGGCTGCTAAGGAGGAGAAGGATGATTAAAGGACTAGAGTTATGGGAATGGATAAGAGTAGTGGTGAAACATTCAAGGTTGCTAAAAGGGTAGGAGCATGTAGGAAAAAAAAAGCCTTACGACTCTGTAAGACTTCAGGCCCACTGTGTGCTTATGGAAGAGCCGTGAGGGACATGATACTATATAACGGGTTTGTTTGTAAGGGCAGTTTCAAAATATGCTAGTGGAGGTTAGGGCTGCAGAGAGGCCCAGTGTAATTGGAGAAAGGTTTGGTAGAAATACCAGAAGTTGTGCCAATAGAATCAGGGTTCGAAGGCTCAGTATGTGGTGATGAGGGTCAGGATAGTGTTAATACTGTGTTTGGCTACGGGGTTGGGGATGGCTGATTCTCTGGGTCCAGGATGTGTTCATGGAGGTAGTTAAAAGTATTCAGTGTTACTGATGAGGGAGGATCATGGTGGTGAGGGAATGTAGATATTCTAATAAAAGTAGTGTGAGGCCCAGTGTATGCCAGTGAGGGCAGGGCTATTGAAGGACCTTGAGGGTGTGTGTAATGGGCAGGGTGGTGGAAGGCCTGCACTACTGGGTATCAGAAGTGTGCATACATGTGTATGGGAGTATAAGGAAAGTAAAAAGGAAGTGTAAAGAGAGTAGCATTATTAAGGGTTAAGGTAAGGTGTGAGTGAGTGCCCATAAAGACAGAATGTGAGTTTCCAGAAAGTGTGTACTTTATAGTATTATAAATGAAGTTTTAGAGTTGCCATTCTCAACTTGTGGAGTGAGACCCCTTTGAGATTGAATATCAGATATTGTGCATATTAGATATTTACATCACAAATCATAACAACAGCAAAAACATGGTTATGAAATAGCAAAGAAAAGTATTTTATGGTTGGGGGAATCACTACAACATGTACTGTATTAAAGGGTCAAGCTTTAGGAAGGGTACTACTATTCTAGAGGCTGATCCTGTGGGGTTGGTTAGAACCACACAGACGCTTAACTGTATGCTATTGGAGGAAGAACATGAAGTAAAAATATGCTAATGAACATCAAACCACTGAATACCGAGTTCTTTCTGTCCGTGGCCCACTGAAGTGTGTTGATTCAAAGAGTGCTACAGGGCTAGAGTTGGGGGTGGGAGTGGAATCCAGTATATAATGGAAGGAACAGAGATATGAAGGAAATCAGTTTTGAACCAAAGGGATAACAGTGGGGAATAGGAGTGGCTGAGGTAGAGAGGATAGGAATAGGTCATGCTGTGTGCCAAAGTGAACTGGAGCCATGAAGAACTGAAGTGTTGATTGGGTCAGGGTTAAATGGAGGAGCTGTATGCACTAGTGAGGGTCAGTCTGATATAGAACAGAGTGTCCCTGGACAAAGCTAAGCTAAGGGTTCAGGGTGTGCTAATAGGGAGTGAGGACTAGGTGAGGCCCAGTGTATGTTAGTCAGGGTCAACATAGAGTGAAGATTCAGCTTGTGCTGAGGGATGGGACAGTGTAGTGGAAGTACAAGACAGTATATGTTAACAATGGTCACAATTGTGAAGGTAGGGGCTAGAGAGTTGGTTCAGCTGTTAAAAGCATATACTGTTCTTCTAGAGGACTTGAATTTAGATTCCAGCATGCATATCAAGAGGCTCACAACTGTGAAGGGGCCTAAGAATGAACAAAACTGGCCAGGGATTGTATAAGTTTCCACTATGTACTGATTCGTGATTCAGAGCAGTATGAAGGTCCAAAAAATGCTAAATTGGGTCAGCTGTAGAGCACTGTGAGTGTATGTTAATGAGGATCAAAATCCAGAGGGGACACTGTTATTGGGGTAGGGCAGTGCTACAGAAAAGCTAACTAGCATCTAGGCTAGGAAGGGACTCAGAATGTGGTAGTGGCAGAAGTTGCTTAAAGTGGGCAAATATATGCCAACATAGTTAAGGCCAGGGAAGTTAGAGGTAAAAAGAGAAATCGTGAATGTTAGTAGAAGTTGATATGAAGTAAGGGCCTTCTTGAGGGTCTAGTGTGTCCTTATAGGGGTCAGGACCAAATGGAATTTGTGGGAGTGTTAGAGTCTGACAACTGTGTGCTCAGTAGTTGGAGTTACTGTTGAATGTCCTTGGTATGAGAGTACCCTGAGTAATGGTGAGTGTGTCTTTGAGGGGTGCCAAGAAGGACAAATTGGCATTAGGAATTTTATCTCCTGATTCTTGCTCCTTCACTTATTCTGAAGTCTATAAGCTCAGAAAACTGAAATTGTGGTATTTAAGTTTTACTGCTCATAAATTTTTAAGTGTATCTGTTCCTAGGGGTCTGCTCCCCCTCAAAGTGTTGTAAAGTGTCTTCGTAAAAATCTCTCATAAGATGAATTCTGGAAAATGTCATGTCATTGAGGGTTCCAGTTAGGTCATAAATTAATTCATTGCTCTTTCTCTATCCCTTATTTTCCTAGCCCATTCCCTTATCCCTTGACACCACATACAAAACAATTGGGTATGAGTGCCATATGAAAACAAAAGGAAGTCTTTGGGAGCTGACCACTTTCTAGGCCCTAGATCCAGTGTTCATTCCCCAAGGTCAGGATTTAATGGCATTGTCATGAGTTCTCTGTGGGTGGACCTTACGCTTATCTAGCTGAGATTTCTTCCCTAGGCTGGCTCTGCCTCCCCTTCTAGAAGGGGAGAAGTGGGAGTGGGAACTGCTGGGATAAGCACTTTGTTTCAAGGTAACAGATTTCTCTTGAATCCATACCCAGCCTTATCCTCAACCTCCTATCTAGTTCTACTTCCCTTGGGCCCTGCGCCATCGCAAGCCCTGCTGTGAGTACAGATGGTTCCTGAGCCAGGTCTTTCCCCCTCCTTGCTGGCCCAGAGCCCAGAAGGAAGCAAGAGAATGCCGGCCTAAACCTTTTGGTGGCCCCATTCCTATTAGCAGCCCATCTAGGTCATCTAGCATCCCTGGGTGTCTTCTTTGGGGTAGTCTGTAAGTGTCTGGGACTTAACCTTAATAAAGGTTGGTCCTAGGATCTCAGCCCCTTGATTGGCTGCTTCTGCATGTATTTTTTGAGCTTCTACTCGGTATCAGTCACTACTCAGGTTCTTAGGATATAGCTGCGGCCTGAATGTACAGAAATCTACCCTAGGGAGGTAGATCCCTAGTTGTGATGGTGAGGAGACAGTAAAAAGAAGCCAAAAAAGTAGATGATATTATTTCTGAGGCAATGATAAGAACTGGGGGACACATTAGAAAGCTGAGGTAGCTCAAGATGGCTGAGTCTTTAAGATTATTCATGGAAGCCTCAAGAAAAAAAACTGGAGAGGATTGGAAGTAAGATCTGAGAAACAACCAGTGTACAGATCCTGAGACAGAAACTTGGGTGTGGTGGTGAACAGCAACTAGGAATATTCAAGGAGGATGTGAGTCCAGAGAGGCAATAGGGACAAATGAGGTATGTAAGACATATGGGCCACTTTATTTGGGATGATAAGGAAGATGTAGTATATTCTCTAGGGGAAAAGAAATGTGATCTAGCTTTGTAAAAAACCTTGGTTTGGACCCTGTGGGTCCCATCCCTATAGAACCTATCTAGCAGCTCTGAGGATAGCTGGTGTGTACTGAGACACCTCTTCCCCTCTGCTCCCCCCTCAACTCTATCCAGTGGTTGGGCCTCAGCAGCCCTCCCCCCATCTGGATAGAGAAGTGGGGTAATCCATTAGTCACCATGACGGTAGTTGCTGGGGCTAGTGAGAGGGTCCCTGTGGGCCACAGGGAGCATTCTGCCTGGCAGTTGGGGCCAATGTGGGGCTGGTATCAGCAAAACATGCCATACTATGGACGTACCCGGGACCTTGTCACTAATCCTTCAGTTCTGACTGAACCACTTGTCCCAACCGTTGCTGTGTCTGTCACTGCTGCTGTACCTGAGGATAGCTGCTGTGGAGTCCTATGCTCCCACAGTAAGACTATTGCCTTAGAAACCAACAACCTACTGAGTGGACCCTTACCCTCAGCCAGCCACCCAAGTCTTAGTACCCAGGTAGGTTATTTAGGGGTGGGCCAACAATGACAAAGGGCCTTATCTATGCCAGATTTCCAAGAATCTCTAGTGATTGAGTGGGCACTGACATATTCAAGTTGGTACCCCTCTCTGAGTTGTTGGGGTCTTTCAGGTACCCTTGCTGATAAAGCAAATGATAATGTGGTCCCCATTTCTATTCATGTCCCCTGTGCAGGTCGCCATGGATCGGATGAAGAAGATCAAACGGCAGCTGTCAATGACACTCCGAGGGGGCCGAGGCATAGACAAGACCAATGGTGGCCCTGAGCCTTTAGGCCTGCATGAGAGTGGTGGTGGTGGTGGAAGTGACTTTGGAGAGGCCCCCATCCGTGTTGCCACAGGAGAGCTTCACCCTGGTCGGGGCCCACTAAACTCTGCACCAGGTAGGTCCACTTGGGTCATTCTCCCTCTTTGTCCAAGCTTCCAGATGCTGCCTCCCAGTGCATTCCTTAGACTCTTACTTTCTTTTTCCTTTTCCCCCTTCCCTGTTATCCATTTCCAACACACTTTGTCTGTACCTCCTTCCTTGACTATATCTAGGCCCCAGGGGGAGGAAGGGTACCTTGCCTATTTAGCTGACCCAAGGCTCTCTCTCTGCCTTTTTCCTGCACTCTGTGGTGACCCTCTCAGTCACATTGGGTCTGCCTTCTCAGGGCTCTTGTCAACGCCTGTCACCACTAGCCTTCTGACCCAGGGGCAGCTGCCATCTCAGCTCATCTCTGATGGAATACTCCACTAGGTGACCATACCTCCATATCTGTCCTGGGCCCACCTGGATTTCCCAGTCTGGCCATGTACACACATATCCATGGTGTGTACATGGATAGGAATATCCATGTACACACATCATACATATGATGAAGGAATATAATGTATTGGGGGCAGGAGGGAGTGTTCTTGACTCCGATGGCCTGGCCTTTTCCTCTCCCCACCACCAGAGATTGTACACGAGGACATGAAGATGGGGTCTGATGGGGAGAGTGACCAGGCTTCAGCCACATCCTCAGATGAGGTGCAGTCTCCAGTGAGAGTGCGCATGCGCAACCACCCCCCACGCAAGATCTCCACTGAGGTGCTTGATCCCTGTCCCAGTGATAGAAGAGTTGGAGAATGGGGTTGTGATTGGGGAGGTGGAACTTATGATCCTGCTTCTCCTTCATCTTGGCTGCTAGGACATCAACAAACGCCTGTCACTACCAGCTGACATCCGGCTGCCTGAGGGCTACCTTGAGAAGCTGACCCTCAATAGCCCCATCTTTGATAAGCCTCTTAGCCGCCGCCTCCGCCGTGTCAGCCTGGTGAGCATCTCTTTTTGTGCATCTCTACCACCTGTCCCACTCTCCCAATGCCCTCTCCAACCCTGCTTCAACGATACTTCTTTAACCCCACAGTCTGAGATTGGCTTTGGAAAACTGGAGACCTACATCAAGCTGGACAAGCTAGGTGAGGTAAGACAGTTAAAAGGGCCATGGTGAAGATGGGGTTCAGTGTGAATGAACTCCATGCAACCTCATAGCACCTCTGCTGTCATACATATTCCAGGGGACCTATGCCACTGTCTACAAGGGAAAAAGCAAGCTCACAGACAACCTTGTGGCACTCAAGGAAATCAGGCTGGAACACGAAGAAGGAGCACCCTGCACTGCTATCCGGGAAGGTACAGACCCCATCCTAGTCTTTCTCAACTTCATGGTATAGACTTACACTCTTCTATGATGAGTGAGGACTGAGACTGGGGTTTTTCAGACCTTCTTTTCTCACCTGTACAGCACTGTAGCCTTCTTGAGAATGCCTACCATCTATATACCATCTATTACCTAAGGTAATTTGGAATCTGAGTGAATCAAGAAAGATAAATTAATTGTAAATTATGGTATTTGCCTTCATTCTTCAAGTGTTCAGAAAATCATATGGAGTAGATTTGATTACACAGAGAAGGCCTTTTCTTAGAAAGCAAAAGCAGATTGTGAAAATATAATGTCACATGAAGTTGGAGCTATAGTCCCATGCTCTTGCTTGATACTCTTGTCTAAGCTTTATTTTCTACACATGGACCGTGGAGACACACTTCTTGGCATAGTGTAAATCAGAACTAGGTGCTTTGAGGCATTACCCTAAACTGCACAGGAAAAAAAAGAAACCCCTAAGCTCATATCTGTCTGGTTCTTATTCTTATTCTGATAATGGGGCTCTCACTCTTGTTTTACTCTGTTCCATGCTTTCTGCAGTATCCCTGCTCAAGGACCTCAAGCATGCCAACATCGTCACACTACATGACATTATCCACACAGACAAGTCCCTCACCCTTGTCTTTGAATATTTGGTAAGGTTGGAAAGCAGTTGGACCCAGGGAGGTGGGAAAATGGCCAGGAACCGTAGTATGTAACTCTTGTTCCTATACTACCTCTTTTGTCCTCAGGACAAGGACCTGAAGCAGTACCTGGATGACTGTGGGAATGTCATCAACATGCACAATGTGAAAGTGGGTGTGGGACAGAAAGCAGGGATGGAGCTTCCCCCCTCCCCCACTCACTGTACAAATTACTAGAAACAGCCTTTTCCTATATAATGTTTTTGCTGGGAGCTGTGGAGGGCATTGGGAGCCTGTCATCTCTTGAGTGATAAGACATTGGGCTCAGTGTCTGTTTGGGAGGGAGTTTGCTTGCCCGCTGCCAGGGAATGCGCTTTTGACTTCTGCCTGCCATTCCTGGGTCTCTAGCTGTTCCTGTTCCAGTTGCTTCGTGGCCTGGCCTACTGCCATAGGCAGAAGGTGCTACATCGAGACCTCAAGCCCCAGAACCTACTCATCAACGAGAGGGGAGAGCTCAAACTGGCAGACTTTGGTACCACCAGCCTCCCTTTTTCCCATTGACTCCTCAGCTTTATTCTCCAAGCATCCCACTTCCCTGTGACCACCCAGTCTCTTTCCCCTTCAGCCTCTCCAGACTTTATGACTGTGGCAGGCATTCTTAATCCCAGTTGTACTCTATTCCAGGCTTTGGCCCACAACCTCCTCATTCCAGCTGCTCCCTTCTTTGTCTCCCAGGCCTGGCTCGTGCCAAGTCAATTCCTACTAAAACATACTCCAACGAAGTTGTGACACTGTGGTACCGGCCCCCTGACATCCTCCTTGGATCCACAGACTACTCCACTCAAATTGACATGTGGTAAGAAAATGTGGAAGTGTAGAAGGGGGTGACTGCCTAGCCAGCTGCCCCTATACTTATGGTACCTTTCTTGCCTAGGGGTGTGGGCTGTATCTTCTATGAGATGGCCACAGGTCGGCCCCTCTTCCCAGGCTCCACAGTGGAGGAACAGCTGCACTTCATCTTTCGAATTTTGGGTGAGGTGGATGTTTGTACCTAAGGAGCAGTGGGGACATGCAGGAAAGACCTGAGATGTTTGGGGTAACTTGTCTTCCTTACTAGGAACCCCAACTGAGGAGACATGGCCAGGCATCCTGTCCAATGAAGAATTTAGAACACACAACTACCCCAAGTACCGAGCTGAGGCCCTTCTGAGCCATGCACCCCGGTGAGGCTGGTTGATAGGTGGGCATTAGGGGCCAGGGTGGCTGAACTCAATATAAAGCACGTCCCCCTTCTCTTTGTGTTAGACTTGATAGCGATGGAGCTGACCTCCTCACAAAGCTGCTGCAGGTGAGACCATCTTCAGAAGCCAGGTTTAACATGTGGGGTTCCAGGTGTAGGAAAATGGGACCTCCCTCAAGGACAGGCTCTGAGGAGGGCAATTAAAGAGACCAATATATCAATACACTCTCTTCTGCCCAATTTAGTTTGAGGGTCGCAATCGGATCTCTGCTGAGGATGCCATGAAACATCCATTCTTCCTCAGCCTGGGGGAGCGGATCCACAAACTTCCTGACAGTGAGTGGAGCTGGGGAATGGGCCCAAGTTGGGGTTGTGTGGAGCAGAGCCACTGGAACATTGGAATGTAGGGTGCCAGTTTGTGCCGTTCCTAAGGAGGGAACATCCTCATGCACATGTTGCAGCTTATATCTATTAGGAAGAAATTTTGTTTTCATCTTGGATTCCTTTCAATTTTTAATGAAAAATTTCATGTAGTGCATATAGATTGAATATCCAAAAAAAAAAAAAAAACCCTACAGTTTTTGCAAACTAAACACCCATATAACTTTGAGATATTTCAGAGCCAATGGTGTAAGTTCTTCTATAGCTTCCTTGGGCCCTTATAGCTTCCTTATATGATCTTGAGCACTCCAAGCCCCTTCTTGAAATAAGAGATAGCTGGGAGCTTTGGATTTGGGAGATTCTGGGTTGGGGGGGGTTCTTTTGAGGCAAGGTTGTGCTAGGTAGCCTTGGCTTGTGGTGGTGTCGCTTCTTGAGACAAATATTCCTGTGAATTAGGTCAACCTTAGGCTTTTTATGTAGCCTAAGATGACCTTGCACTCCTGATATTGCCATCACCTCCCAAGTGCTAGGATTAATAAATAATGTGCATCTCACCACACCTGGCTTTCTATAAAAGATTTTTTTTTAAACCTCATTTTGGTGGGCTATTTTTAGAGACAATCTTGCCCATTCACTATGTTGCCTAGGCTAGCCTGGAACTTGTAACAATCCTCTTGTCACAGACTCCTAAGAAGTGAAATTACAGGCATGAGTCACTATGTTTGGCTTAAAAATTAGTTCATTCTTGGCATGGTGTTACACACCTTTAACCCTAGTACATAGAAGACAGGCAGGTGGATTTCTATGAGGGCAAGGCCAGCCAGGTCTACATAGTTCCAGGAGAGCCAGAGTTATTGAGATCACATATAAAACAAAACAAAGAAAGCTCATTATACTAAAAAAATTGAGCTTGGGGAGGGAGGTGGGAACTGGGAGGAGAGAAGGGATGGGGCTACAAGAATGTAAAGTGAATAAAATTAAAATGTGTGTGTGTGTGTATATATATATATATAATATATATATAATTTATATATATTTACACATATATATATATAATTTAAAAAACTGAGCTCATCTTTCATACCTACCCACTGAATTAATAATTAAATCCCAAACCACCACCAATCATATGGATTTGTAAGTATTATTTATGTTAGCGTTATCACACTTGATAAACTTAATACTTGTTTTTGTCTCATACAGTAGTCCATGTCTGATCTTCCTTAGTGGTGGTTTGACAGAAGAAATTCAAATTTCTCAAAGAAGGGACAGCTTTTCCTAATTCACACAACATGACCTTGTGGGATTTGTTTTGGGTAGACCCATGGATCATCCCCCATTTACATGTCTCTTTATCCACAGCTACTTCCATATTTGCACTAAAGGAGGTACAGCTACAAAGGGAGGCCAACATTCGGTCTTCTATGCCTGACTCCGGTAAGTATGGCCTGACCCTCCTCTTGCTTCACCCGCCTACCTGCTTACCACTAACAGCAATTCACTCTGCTTTCCCCTGCAGGCAGGCCAGCTTTTTGTGTGGTGGATACCGAGTTCTAAGCCAAGTTCTAAGCCACAGACCAAGGCCCCAGCAGGCAGCGGCTGGAGGGATGCCACACCTCTCACAGGGCAGCCCCATCTGCAATCCTCCCTGCTTGTTGCCTGCTTACCTGCCTGAGGCACACTCTCTTATCATCTTGTCCCCCTGCCACCTGCCCAAACACCCAGCTACTGGCCTGTCAACCCAACCATTGGCCTGTCTGCTGGGTGCTAACAAAGCTCTCACCACTACCTTGCTTGATGTGTTTGTCTCTGTCTTGGTAGTTGCCGGCGGACAGAATGACCATGCCAGCTTTCCACACTAAAGCTAGGCCTTCCCCTCTTCATCACACTCTACCCTAGGACCACTACCCCATGGCCAGCCAGGGGTTTGGGGCTAGCCCAGACCAGGGTTCTCGATTGACTTCGACTAGAAGGTAGTGATGCCTTGGGTCTGAGGCATCCTTGCCTGACTTCCACCTGACTTGCCTGCCTCTGTTGTATGGGCCTTCTTTTTTTGTTAGTTGTTATTATTATTATTATTATTATTATTATTATTATTTTAAATGAAGAGCTCACGTTTTAATGCAATATCTCTGTATACAGACTGGTTGGGCCCTACTCCCTGAGTGTGGCCCTCCTATAGTATTTTGTGCAATGAAGTTCCACTGCAGCCTTTCAGAGGCATGGACCCAGACCCTGTTCAGATTCTGACCATCACTAGACCCTGGGATTGGCTATGGGAGAGCATGCCTCAGCCACTCACCTTCCTCCCCCACCTAGTGTCCCTAACTATAGGGGGACCTGAGACCTACCAGAGACTGGGAAGATGGACATGATGGGGGCCTTTTTTCCCTCCTTCAGTCCTGTAGCTGGGGCCTCCTTCCTTCTCAGGGTCTTCCCCAGCCCAGCTCTGCCTAGTCCTCCCACCCTGTCCCACTCGCTGCTGTTGAGTAGGGGCTCTGCCAGAAATTGACCAGCTTAGTGAGGGGCCATGTATAATATGTATATGTGCATAAGCAGGAGGACATGGGAGCTTGTGCCCAATTGTTATATTCCAACCCCTGGGAGGGTAAGGCAGGGCAAGGACAGTCTCCTGGATGGATGGTTTGCTCCACTTCCTCCACCCTAAGCCTTGGGACCCTTAAATGGGATGGGAGGGCAGGGGAGGGTGCCCTCCTAGTAGGGTTTGGGGGGACTGGGTTCCTGAATGCACCATAATTGCTGTATGAAATATTAAAAACAAAAGTCTAATGTGAAAAGTCTGGCTGTAACTCATCAAAAAGGCAAGGGAGCTCAAGCTACAGTGATTAGTGGGACCTGGATGAATCCATACTTGGCCCCATCAACTAAGAACATTAGAAAAGAGTTAGCTGGAAGTGTGGTGGGACTGTGAAGAAAATTGGAAGGATTGTACATAGAATGGTAGCATGAGTTGAAACAGTAAGGTAGGCTTAATTTTGTAAATGGGAAAAGCCTGAGAGGATGGGAAGCAGAAAATGTATAGAAGAATTTGAAAAAAAGTTGGAAGGCCCAATAGATCCAGAGTGGTATGAGGCTGAAAGGTCCAGTCTGACTATATATCTGAGTGATATTATGAAGAGTCCAGTTGGAAAGAGAATGAGAGTAGATTTTTGACCAGTTACATAAAGGAATCTGACAGACTTTTTAAAAGTTCAAGAATGAGGCCATAGAGCCATTAAGTTTCAACTACTGGTTTCCAAAAATTCTGGAAGTCATCTACATGGTAAAGTTCACAGCAACCAAAGCTTGGGAGATGGTCAGTTGGTGATGTGCTTGTCATGCAAGCTTGGAAACCTGAATTCAAGTCACCAGCACTATGATTTAAAAGCTAAATGTAGGGTGGTGGTGATACACACCTTTAATCCCAGCACTTGGGAGGCAGAGGCAGGCCGATCTCTTGAGTTCAAGTCCATCCTGGTCTGCAGAGTGAGTTCCGGGACAGCCAGGGCTACACACAGAGGCCCTGTTTGAAAAATCCAAAAAGAAAAAATTCCTCAGCAGATTTCCTATGCCATCTCATTCTTGTGGGCAAAGATTGGCCCCTGGAACTAACCAGCTCTAGGGTTGGGGAGGAAAGATAAGAGCAGAATGCAATGAAGGGAGTCAATTCAGATGGGTTTAAAGAGGAGCTGTCACCATGTGAAGATGGTATATGCCTTTAATCCCAACATAAGCCTGATGTATAATAGTGAGTCCGGATAGCCAGAGAAAGGCTGTATAGAGAAACCCTGTCTGGAAAAACAAAACAAATAATGGGCAATTACTTGTACCAAACTCCATTTCAGCACTGTTCTTTGGGCCCCACCCAAAGAACTTGGGGGAACAAGTTAAGAGTTCACGGTTTTTCCTTCAGAACACGTAGAACTAAGTTATCATGTCAGGTTGAGTTTAGAGGATAGAATCACAGTAACAGACACCTCAGCACTACTATCAAAACAAACTCCCTATAGAAGCTAACTGAACATAGGATGTAAATTAGATCGTGTGAGTGTGAGGAGGGTTGAACTGTGCAAGCAGACCTGTATGCTCATGGGTCTATACAGATACAGAAAGGCAAGGTTGTTCTTGCCTGTGTGTACTACTTGGTAATAGTGAAGGCAATCACTAAACCAGGCCCAAAGTCATGATATGGGGCGTTTGTGGGTTTTTAAAAAGTGAGGACAATCAACAGAAAGGTAGATGGAGTGGTACAGAGAATTAAAGTCATCACTGACCTGTAGGACTAAGTCTAGTAGGATGCTTCTCAACCAGAGAGACAACCTCTCCACTAGTGGACATCCAGTAATGTCTGAAGGTACACAGCTTTTGCTGTCCTGAGGGTTGCCACCATTTTCTAGAGGTAGAGATCAGGGAATTGCTTAATACCCTCCAATGCTTCCACAAGAAAGAAGTTATAATAGTGATGGCTTAAAGTCTGGCACACCTGTAACTGTACTCCTAGCATTTAGAAGGCTAAGGCAGGAGGATCACTATGCGTTCAAGACCAACCTGAGCTTCATATTCAGAACTGAGATCCTGTTTTAAAGAACACTAAAAGAAACCCTGGTCCACTCAATGGTTCTCACGTTTGGCTTCAGATTTCCTTTATCTTGAGGACACCCAATGAATTCTTGCATATTCCAAGGTACCCTCTGAATAATTCCACTATGTACATGAAAATGAGTGAAGAAACAGTTTTGACTTTGAGAAACCCCTTGAGAGGGTTCCCTGAGCTGATAGCATGTGACCACAATTTGAGGATCTGCCTGGTGTTTAAGGGCACAGCTTTGGAACTAGGTCTGCACTGCTATGGCACATTCTAGCTGAGGACAAATTATTTCACATTTCTGGCTTTCAGTTTCCCCCATTGTTAATCATAGGCCAAAAAAATACAGTAATCTGCCACCTGAAGCTACTATTTAAAGTCCAACTTAAACTGGGCAGACTCACTATTTGCTATGCCTCCAACAAGCACATGGTTAAAGGGTTGACTTCATCAGATTTGTCTGGTGAGTAACTAGTTCTGGAATCTGAGTGTTGAAGTGCATGTCTGTGATCCACCACTTAGGAGGCTGAAACAGGTGGATCAAGGCAAATCTGATGCCAGGCTGGGCTTCGTAGAGTTGGAGGAAATTCTGGGAAATTTAGCAAAGGCCCTGTATCAAACACACACACACACACACACACACACACCTTAGATCAGGAAGGCTGTGAGGCTCTCAGAAGGTGGTAAACTTGCTCTTTGTATTTGAGTTAAAAAAAAAAAAACACTTTTATGTGTTTGCATGTTTTCCCTATATGTTGTGCATTCCTGCTGATCTCCTGGAACTGATGTTATGGATGGTTGTCCTAGGAATTGAACTCCTGTCTTCTGCAAGAGCAACAAGTGCCCTTTACCACTGAACTATCTCCCCAGCGTCTACATTTGGTTTTGATGGACGAGAAGGGTAGTGCATTGAAAGGCAATTCTAGTCAGGCTAACAAAAATGCTGTTTTCACAGTAGAAATCTATAGTCCAAGGAGCAGGAAGACTTGCCCACTTTGCTCATCTTGGAAACCTTTGGCATCCACCTTCCATAAGACCTTTGACCTGGTGTTAGAGAATTCCACAAGACATTAGTATCTTAGTTCCAAACTAGAGGATTAACCCCTAGTTTTGGTTGCAGAGATCACAACCCACCACCCAATTACCGCCTAATTGTGACGTTTCCAAGATGGCAGTAGCCCCCTGATTGTTGGGGGGCTCTGCTTCCGTTTCCGGGACAGAATCCGGAAGTGCCAGTTGAGGGTCGTCTTCCTATGTTCAGTTGCGTCGGCAGTTGGAGGAGGACGGACGGTGATGGCGGCGGTCGCAGCGGACACAGCTGCAGCTGCTGTCCCGGCCTCCGCTGAGGACACAGAGACACAGCACGAGGCAATGCCAGACCTGGACGAACAGTGGCGCCAAATCGGGAATGGGCGAGAGCGTCCACTGCGAGCTGGCGAAAGCTGGTGAGGCTGGGCTTCAACGAAGCCTTGGCCAAGGGAACCGTGGGGGCGTTAGTATCGCGGGGTACTTAGAAGCCAAATTCTGAGGAAAAAGCAGTGCGAGGCCGGGGAAGGGGCTTGTTGTGCAGGCGGGAAAGAAGGGGCGTGGAGGAGCTAGTGAATGAATCTCAGCATTGGGGAAGAGGCGGGGCCCGAGTGGGGCAGTCTGCCTCCTGAGGACAAAATGGGGTATGTTTGCGCTAGAGGCGGGGCGTAGAATGGAAGGGCCACGCGGGCAGGGGATGGCGTTATTTGGGGAGAGGGAACTGCGTCTGGGAACCTGGAGCCTGGAAAGGAATGTGGCTCCATACTTAAAGCGGGGGCGTGGCGTGTGTTACGAAACGTTGCGTCGGTTGCGAGGAACGGCCTACGAGTACTCGGAGCGCCCGTGAACCCGACGAGCTTGGTGGCGTCCGCCGAAGAGCACCTCCTTGGCAGAGGGAGGAGGGAGTGGTGGTATGGGGAGGGTGCCTGGTTCCTGGGAACTAGGCTAAGGTCTGAGGTGGGGCAAAACGTGGAGGAGGGGCGGTGCCTAGGGCAGAAAATGGCGCCAGCGAAAGAGCAAAGAATGTGACGCGATAGTTTGTTTGTTTGGTCAAGGTCTCCTTCCTAGGACCAGAGAAAGTGCAGGTGACTTACAAAATAAGGTTAAGGTTATTTGGGGAATATTTTTTGATGTTTTGTAATCAGTAGAAATTCTTATTTAAAAAGAATCCACAGTTTTTGACATACTGTCTTAATGATTTTTCAAAAATGCTAATCAGTGCCTCTTAAAATTTAATGCTTCTGGGTTCTTATCTCCGAGTTGTGTCTTATTTTTTAAATTGTGAAAATCGTTAAGACTTGCAAAGATTGTAGTATAAAACATTTTACTTAAGTTGATGGACATCCTGCTGAAAGAAATGGTTTATATACTTCAAAAATGGCAAGGTCGTGCAGATGCTGAAGAACTGTTCCAGATTGAAAGAATTAATACAGTTTAACAAGTCACAACTAAAAATACAACATGTGATCCTCAGTTGGATCCTAGAACAGGAAAAATAAATATTTTTTTTTTTTTTACATGAGGGTTCTTTCTCAATTTATTTCTCTTTCACTGTAAATTTTATTGGAAAACATCGATGAAATTTGACTGAGGTCAATAGATAAAATATTGCTACTGCTAATCGCTTGTTTTTGATAATTGTAATGTTATGAAAGAATATCCCTTGTTTGGTGCAAAATACAAACTGAAAACTTAGGGATAAGGAACCATCGTGTAAGGAACTTACCAAATGATTGACATACTAGCTTATGTAAAAATGCACATGGGAGGGAGAGGATTATTGGAAATATGGGTCATAGGATACAAAATTTAGTTAGACAAGAGGAACAAATTCCAGAGATCTATTGTACGAAATGATGGTTATACTTAATAGTGTTCTATACTTGAAAATTGCTTAATAGATTTTACATGTTCTTATCCCCCCCAAAAAAAACTGTGACGTAATTGATATGTTAAGTAGCTTGTTTTAGTGTTTTACAATGTATATATCAAAACATTATACTGTATATCATAAATGCACACATTTTTGTCTATTTTAAGATAAATAAAAATACCCCAAAATGATTTGGGAAAAATAAGAATAGAACAAATGGATAAAGTGTATTAGATTTGGAAAAAATCTAAGGGCATACAGAAAAGTCTTTGTACTATTTTGCCCCCTTTTTGATACAGGGGCTCTCTTATGTAGTCCTGGCTGTCAGGGAATTCACTATATCAGGATGGCCTTGAACTCAGAAATCTGGCTGAGATTACAGCATTTTCTACTTTACCTGGCTTTTTTAAAAAAACAATTTTCAATGGGTTACTTTAAAGAAAAAAAATACTAAATTTTATATGTGGTTTCATCACCCATGTGAAAATTCAGACTATTACCTTTAAAGAATCTCTTCAAGAATGCTTCTTCCAGATGGAAATTCCCCTCCCTGCTTCATGAGAAAAATGTCATCTAAATTTTGAATTAAAGAGCCCTTTTCATATTTCTGATTATCATAAGCTTTTCTACCATTCATATATATGTGTCTGTGTGTGTACATATATATGAGTGTGTTCATGAAATATACTGGATGCATACTGTGAGCCCTGACATGACATGGTGTAACAGTATCTGTATGATGTACTTTGAGACATTAACCTTGATGTGTTGGTTATAGTTCTGTCTGCCAGGTTTCTTAAATGTTAAGATGCTGTTCTTAAGCAGTAATATTTTAAATACATATTTAAATATATGTATTTATATATCATGTCCATCTGTTCCCCGTGATGTTGAACAGCTTCCTGTCTCATTCAGTAGAAATGGTAAAATACTGAGTGACCTGCAAGGCTTTTGGAGGCTAGTACCCTTTTTCCATTCTAACATTTTTTTTCCATCTAATCTCTGGTTATCAGCCCATCAGACCTTCCCTCTCTCCATCAGGGCCATCCACATTAGACTGTTGTTTTTCTTCACATCTTAGGACCTTTCTCAGGTTTTCCCACTTTACAGAGTTCCTAAATAACACTGCCAGTGTTACTGGGGAGATAAATTACAATTCCAAAATTGGACAATCTAGTGATTTTTTTTCTATTATATCCTAATTCTCTAGCAAAGACTAGCCTCAATTGATTTTGAAAATAAACAGTAACCAGACTTTTTGTAGCTCATTTGGAGATGTCCAGAACGTCCTCAAAAGCTTTGGTTCATGCCCCTTTTCTACCTTGACAGATGTGTCATGATTGTGCCATTGCCATTGGTAGATAAGATGTGAGATCCTGTCATCCTTGCCAATAGCCTTTTAAATTACCTTTGAGTAGTGGATCTTCTTTGGGGTGAAGAAAATGTTTGGAACTAAATAGAGGTGGTGGGTACACAACATTGTGAATGTACTAAATGTTAATGAATTGTTCACTTTAAAATGGGTTAATTCTTATGTTAACTTCACCTCATTAAAAAAATTACCACACCAGTGTTGGTTGAATATTAAAGCCAATTTCTTTCTCCTGTTGGAATTGTTATGAAGCATTTTTGCCAAGCTCCACTTTTTGATGTTTACCTAAATTAGGTAAGAGCAAAGTAACTGAAAGATCTATATGGCTTTGCTGCCATAGTTGGGAAATATGTTTATAAAGCATTTGACCTCAAGAACTAGCTTCAAATACATCTGTGTCAGTATTATCTGCACCTCCCATCCTTGGTTTAATAGATTAAAATAAGTGCAGTTAACTGATTTGGTCATCAATACTGATTAAATTTCTTAGATGCATTTATTGGAAGGGGAGTACCATGTGACTGTGTGGACAAGGCCAGATATCTACTTTCAGGAGTCAGTTTCCTCCTACTTTGTATTTCCTGGGGGGGTCAAATTCAGGGCAGCAGGCTTAGTGCCAAGCAGCTTTACCTGCTGTACCATTTTACAGGGCTTCTCATTGAAGGTCTGTTTTAGTTAGACTAGCCAGCAAACCTTTGGTATCCTGTCTCCACAACCTGCCCCCAAATACTGAGATTACCACCATGCCATACTTTTTGTGGTTTTTTGTTTCCTTTTTCTTGAGACAGTGTTTCTCTTCCTAGCTTTGGATGTCTTGGAACTCATTCTGCAGACCACGCTGTCCTTGAACTCACATAGATCCTCCTGCCTCTGCCTCCCCAGTGCTGCGGTTTTTGTTTTTTCTTTAAGGCAGCATTTCTCTGAGTATCCTTGGCTGTCCAGACTCACTTTGTAAACAAGGCTGACCTCCACCTCAGATCTGCCTGCCTCTGCCTCCCTGAATGCTTGGATTTAAGGCATGCTGCACCACCAACTGGCTTATGCCAGTCAGCTTTTTATATAGGTACTGAGGATCCAAACACAGCATGCACTTGACCCAGTCACTAAAGGGCTTATGTTTTGAGATCACATTCAAATCTCTGAAAAGATAGATTCCTTAGAAAGTTTTAGTTCTAGTGACAATATATTGTCTACACATTTAAATCAAGGATAGTTGAGAACTTGGGCAGATCTGTGTGGGGTACAGACAACTTTCTAACAGGAAAAACTGGAGTTCTTAAGGAAGGACGGTAGCTAGGTTCAGAGAGGTGCACTAATAATACATGAAGAGAAACCAGTTTCACAGGATAATAAATGTTGGTGAAAGGTATTTACAGTAACATATCTAACCCTACAGATTAGCTGAGGAAGATATCTTTTTGTTTTTTGAGGTCTCACACTGTAACCTAAACTGGTCACAGACTTGTGATAGCTCTACCCTAGCCTTCAAAGTGCATTTTTTGATGTGTCATTTTCAAAAATATAAATGGGATGAACTGGCCATGATGACTCTTGCCTGTAGACACCTTAATCCCACCACTAGGGAAGTAGAGGAAGGGGATCAAAAAGCTAAGGCCAAAATAGGCTGTATGAGAACTTGTTTCAGGAAAATGAAAACTATTAACAAAAAATTCAAATAAAAATTTCCTGGATGTGGTAAGAAATGTTTTAATGCCAGCACTCTGGAGGCAAAGGCAGGCTTGGTCTACATAGTGAGTTCTGAGCCTACAGTGAGTTCCTATTTCAAAGAATTAGAGACTTTTTGTTTTATTTTTGTGACACAGTTTCTCTGTGGAACAGAGCCTTTGCTGTCCCATACTTGCTTTGTAGGCCAGGCTGGCCTGGAACTCACAGAATTCTGCCTGCTTCTGCCTCCTGAGTGCTGAAATTAAAGAAGTGTGCTACCACAGAATTATATATATATATATATATTGTCCTTTTAGAGGAGAGAAAAACATCTCGGGCATTTTTGCAGTGTCATTGTCCTCTAAGTTTGGAAAGACAAATCAGTAGTACTTAAAAGAGATGTGGGCATGGAGGCTTATTTGTGTGATTTCAGCATTCAGGAGACTGGATCAGGAGGATTGCCATAAGTTTGAAGCCATCCTGGGGAGAATATTTAGAAAACAAGATGAGCATGGTAACACACATCTGAAATCCCGGCACTTGGGAAGCTAAAGCAGGAGGACCATGAGTTTTGAGACCATTGAGGATGACATGATGAGTTCTAGTCCAGTGCAAGCTACCAAGTGAAACCTTGTCTCAATGTTACAAGCAAGACAAGAAGTACTTTAGTTTTATAAGAACATAGTGGTAAAAATTATTAGGTGCTTATGGTCATCCTTCTTATATAGTTCAAGATCAGGCTTGGCTACGTAAGACTGTCTCAAGAACAAAAGAGGTGGATTGAGGGGCTGGAGAGATGGCTCAGTTAAGAGCCCTGTCTGCTATTCTAGAGGTCTTGAGTTCAATTCCCAGCAACCACATGGTGGCTCACAACCACCTATACTGGAGTCTGATGCCCTCTTCTGGCATGCAGGTGTACTGGCAGAGCACTCATACATAAAAAATATTTTTTAAAAAGATGAATTGAGTATGTAGCCAGGCATTGATGGCACACCCCTTTAATTCTAGCACTCTGGAGGCAGAGTGCTAGGTCAGCCTGGTCTATATAGTTTCAGGATAGCCACAGCTACATGGTGAGACCCTGTCTCAAAACAAATAGTAGCATGTGAAAAGGGGAACTGGAGCCAGTTGGTGGTGACTCTCCTTTAATCCCAGCACTTGGAACACAGAAACAGGTGGATCGTTGTGAGTTCAAGGCCAACCTGTTTTACAGAGTGAGTTCCAGGGCATCCAAAGCTGTTACACAGAAAATCTGTCTCAGCCAAAAAGAAGGAGGTTGGGGAACTGGAGAAATGGCTCAGCATTTAAGAGTACCTAAGGCCCTGAGTTTGGTTCTTAACACCTACATTAGGTGGCCCACAAACACCTGTTACTCCAGCCCCAGGGAATCTGATGTCATGTGCATATGTATAATTAAATTATGAAAAAGAAAGCTCTAAGAACTAGCAATAATTTGGTGACCCCAAAAGAAGTGACTATAGTAATTTTATACAAAAGACCTAGATCCTAATCACCTTTGGCCACAAGATAATGGGCAGTAAAGAACTCACTCGTGTATGTATAGTTAAACTTACTTAAATAAATTTGATATAGCAGTGTTATATTTATCACCTGTAACTTTTAAATTGTTGTGCAGGATGGTTGTAATAGGCTTCTGATACTAAGAAAGAGGCACAAGTACAGAGTTTATTACCTTAAGAGGTGGCTTTTATTGAGGCAGTGGTGTTCTGTGCAGGCAGTTAAGCAGTGCTTCGATGGCATAGTGCCCTGGAACATTTGCAGTTGGGCCTTAATTCTTTCTAATCAGATAGCAGTCATCAGTGGCCTTGCTTTGAGCCCATGCTGCCCTGAGTCAGTAACTATGTTGATCTGAAGATACCTGCCCAGAATGGTATCTTTTCCCTGTTTGTATGAGGTTAAGCCACTATCTCTGGCTGGGTTCACATTCAAAGTAATTTTCCTGCCTCCCAAGAGCTATTGTACCTGACCTAGGGTGTGTGGGTGTGTGTGTGTGTGTGTGTGTGTGTGTGAGAGAGAGAGAGAGAGAGAGAGAGAGAGAGTTAAATCAAAGACCTCTTGTGTGGTCTATACTAAGCTATATTCCCAATTGAATACTAACTGAAGTTTTGCTACAGAGTGATTCTAATGTTATTTTTCATTTAAAATCTGCTTTTTAAAAGGTGAGGGGTTAAAGAGATAGTTCAGTGGTTAAAAGGCCATATTGCTCTTGCAGAGGACACAGCTTCAATTCCTAATATTGAAGTCAGGTAGCTCACAGTTGCCTGTAACTCCAGGTGGCTCCAGGGAAGATCTGAATTCTTTGGCCTCTGTAAACATTTCCACCCACAAACACACAGAAATACACATAATAAAATAAAATAAAATCTTAGCTGGGTGTGGTTGCACACGGCTTTAATCCTAAAGCACTCAGGAGTCAAAAACAGGAGGGTCTCAGAGTTTGATGCCAGTCTGGTGTATAGAACAAGTGCTCCACAGAGAAACCCTGTCTGGAAAAGCCAAAAAGAAAAAAAGGTGGAGAGAAAATACTATTAACTATAAATTAGATTTACTTTAAGTGGACCTCATAAACTATAGAGGCCAGGAAAGCTGGAAGGAGAAATGACAATGTACATATTGGTAGGTTGAATGATAGATATATGGCATGAGCTTCTAGGTAGGAACTTGTATTTTCCTGGAATAAATGATATGGCAGGGTCTAGAGAGTGGAGAAGATAATGTACAGACAAAACTCCAAAACATTAAAAAAATACAAAGCTAGGTGTGATTCATGTCTATAATCCTAGCATGGAGGCTAAAACAGCAAGTTTACTACCAGCCAGGACCATAGTGAAACCCTATCTCAAGAGTCCCCTCCCCCCCGAACTAAACTCACAGCATAGCTAAGCAAGGAGGTATGTATACACCATTTGATCCCAGCATTTGGGAGGCTGAAACAGAAGGAGCCAGAGAGCTTGAGGCCAGCTTATGTTAATATGTAGTATCTTCCAGGCCTAACTGGGTAGTACAACAAGAATTTCAAAAAACAAAAGGGAATAAATGAAAAATATTCAGTCACCTAATATTCAAATGTGCATTTCTCTGAATGAATTTTCCTTTTTCATGCTGCTGAAATTTTTTTGCTCAAATTACAGTATATTGATAGTTAATGCTGCAAATGATGAAAGGTTGTACAGTTAGCCCATAAGTAATCATATGACACCCTTGTCTGTCTGGGTTCCAGGTTCCTTGTGGAGCAACACTGGTATAAACAGTGGGAGGTATACGTGAAGGGAGGGGACCAAGATGCTAACACCTTTCCTGGCTGTATCAACAATGCTGGGCTCTTTGAAGGTACCAAGCTTCTGCCTCTCCCTATCAACCTTGCCCTGGAGTTCTGATCCCCTCTGTCCTCACAAGGGACCATACTCCCATTCTTTATGCTTAGTCATTGGTGGGGTGGCCAGCATTAACAGTTGCTTTCTTAATTTGTGCTTTGCCACATGCATGTCCTTACCCCCTGCAGATCAGATAAGCTGGCACCTCAGGGAGGGACTGCTGGAAGGAAATGATTATGTGATGCTCCCAGCACCTGCTTGGAACTACCTGGTCAGCTGGTATGGCTTAGAGGATGGCCAGCCACCTATTGAGCGCAAGGTATATGGGCAGGGCAGATACTAGAAGTTATGTTAGATTTCTCTGGGAAGTTGGGGAGGAGGAAGGCCATGTAGGCTCAGGGTAGCTCCAGGGTTGTGTGTACCTGTATTCCCTTATCAGTTAGGTGCGTTTTATGAGTGTTGGTGCTCCTCTGCCTTCACAGGTCATAGAACTTCCTGGCATCCGGAAGGTGGAAGTATACCCAATAGAGTTGCTGCTTGTCCAGCACAGTGATATGGAAACAGCTCTAACCATTCAGTTCAGCCATACAGATTCTCTGGGTAGGTCTCAGGGCCCCTGGGATAAGTTGCTGTTTCTAATATTTCTGTGACCTCAGGCTGTGTAGGGATCAGGTTACACTCTCCTGAGAAGGCACTAGTCAAACTGAAGGAAGTTGGTGGTGCCCAAGTTGAGTACAGACACTGGAGTCCAGACAGAAAGATCTGTATTCCAGTTCCTTGAGTGGGGTGGAAAAGAGTGTTTGTTTACTAGAAAGGTCTCATTCTAAGTGTGAGTCACTCATTTGGACATTGATTTGAGAACATAAGATACTGGTTTAGTAAGCAAAGTATGTGAGAATGAGCAAAAACTATCAAATGGGGTCCCAGAAGATATGGTCATGCTCCATCACCCTCCACAGACCTAGTCTTGCAAACAGCTCGGGAACAGTTTCTGGTAGAACCTCAGGAAGACACACGCCTATGGATCAAGAATGCAGAGGGCTCTTTGGATCGATTGTGCAACACGCATATCACGCTGCTTGATGCCTGCCTTGAGACTGGGCAGGTAACAATGGGGAGAATTTCTCTGTGTAGGTAGCCTGGTGGAAGGATTCATGGTAGTAGTCAGACCAGGGAAGGGCAGGGTGCCCTTTAGGCCTTCTATTAATATGTTTCTTTTTCTTTTTTCTACCTTATCCCTAGTTGGTCATCATGGAGACCCGAAACAAAGATGGCACTTGGCCCAGCGCCAAGCTTTGTGGCATGTGAGCCCTCGGGGTGTCATGCAGAGTGGGGGCATCCCACAGTAGGCAGACAGAACCTACAAGTACAGAGCACCCCTAGGCCTTAGCTTGGTTTCTCATCCAACCCCAGGAACAACATGGCGGAAGAGGAGGAAGACTTCCAGGGTCAGCCGGGCGTCTGTGGCCTTACCAATCTGGGCAACACGTGCTTCATGAATTCGGCCCTACAGGTTGGGCCATTAGATCTATATCTGGCATAGCCACAGGGGTTAGGTATTGGGGACAGAGGTAGGGGATGGGGATGGGGAGAATGGTGATTATAGTACAAGAGTTCAGGTTGAAAGCCAAGGCTCCATGAATCTGATCTGGTGTGCCCACATTTGCTCCTTAAGTATCAACAACCTTCTTCCTTTACTTGCTCCCTGTTCTTCTTTCCTTTGGCACTACCATTTTCCTCTTCCAGAGATACTGACATCTTCCGTAGTGCTTTTACTGCATTCACACTGCCAACCCTTTCATTTCTCTCTTTCATTTCCTTCTGCCCCCTTCTTTTCTGTTCTCACTTGTGCCACCTTTTCTCTACCTCTTTCACTGGGCCCTCCTTCCACAGTGCCTCAGCAATGTGCCACAGCTCACGGAGTACTTTCTCAACAACCGCTACCTGGAAGAACTCAACTTCTGGAACCCTCTGGGCATGAAGGGTGAGCTTGCGGAAGCCTATGCAGATCTAGTAAAGCAGACTTGGTCTGGCTACCACCGTTCCATTGTGCCAAATGTGTTCAAGGTGTGACTCAACCCCGTGGGCTCCCACTTTCCTTTCTTTTCCTTCTCCTAACTCCTGTATACTCACTCCACCACCCAACTGTCTCCTCAGAACAAAGTGGGCCATTTTGCATCCCAGTTTCTGGGCTACCAGCAGCATGACTCACAGGAACTACTGTCGTTCCTCCTGGATGGGCTACATGAGGACCTTAATCGAGTCAAAAAGAAAGAATATGTTGAGCTGTGCAATGGAGCTGGGCGACCAGATCTGGTAGGGTATTCATTAAAGCTATATAGCCTTGGGAAGTCTCTGGTTTCCCCAGTCTACCTAACACCTTACCATTTTCTCAGTTCCCTTCCTTGATCTTTACCTCAACCTCAATAATAGTACCATATATGTTCCCATAGCTGCCTCAGATTTAACCCTAATCATTCCCCTGACATTTATAAATACCAGCTCTGACAGAGAACATGGGTTCTGGATAGACCTAGCTGTAATCATGCCATTAGGCTTCAATGGGGCCCTTTACCTCAAACCCCTATGAATCCATCCCCCAAACTTTCCATCTTCCCCTAACCCACCTTGATGCTTGTCAACAGGAAGTGGCTCAGGAAGCCTGGCAGAACCACAAACGACGAAATGATTCTGTGATTGTGGACACTTTCCATGGCCTCTTCAAGTCCACACTGGTGTGCCCTGATTGTGGAAATGTATCTGTGACCTTCGACCCCTTCTGCTACCTCAGCGTCCCATTGCCTGTCTGCTCCAGGAGGGTCTTAGAGGTCTTTTTTGTCCCTATGGATCCCCGCCGCAAGCCAGAACAGGTGGGGGTATGGGAACATAAGGAACATGGAGTCAGAATTTTATTACTTTCTTCATGGTTTTCTGCATTAACCTACTATAAGCTCTTTTGATCTCCTGTGGATGTTATTTCTTCCTCAGCACCGGGTTGTGGTCCCCAAGAAGGGCAATATCTCAGATCTCTGTGTGGCACTTTCCACACATACAAGTGTTGCACCAGACAAGGTGAGACTTTCAGAGGGAGGATGGGTAAGTAGGATTTAAAGGAAGAAGGACCTTGCACACTGACTAGCCCCATGTTCCTGTCCTATTCCCAGATGATAGTAGCTGATGTCTTCAGTCACCGTTTCTATAAGCTTTACAAGCTGGAAGATCCTCTGAGTGGCATCTTGGACCGTGATGATATCTTTGTGTGAGTGAAGAAGCCAAGGGGAATGAGTAGAAGGAGGTCCCCCCACCTTTTGTTTTGCCCACTGGGGATGAAATCCAGAACTCAAGAGCATGTTAGACAAGTACTCTTTTTATTTTAATTTTAATTTTTTTTACAATTTATTATATATCCCAATTGAAGCCCTTCCCCTCAACTCTTCCCAGTCCTACCCTCCCTCCTCCTTCCCCAATCCCCTTCCGCTAGTCCACTGAAAGGTGTGTGTGTGTGTGGGGGGGGTTTCTCCTCCTCTGTCATCTGCCCATAGCTTACTAAGTTTCATCAGGAATGCCTGGATCCTTTTCCTCTGTAGACTGGCAAGGACACATTGCCAGGGGCAAGTGATCAAAGAGCAGGCAACTGAATTCATGACAGGCAACCCCTGCTCCCATTACTAGGGAAACCCCCCATGTATCCCCACGGGCTATATCTGAGCAGAGGTTCTAGGTCCTCTCCATGCATGGTCCTTGGTTGCTGCATCAGTTTCTGCAGATTTTGTAGCTTTGTTGGTCACCTTGTGGAGCTTCCATCCCTGTAGAGAAGTACTCTTAAACACTTGAGATTAATTTACACACACACACACACACACACACACACACACACACACACACACACACAC